>NW_028274816.1:48440475-48743505 GCF_037043125.1 Eumetopias jubatus
TTGTGTAGACACGGATTTTCATATTTGGCATGTAGGAGTGGCATTGCTAGGCCACATGGTCACTCTAACTTTGGAGGAGCTTACGCCATGTCATGGGCACACCAGCGGTGTATGAGGGCTCCACCTTCCCCACATCCTCGCCAACACACTTATTATCTGTCTTTTTAATTATAGCCATTTTAGTGTGTACGACGTGGGACAGCATTGGGGGTTTGATTTGCATTCCTTTGATGGCTAATGAGATTGACCATCTTTTCATGAGCCATTTGTATATTTTACTTAGAGAACCGTCTATCCAGATCCTTCACCCATTTTTTAACTGGGTTGTTTAGTTGTTGTTGTGTATTAGTTTTATGAGGCGGCCTTAACCAAGGAATCACACACCGGATGGGTTAAATGACAAAAATGTATTTCTCTGCGTTTTGGAAGTTGGCAGTCCCAAGATCAAGGCCTTGGCGGGTTTGGTTTCTTCCGAGGCCTGCTTGGCTTGAGATGGCTGCCTTCTTGCTGGGGCCTCACATGGTTTTCCCTCTGTGTGCGGGCACGTCCCCGGTGTCTCTTTGGGTGTCCAGATTTCCTCCTTTTATAAAGACACCAATCAGATTGGATTATATCCCACCCTAGTGGCTTCATTTTAACTTAATCACCTTTTTAAAGGCCCTGTCTCCAAATACAGTCACATTCTGAAGTAGTGAGGGTTAGGAAATCATCATGTGAATTTTGGCAGGCACAATGCAGCCCATAAGTTGTAAGGATTCTTTATATATTCTAGATACAATTCTCTTATCAAATATATGATTCGCAAATATTCTCTCCCATTCTTTTTTTTTCCCCCTCCCATTCTGTAGGTTGGTTGTCCTTTTACTTTCTTGATAGCGTCCTTTGAAGCAGAACATCTTAAAATTTTTATGAAATCCAATTTATTTTTTGTTCTTGCCTATACTTTTGGTATTATATCTAAGAAACCAGTGCCTAATATAAAGGTTTACTCCTGTATTTTCTTCTAAGAGTTTTATAGTGTTATGTTTTGCGCAATGGTCTTAGACCCATTTTGAGTTAATTTGTGTGTGTGACGTGAGATGAGTCCAACTTTCTTCTCTTGTGTGTGGATATCTAGTTGTCCCAGAACTATTTGTTGAAAAGACTATTCTTTCCTCCTTGTATAGTCTCAGCACCCTTGTCATTTGATCATAAGCATTGTGGATTTTATGCCAAGTGGGATGGGCGGCCTTTGAGGAATTTGGGGCAAGGTAGCAGTGCTATTTACTTTAAATTTGTACAGACTCCTCCAGCTGGGGGTGTTGAGTAAATAGGGGATCCGGGTTAGGAACAGTGAGACCAGTGAAGGGGGCTATGATATTAGTCTGGGCAGGAGATGGAGGTGGCCCTGGGTGGTAGCAAGCAGAGGTTTTTGCCAGGATAGGCTTTGTACTCAGTGGGTGGGAATAAATCTGGGGTGAGCTGCATCCAGAGGTTTCATTGGGCTTTCTTTCCTGGGCAGGACTCACAGATTTCAAGCCTGGCTACTGGATTGGCGTCCGCTATGATGAGCCACTAGGGAAAAATGATGGCAGGTAATAAGCAGTCCTATTTGGGCATCTGTGTGTGTGTCTGGGCCTGTGTCTGAGTGTGCATATGTGTGCTTATACTTGGAAGTGCATGTTGGGTGAGCATCTGGGGTGGGAGCCGTGTTGGGGCCCTTTCTGACCACTGCCTCCCCCATCATGCCCTGCAGTGTGAATGGGAAACGCTACTTCGAATGCCAGGCCAAGTACGGCGCCTTCGTCAAGCCATCAGTGGTGACAGTGGGGGACTTCCCTGAGGAAGACTATGGGTTGGATGAGATGTGACACCCAAGGAAAGGCATCCCCCTGCTCCAACTAATTCGCCTACTCATTGCCCCTCCCTGTGTGTGCCCATGGCCCTCTTCCCTGAGCCCACTTTTATTTTATTCACCTTGCCATTGACTTTTGAGACTCATGCAATAAATTTGCTGGAAACCTGGGAGGTGTTGGAGGACTTGATGATTACTGGAGGGGTGGGCGGTGGCTGGGTGGGTGAGGGTGAAAGAGGAGGCTGGGTAAAGAAGAGGCTGGGCAGGATAAGGCAATATTCCTTAGCTCATAGCTGGGGGCCCATGAGACTGTTCTTTGTCCTTTATTAGTTACTGTAATGTTTTTGCTGCTTAACAAAGGGACCCAAAATAATAGTGGCTTAAACAAGGTAGTTTATTTCTCATGTAAAGTCTCATGTAATCACCAAGAGCTGGTATGGTGATCTCTCTCTGTCAGTGGCCAGTCTCCGTACATGTATCTTATTGCTGTCCCTTCTCCTCACGATTGCCACATCATCAGCTCCAGGCACCAGGGAGAGGGGAGGGGAAGGCTACCTCTTGCCTTTAAGGAATATGTGCAACTCAAAACTTGTTTCTCTTTCATTGACCAGAATTTTGTCTCATGGCCACATGTAGTTGCAAAGGAGACTGGGAAATGTAGTTTTTATTCTGGGCAGCCATGTTCCTAGCCAAATATCAGAAGTTCCTATACTACAGAAGCAGGGGAGAAGGGATATTGGGGGTCAATAAGTTGTTCCACCACAGTTCCTGTGGGTGGAAGACCTTACCTGTTCGCTTAATAATACTTTTAAAAAGAAATCAAAAGACTAGAAGTAGGGGCGCCTGGGTGGCTCAGTCGTTAAGCGTCTGCCTTTGGCACAAGTCGTGATCCCGGGGTCTTGGGATCGAACCCGCATCGGGCTCCCTGCTCTGCGGGAAGCCTGCTTCTCCCTCTCCCACTCCCCCTGCTTGTGTTCCCTCTCTCGCTGTGTCTCTCTCTGTCAAATAAAGAAAATCTTTAAAAAATGTATTAAAAAAAGATTGGAAGTAGCATGGAGCCCCTAAGCGTTGTCAAGCTGGGCAAAGTACATTGTGCCCTCAGGTATGACTTGTACGCATGCAGTCCCGGCATTCTGGGGAACTTGGGTCACACTGCGCATGTGCAGAAGCCCCTCATTAGCTCCTTGAAGTTTTTCCTGGGGTGACTCACAGATTCTCTCTCACACACGGGGAAGCCACACATACACATAGGAAACACTGAGATTCACATCAGACACCCACGGTGATAGATACGCCCCTGTACATCTACTGAAACTGTCAATGTATAAAAACAACAAAATAACTGGTTACTTTAGAAAAAGATCCCAAGGCTTAGGCCTTTACAGTGTCAGAGTGAGGAGCCTTAGAGGGGAGGTCCCCCAACTTCCCAACCAGCACCTACCAATTTAAGTTCAGCCAGAGTCCATGAACCTTGATTTCATAAGTTCTCAGGTCATTGCAGATGGAAGACAGTAAATATCCAACACTGTCTACAGTTTTTGAGCGCCCCCACTGTATGTCAGGCCTCATATTGGGGACACGTTCATGAAGTGGACACAGTCCTTGCCTGGGAGGTAAAGGCAGACAGATTGTCTCTTATCTTTTTTTCCACTGTGATAATTATGAATCAGGTTGCCGGCAGTGGGGGAAGAAGAACAAAATCAGTACATCGGCTAGTGGTGCTGGGATAGAGACATTTGAACAGGAATCAACTGAACAAGAAGGGACAGGGCTCTGTAGGCCTGAAATCATCCCTTTGGTGATTCATGCCCATCAGGAACTTGATCCCTTTGCTAAACACAAAGGCTGAATGCGGGGGGGCCTGGGTGGCTCAGTCGTTAAGCGTCTGCCTTCGGCTCAGATCATGATCCCAGAGTCCTGGGATCGAGCCCCGCATCGGGCTCCCTGCTCCGCGGGAAGCCTGCTTCTCCCTCTCCCACTCCCCCTGCTTGTGTTCCTGCTCTCGCTGTCTCTCTCTCTGTCCAATAAATAAATACAATCTTTAAAAAAAAAAAAAACAAACTTAGGCTGAATGCAACCTTTGTCTTGGAGCTGAGCTGAATCAGTAACTGAACATGCTTAATGGCTTGCTGGAGTTGATTCATGTGCCAATTAGAAACGGGATTATTCAGTAGGTTAAGAGAGGTGGTGTAACTTTACTGAGGAAAAGCACAGACTTGGAAGCCAGGCAGCCTGGGTTCAAACCCCAGCTCTGTCATGCGGCCCCTGGGGGACTGAACAAGTATTCCTTCTCTCCGGGTTTCAGTTTCATTCCTATAAATCGGGGGTAATGACAGCACTTCCCCCTAAATGACTGTTGTAAGCATTAAATGAGCTAATACATAGTAAGCGCTTAAATCAGAACCAGCTCCAGGCACATAGGTAAATGCCTACTCAGTAAATATTACTAGTAGGTACAGTAACGACTACACACAGCCAACAATAGTAATGCTGGCTTTATTTAAGCCTCACAGAGGGACCTGCCCCTAATTTCTTCACCCTAATTTCTTACCTCACCCCAAGTTTGCACATCTGGGGTGAGTCACCGTCTCGAGAGGAGATTCCCAGAGATTCCAAGATCGACGACGCTAGTTTCCCACGTCTCTGCAACCTCAGGCGGCCCAGACGCGTGCAATAACCACCAGCCGCCACGTGGGGGCAGCAGCGCACTGCTCAGCGAACAGCGCGCAGGGCCTCGTGAAGCGCGGAGTCTCGCTGGCGTTGGGCGGTGGCTCCAGCCTGGCACGCGAACTGCATTTCCCAGAAAACCATGCGACAACCTCCCCCTCGTTTTGCTCAACCGAAGCTCAAGTGGAGGTCGCGGGGAATTGTGGGGTGAAGGGATTTGGGCTCCTCCGCGGAGGGCGATGTTGCGCAGGCGTGGATGGCTGCCGGCCTGCCGTCAGAGTTTAATAGAGGGTGGGAACCGACGTCTTGGCGGGGGCGGCAGAGCGGACTTTCTGGGCTCTTCGAAGAACCCAGACGAGGTCACTTTGTGGCCTGGAGCTGGCTGGGCCGTCTTCCTTCCTTTCGGCTTTCCTGCATCTCCACCGGTCATTCACTCTCTAGGCTTGTGGTCGGCAGTCAAGCCGGGTGAAGGCGCTCACATCTTAAATGAAAAAATATCCCCTTTTTCCTCTTTTCTGTCTTCTAAACAGTTAAATCTTTTTTCCCCAACGTATTAAGAGAATTTTAAATTAGAATAGTTAAGGATTTCCCAAGTACCCATCACCCAGCTTCTGTAGTTGTCAAACATATGGCCAATCGTGTTTTATTTATTCTGCTTCCTCTTCTCCTCTTCCATTATTTTAAAGCAAATCTCGGGCAATATATCGTCTCATTTGGAAATGTTTCTGTACGTATCGCTAAAAGATAGTTTCAATCACACCTAAAAAAATGCAATAATTCTTTAACATCTAATATAGGTCAGTATTCAGAAGTCTCCGGGTGTTTCATAAATGTCTTTTTTTTTTTTAAGATTTTATTTATTTGAGAGAGACAATGTGAGAGAGAGAGCACAAGCCAGGGGCAGAGGGAGAAGAGACTCCTTGCTGAGCAGGGGGGCCCATGCGGGACTCGATCCTAGGACACTGGGATCAAGACCTGAGCTGAAGGCAGACACTTAACCAAGTGAGCCACCCAGGTGCCCAAGATTTTATTTGTTTTGAGAGAGAGCATGAGCAGGGAGCAGGGGCAAAGGCAGAGGGAGAGAGAGAGAATCCCAAGCAGATTCCACATGGAGCTGGACTCAAGGCTGGATCTCATGATCCTGAGATCCTGACCTGAGCCGAAATCAAAAGTTGGTCACTTAACGGACTGAGCCACCCAGGCACCCCTCATAAATGTCTTTTTCCTGTTGGTTTGTTCAGATCACAATCCAGATGATGAGGGAAACAAAGGTAAGAGAAATGTAGATTAAATTAAGTCTCCTTACAGCTTGTAGCCCACGGACAGATACCTGAAACATGCAGAGCGTGACCTTCCTCAAGAAACTCATGGCTGTCTTAATGCCTTAATGTTTATGTTTTAATTTAAAGCCTAAAGGTAACCTTATCTTAACAGCAGCTAGCCCCTCAAGGCCCTGAAAGCCTTGCTTCCAAATTCCTTAGAGACCTATGCTATCCCTAAACCCCACTAATTAAAAAGTATATAATTAGGGCGCCTGGGTGGCTCAGTTGGTTAAGCGTCTGCCTTCGTGGGCTCAGGTCATGATCCCAGGGTCCCAAGATCGAGTCCGGCATCAGGGTCCCTCAGCAGGGAGCCTGATTCTCCCTCTGCCTCTGCTGCTCCCCCTGCTTATGCTGTCTCTCTGTCAAATAAATAAATAAAATATTTTAAAAAAATAAATAAAAAGTATATAATCAGACAATCCCAGTGCAGTTCTTTTTGCATGGGTCCTGTCCCTATGCTGTAATATCACCTCTTTACACCAAAAACATCTCAAGAATTCTTTCTTAGCCGCTCACTCACAAACTCAAAAACTTCCAAATTTCATCACAGACAGGGTTCACACACTGTATTTGATTGATATCTAAGTCTTTTATTCTGCCACATTCCTCCTCCCTCTCAAGCTTCTGGTGGGATTTCTTACAGTCTGATTTGCTGGTTGTACCTCTTGGTATCCTTTACTATATTTTTCTATTCCTGTATGTTCTATAAATTGGTAGATTCAGAAACTAGGTCAGACACAGGTTCAATTTTCGGGTACATATACTTTATGGGTGTTGTTTGAGTTCCTCCATGGAGAGGTACATATGTGCCTCTTGAGTTTGCAACCCCTGTTGTGGTGGTTTTAAAATATGTTCCAAGTTAGGGGGTGCTTGGGTGGTTCAGTCAGTTAAGTATCTGACTTCGGCTTGAGTTATGGTCTCGGGGTCCTGGAATCGAGCCCTGCCTGGACCCCTGTGTTGGGCTCTGTGCTCGGTGGGAAGTCTGCTCCTCCCTCTTCCTCTACCCCTGCCCCTGCTTGTGCTCTCTCTCAAATAAATCTTAAAAAAAAAAAAAAGTTCCATGTTCTTTGACACTTCTCTTTTTAACAGCCCTTCCCTTGAGTGTGGTGGGCTGGACTTAGTGCCTCGCTTCTAAGGAATAAAGCATGGCAGAAGTAACAGTGTTGACTTCTAAGACCAAGTCATAAAAGGCATTGTATTGGGATCACTTGCTTGGGGAGAAGCCAGCTGCCCATATTGTGATGACACTCAGCCCTATAGGGAAGACTATGTGGTGAGAAATGGAGGTCTGCGAAGAGTCTGCAAGGAATCGAGGCCCCCTGTCAGCAGCCCTGGGAGTGGGCCCGCTTGGAAGCTGATCCTCCACCCTTGTCAAGCCCTGAGATAAATGCAGTCCTGACCAACTGCATCCCCATGAGAGCTCCTGAGCCACACCACCCAGTTATGCCACTCCTGAATTCCTGACCCAAAGAAAATGAGATAATAAATGTTTTAAGCAGTAACATTTTCTGGGTGCCTGGCTGACTCGGTCAGAACTGCATGCATCTCTTGATCTCGGGGTCAGGAGTTCGAGCCGCATGTTGGGTGTAGAGATTACTTAAATAAATGAGTGAGCTTTGAGCTGTTAAATTTGGGTTTTAATTTGTTAGCAGCAACAGGTACTTAATGTACCTGTGTTCCAGTTACCTATTGCTGGATTAAATATGATCGAAACCTCCGCAACTTAACTCAGACATTTTGTTTTTCCCGCATTTTTGTAGATCAAGAATTTAGGAAGGGTTTAGCTTGGGATCTCTCATGTGTCTGAGTCAGAAGTTGGCTGGGATTGGAGTCCTCTCAAGGCTTGACTAGGCTGGTTGTCCAAAGTGACTCAGCAACTTGGCTGAAAGTGATGCTGGCTGTTGGCTGGGAGCTCAGCAGGAACTAAAACCAGAGCACCTCTACATGGCCTTCCAGCATTGCAGTCTCAGGGTAGCGGGACTTATTTTTTTTTTTAATATTTTATTTATTTGACAGAGAAAAGAGAGCACAAGCAGGGGGAGGGGGAGAGGGAGAGGGAGAAGCAGCCTCCCCACTGAGCAAGGAGCCCAATGCGGGCTCGATCCCAGGACCCAGGGATCAAGACCTGAGCTGGGGCGCCTGGGTGTCTCAGTTGGTTAAGCAACTGCCTTCGGCTCAGGTCATGATCCTGGAGTCCCGGGATCGAGTCCCACATCGGGCTCCCTGCTCAGCAGGGAGTCTGCTTCTCCCTCTGACCCTCTTCCCTCTCGTACTCTCTATCTCTCATTCTCTCTCTCTCAAATAAATAAAATCTTGAAAAAAAAAAAAAAGACCTGAGCTGAAGGCAGACGCTCAACTGACAGAGCCACCCAGGTACCCAGGGTAGCTGGACTTCTTACCTGATAGCTGGCTTTCTACAGAGTGAATGTTCTAAGAGAACCAGGCAAAGCTGCAAGGCCTTTTCTGACCCAGCCTCAGAAGTCACATAATATCACTCCTGTTGCTGTCTCTCTCTCTCTTTTATTTTTAAAGATTACTTATTTACTTATTTGTCAGAGAGAGAGAGAGCCCGTACACGAGAGAGCATGTACACAAGCTAGAGGAGCAGCAGGCAGAGGGAGAAGCAGGCTTCCCGCGGAGTGGGGAGCCCGACACGGGGCTTGATCCCAGGACCCTGGGATCATGACCTGAGCCAAAGGCAGACGCTCAACTGACTGAGCCACCCAGGCACCCCTCTTTTTTTTTTTAAGTAATGTCTACACCCAACATGGGGCTTGAACTCACAACCCTGAGATTAAGAGTCACATGCTCTTCCGACCGAGTCAGCCAGGCGCCCCAATACAGAATGTTCCTTAAGGCACTAACTTGGGTCCTTTTACTCTCCCCATTATACACATTCTCCTCTAATCTATTCTTGTGACTTTAATTGCCATCTACCTGCAATTCCCAGGTCTATCTCTAGCCTAGATCCTTTCCCGATTTACAGAGTGATTGCCAAGAGGACAGCTCCCTGCTTCTGCCTTAGGTGTTGCTTAAGGTACCTCAAAAACCAGGCTGTGCCAATTTAAATTTCTGAACCACAGAATCATGAAGAATAATAAAAATTATTGTTGCTTTAAGCTACTAATTTTGGGATAATTTATTATGCAGTAAAAGCTAACTGATACAGGATTAAGGAAATGTTTTCTGGCTAGCTACAGGCTTTGCAGAAGGGACTATATGTTTCTCACAACATAAATAATCACAATGCCTGATATGATACTGTATGTGGAAAACCCAAAAGACTCCACCCCAAAACTGCTAGAACTCATACAGGAATTCAGTAAAGTAGCAGGATATAAAATCAATGCACAGAAATCAGTGGCATTCCTATACACCAACAACAAGACAGAAGAGAGAGAAATTAAGGAGTCAATCCCATTTACAATTGCACCCAAAACCATTAGATACCTAGGAATAAATTTAACTGAAGAGGCAAAGGATCTGTACTCAGAAAACTATAAAATACTCATGAAAGAAATTGAAGAAGACACAAAGAAATGGAAAAATGTTCCATGCTCGTGGATTGGAAGAACAAACGTGAAGATGTCAATGCTACCTAGAGCAATCTACACATTCAATGCAATCCCCATCAAAATACCATCCACTTTTTTCAAAGAAATGGAACAAATAATCCTAAAATTTGTATGGAACCAGAAGAGACCCCGAATAGCCAGAGGAATATTGAAAAAGAAAAGCAAAGCTGGCGGCATCACAATTCCGGACTTCCAGCTCTATTACAAAGCTGTCATCATCAAGACAGTATGGTACTGGCACAAAAACAGACACATAGATCAAATGGAACAGAATCGAGAGCCCAGAAATGGACCCTCAACTCTATGGTCAACTCATCTTTGACAAAGCAGGAAAGAATGTCCAATGGAAAAAAGACCATCTCTTCAACAAATGGTGTTGGGAAAATTGGACAGCCACATGCAGAAGAATGAAACTGGACCATTTCCTTACACCACACACAAAAATAAACTCCAAATGGTTGAAAGACCTAAACGTGAGACAGGAGTCCATCAAAATCCTAAAGGAGAACACAGGTAGCAACCTCTTCGACCTCAGCCGCAGCAACGTCTTCCTAGAAACATCGCCAAAAGCAAGGGAAGCAAGGGCAAAAATGAACTATTGGGATATCATCAAGATAAAAAGCTTTTGCACAGCAAAAGAAACAGTCCACAACACCAAAAGACAACCGACAGAATGGGAGAAAATATTTGCAAATGACATATCAGATAAAGGGCTAGTATCCAAAATCTATAAAGAACTTATCAAACTCAACACCCAAAGAACAAATAATCCAATCAAGAAATGGGCAGAAGACATGAACAGACATTTTTCCAAAGAAGACATCCAAATGGCCAACAGGCACATGAAAAAGTGCTCAACATCACTCGGCATCAGGGAAATCCAAATCAAAACCTCAATGAGATACCACCTTACACCCGTCAGAATGGCTAAAATTAACAAGTCAGGAAACAACAGATGTTGGCGGGGATGTGGAGAAAGGGGAACCCTCCTACACTGTTGGTGGGAATGCAAGCTGGTACAGCCACTCTGGAAAACAGTATGGAGGTTCCTCAAACACTTGAAAATAGAGCTACCATACGATCCAGCAATTGCACTACTGGGTATTTACCACAAAGATATAAATGTAGGGATCCGAAGGGGTACATGCACCCCAATGTTTATAGCAGCAATGTCCACAATAGCCAAACTGTGGAAAGAGCCAAGATGTCCATTGACAGATGAATGGATAAAGAAGAAGTTTTATATATACACAATGGAATATTATGCAGCCATCAAAAGGAATGAGATCTTGCCATTTGCAACGATGTGGATTAAACTGGAGGGTGTTATGCTGAGTGAAATAAGTCAATCAGAGAAAGACATGTATCATATGACCTCACTGATATGAGGAATTCTTAATCTCAGGAAACAAACTGAGTGTTGCTGAGTGGTGGGGGTGGGAGGGATGGGGTGGCTGTGTGATAGACATTGGGTAGGGTATGTGCTATGGTGAGCGCTGTGAATTGTGCAAGACTGTTGAATCACAGATCTGTACTTCTGAAACAAATAATGCAAGATATGTTAAGAAAAAAGAAAAAGAAGAAGATAGCAGGAGGGGGAGAATGAAGGGGAGTAAGTCGGAGGGGGAGACGAACCATGAGAGACGATGGACTCTGAAAAACAAACTGAGGGTTCTAGAGGGGAGGGGGGTGGGGGGATGGGTTCGCCTGGTGATGGGTATTCAAGAGGGCACGTTCTGCGTGGAGCACTGGGTGTTATGCACAAACAATCAATCATGGAACACTACATCAAGAACTAATGATGTAATGTACGGTGATTAACATAACAATAAAAAATTAAAAAAAAAAATCACAATGCCAGCACAGGGCCTGGCATATTGTATTCATTCACCCATCCATCCACTCATTCAATCACGTGTTCATTTACTCATTCATCCCATAGATATTTATTGAGATCCTGCCATGTTCTAGGAACCTTACTAGGTGCTGTTGCTACTGCAGTAACAAACAAAATCCCTGTCCTCATACAATCTAAAGTGTGGTGTTAGTGTAAGAACAATGTACTGGATAATGTAACAGAATGGTTGGCCAGACTAGAGAACATAAGAATTTACAAGGTAGGGGCACCTGGGTGGCTCAGTCATTAAGTGTCTGCCTTTGGCTCAGGTCATGGTCCCAGGGTCCTGGGATCGAGCCCCACATCGGGCTCCCTGCTCAGCGGGAAGCCTGCGTCTCCCTCTCCCACTCCTCCTGCTTGTGTTCTCTGTGTCTCTGTCAAATAAATAAATAAAATCTTTAAAAAAAAAGAATTTATAAGATAGAAGCATTGTGTCTCATCAGTTGGACTGATCTCTCATTTATTTGGAGAAAAATATCAGTTTGGAATCCCATCTTACATGATAAAACAAAATAAACTCCAGCTGGATTTGAATAATATGTGTGTGGGGGAATTGCACAGTGAAAATCTAATGGATGTTTTTACCAACAATATAATAATATTGAATAACTTCTGGATGGGGAAAGACATTCTGAACTTCAACACAGTGAGGGGAACAAATCATCAAGGAAAAGACTGATGAATTAGGCTGTACAAAGAACTGAATCTTCTATTTTTTTAAAATATTATATTTATAAGAGAGAGAGAGAGAGAGTGGGGGAAGGGGCAGAGGGAGAGGGAGAAGGAGACTCTTCGCTGAGCAGGGAAGCCCGATGTGGGGCTCCATCCTTGGGATCATGATCTGAGCCCCAGGCAGACACTTAACTGACTGAGGCACCCAGGCACCTCAGAGCTGAATATTTTATATGTCCAAAAAGGACATGGGCAAAATTGAAGTAAATATGCATTAGAGAAGTATATTTGCAACAAAAATGATAGACAATTGGTTAACATCCTCAGTGAATGAAGATATTAACAAAATAATGTGAAATTAACATGAAAAACCGACAAATAAAAATGGGCATGGACTATGAGAAAACAATTTGTAGAAGAAATATCAATGGCCAAAAAAACATGAAAACCACATTCACCCAAGAATGTTACTTAAAATACTGGGACACCTCCTTTTGTCTGGCAAATCAGCAAAGATCTTAAACTATGGTTCCCCAAGGCTGAGGACAGTTTGGGGCAATGAGAGACTCCATCCACCACAGTTGGGATGTGAATGGCAATGACCTTTCTGAAGACTTTGTAGCTTGAGTCCAAAGCCTGAAAATATGCCCATCTATTGATCCATCACTGACATTGCTAGGAATTTAGCCCCTGGAAATAATCAAGGAAGTGGGTAAATATTTTACTAAAAGGATTTTCAAGACACCATTTTTTTTATTATAAAAAAAAAGGAAGGAAGGAAGGAAAGGAGGGAGGGAGGGTAAGGAGGGATTGAGGAAGGAAGGACCAAATGTCCAAGCAGAATTTAACAACATTTCAGGAAGTGTTAAGAATACTCAAAGATTGGGATGCCTGGGTGGCTAAGTTGGTTAAGTATCTGCCTTCAGCTCAGGTCGGGCTTCCTGCTCGGCGGGGAGCCTGCTTCTCCCTCTCCCCACTGCTCATGCTCTCTCAAATAAATAAAATCTTAAAAAAAATTAAATAGGCTTTACGCCCCACGTGGGGCTCGAACTCCCACAACCCCGAGATCAAGAGTCACGTTCTCTACCAAGTGAGCCAGCCAGGCCCCCCACTGAGTTTAAATCTTGACTCTGGTACTTACCAGCTGTGTGATCTTGGACAAGTAATCCCATCTCTCTTCTCATTGGCTTGATAGTAATAACTTCTACCTGCATCAGTCAGAATACGCTAGGTTATGCTGTAGTAACAAATGAGCCCTAGACCTTAGTAGACTAACTCCTCAAATTTTATTTCTTGCTCATAGAAACAACCAGATGTCCTCCATGCCATGGCTCCAGCTAGCTTCCTTCATGTGGCACCTCTGTGCTTGTCCAGCTCCCAAAGTTGCCTAGGCAGGGGATGAAAGCATAGAGCATCCTGCACTGGCTTTTGAATGCTACATTTAAAAGTGACGCTCTGGGAGTGCCTGGTTGGCTAAGTCGGTTAAGTATCTGCTTTCAGCTCAGGTCATGATCTTTGGGTCCTGGGATCAAGCCCCACATCGGGCTCCCTGCTCAGCGGGGAGTCTGCTTCTCCCTCTTCCTGCTGCTTCCCATGCTTGTTCTCTCTCTCTCTTAAATAAATAAATAAAATCTTTTTTTTTTTTTTTTTAAAGTGACACTCCCACCAGCACCTGGCTGGCTTAGTCTGTAGAGCATACAACTCTTGATCTCTGGGTTGTAAGTATAAGCTCCACATTGGGCATAAAGATTACTTAAAAATAAAATAAGGGGCACCCAGCTGGCTCAGTTGGTGTAGCATGTAACTCTTGATCATCGGGTCGTAAGTTCAAGCCCCACGTTTAGTGCAGAGATTACTTAAAAATAAAATCTTTAAAAAACTAAATAAAATAAATTTTAAAATATTAAAAGTGACACTCCCAATATTTCTGTTCACATTTTATTGGCCAAAACAAGTCAGATAACCAAGCCTGAGTTCAAAGGAGTCTGGAAGTTGGTGGAGGGCTTTAGTAAGGCTTTTGCTGTACTATCTCATCGATGGTGCTGACATTCAATGAGAAACTTCACCCAAAACATTTTATTCATTCCACAAATATTTACTGAGTACCTAAGATGTGCCAGGCATGTTCTAGGAAGTAGGTACACAGCAGTGAACAAGACAGGGAGCAGCCCCTTGAGGAGCTAATATTCTAGTGGGGGAGAAAGACAAAGAACTGGATAAATAAACTATACATTATGTTAATAGGTGATAAATGATAAAGGCAGTGTAGGGGTGGGGTGGGGTGGGGAGTGTGGGCCTTAAATCAAAGATCTGAACGGACCTTCGTGAAGCGACTAATATGCAGATTTGAGACACTAAGAGGTGAGGCACTAGGTGTGGCTAGAGAGGGCCTTGGTAATGGGGTAGCAGCCCTCAAGGGCACCAGGAAATGGGCTGGTTGGGTATTGCTGCACTTGCAGAGCCTTCTTGTCAGTGTTCAGCTGGGAACATCCAGGTTAAGCTGCCAGTAGGGTGGGTTTCTTCTCACTTTCTTAAGAGGGAGGAGGTGAGGTCAAAGAGGTGACAGGACAGATCCCTAGCTTAGTGACCATGGTGAGGACTTTGACTTCTTAAGAGGAGAGAGGTGCAGTCAAGGGATGGCCCTGACCTGACTCAGGGTGTCACAGGCTCCCTCTGGCTGCAGATGGGGAGCAGAGCGTGAGGGCAGGCAGGGGAGCAGGGAGCCCAGGGAGGAGCTGCTGTGGTGTCCAGGACTGGGAGGATGGAGCCTGGGCCAGTGCTGGTGGAGGTAGTGGCTGGGCCAGTGCAGGTTTCCTGACAGGTTGGAGTAGGTGTGGAAGAGAGGTCAGGGATGATCCTGGACAGAGGTGCCATCAACCTAGATGGGGAAGTGGGGGAGGGAGCAGGTTTGGAAGTCAGAAGCTCAGTTTAGGATGTGTGAAGTTTGAGACACTTCTAAGATCCCCACGGAGAAGGTGAGGAGAATGCAGTTTGTAGGAGCCTGGAGATGTCTGGGTGGAAGACAGAAATCTGGTTATTAACAGCCTAGAGATGGAATTTAACCATGTATTTGGTGGAGATCCTCTATGGCATGAGTGGGGTACAGAGGATCCCACTGAGGCTTGGAACTGGCCAGGGCTAAGGGGTCAGGGAGACTGATCTAGGTGACAGTAAGTGGCATGAGATGGCAGCGTGTGTTACGAGAAAGTATAAGTTACAAGCAAGCAACTGCAAGCCTCACCCAGTCTCGGGTGGGGGAGGAGACAGGGAGTGCTTCCTAGAAGTGACTCCTGAGCTGACACCCAAGCCTGAGTACCTACATCACCAGGTAAAAAAGTCAGGAGTGTTCCAGGTCGAGGACACAGCCCAGGCAAAGGCCTGGCAGCAAGTGAGTCCTGGAGAGGGCAGACAGCGGAAGCTTTCCAGTGTGGCAGGGAAGGGTGTGGTGAGAAGGGAATTTGGATGAGTCATCACCAAAAGTTTTGGCATCAGCCATGCCCAGGTTTACACCTGGTTCTGCCATCCTGTGTGACCTCGGGCAAGTGACCCGGCCTCCAGGTTTCTCTCCTGTAAGATCCTGCTTCATAGGCAAGGCTTGTGTAGCAATTCCTTGGCCTGGCTCCTAATGCAGTTTTGTCTGTGGTGATCTTGTTAAATGGGCTATTATCATATTAATTAATTATTTTTTTTAAGTTCATTGTTTTTAGTAATCTCTACACCCAATGTGGGGCTCAAACTCATGACCCCGCGATCAAGAGTTTCATGCTCTTCCCACTCAGCTAGCCAGGTGCCCCAGTACTAATTATATTACTGAAAAGTCAATGCATTAGGGTAGTGGTTAAGGTTACAGGCTAGGGAGTTTACCCTGAGTCAGTTTATTTGTAAAATGGAAATGCTGCGTACATCCATTCCATAGGACTGTTATAAGGGCATATGAGGTTATATGTAAAGTGCTCAGGAGAGTGCTTGGCAGTTATTTTTATCAGTATTATCTAAGGGTGAGTCAGTCAACCACCTGAGGAATCCAGGTGGGCTGCAGGAGGAGGGAACATGGGTACAGGCACACAAAATGATTCCTCTCTACTAAGCGTTTACCACTTAATTCTGCAGGGGAATGGGAACCCCTGTTCTCATTTTACAGATTATTAAGTCCTTGCTTAAACAAACCAAAACAAAAAACAGCCTTGCTCGGAGCCCAAAGGATCCCACTTATTAAATAGCAGAGCCAGGATTCAGACTCAAGCTAAGCCAGCCTCCAGGGGAGATTCTAAGGGCCAGACATCCAGAATGCCTGGGAACCAGATTTAACTCCCTCTGAGGAGCCCTGAAGTTTGGAGGCTGGAGCCCGAGAGCGAACGATCTCCAAAGGAGGTTTCAGTCGCCATTTTCCCTGCCCGCTTCTGCATTCCCCAGCCCCTACTCCTCCACCAGATCTCGGGAACATCTAGCCTCAGAAACCAGGCCGTGGCCAGAGGGACTCTTCCTGTGCCCAGGCCCCTCTATAGAGATGGGAAGAAGGAGGCGACACTTGGCGACCCTGACTCGGGGTAAAAAGGTGCGGGTGGAGGAGGCACAGGCGACTTTTGTAGGCGGCAAAGTTTGACCGCCATGCGGGTTGCTGCAGGGTCCCGGGAAATCTAGTCTAGCCTTAGCCCCCGCCCCAAATGCGGGCGCTTGTCCCCGGGCTGTGGGCCAAACAAAATTCGGGTCTCCAGATGCTTTGTCGCGACAAGGCTAGGACAGGGGCCGCGTGCCAGGAGTCCCTTTTCCAGCGGACCGAAAACCGCACCCGTGGCCGCATGGAAGCGAATCCACACTGCAACAGTAGGGGGTGATCTGGGCCGTGGCGACTGAACTTCCCCCGTGGATTCATTCACCTGACCCGGAGAACAGGGGACGAACTCAGACCTCTGGAGTCTGGGCGGGGTCGGAAGCCACAGCTCAGGAAACGAGCGGGGCGGAGCCGCGGCGGCCGCATCCCGTTACGTGAGGCGGGCCCGGCGCACGCAGGCGCAGCTTCAGTGCAGGCTTTAGGACCGCGCGGATGCTTGGTGGGCCGCCCCGCAGAGCCTAACCCGGTCCAGGCAGCCTGAGTCACCGGCCCCGCCCTACGGAGCCGGACGCGGCCAGAGGCCCGGGAGCAGCTCGGACGAACGGACCGGAGGACGTGTGAGCGAGGCGGTGAGCGCCCGATCTGGTTACCCCTGTACTCCGTAATCCCGGTCCTTGCGGCCCCCATATCCCACGAAACCCTTAAGTCCTGATCTCAGGGGTCGCCCAGACTCATGATCTCAGATTTGAAGCCCCAGTCTGTCCGGCACCGAGTTATCCCGCCGCGGGGACTCTTCTACCCTCTGCCTCAGGATCTAAAATTCGAGCCCATGGATTTGAGAGATCCCACACATTTCTGCCCAGGGTGGGGTACCCAGAACCACGATCCTTAGATCCGTTTTCTAAATTATAATGGGAACCCCGTTATCCCGGGCCCCGGAATTCATACCAACAGTCTTAGACCCGAGCGCACAGAACCAGCGGTGACATTGTAATCCCGCTGCTGGGAGTACTCGAAACCCTCAGGCTCACATTCTGGGATTTCCTAAACCCTGCCCCAGAGGCCTCCAGGTGGAGAATCTCTGATCGGCGCCCCTGACCCGCCCAAGACCCCAAAGTCCAGTTCTGGGGCTCGATCTCAGATTCGTGTGCCCAGACACGTCAAAGATGCCTCACACCAACTTGGGCCCCCATCTTGAGAACCCCACCAGACCGGGACCCTTACCCTTAATGATGCCTATGCATAGACTGAGTCCAGGGTCCCTCTAGCTAGACGGAGATCCTTTGGACCCAGAGGGGATTTCAAACCCGATCTTCCGTCCCTATCCCACCCATCCGAGAACTACACTACTCCAGAAGCCCCGACCCCATCCCAAACGGACCCTCAAGCTCCAGCCGGAGGATAAGTTCCCGCCCGGAGGCCACATATTACTCCCCCGAAGTCCAGCTGCCAGAAAGGCGTATTTTTGTGTGGAGGGAGCGGGCTCAATGGCGATGCGGCCTTTTGACCCCTTTTTCCCCCCCTCAGGAATCTTAATTTGCAGCCATGTTCCTGGTTAACTCGTTCTTGAAGGGAGGCGGCGGCGGGGGAGGCGGGGGCCTGGGCGGGGGCCTGGGGAATGTGATCGGAGGCCTGATCAGCGGAGCGGGAGGAGGCGGCGGAGGCGGCGGCGGCGGCGGCGGCGGAGGCGGCGGCGGTGGCGGAACTGCCATGCGCATCCTGGGCGGGGTCATTAGTGCCATCAGGTAAGGCGGGGCCCGAAGAGGGGAGGGGCCTGGCGGAGGAGCATGTCCCGCCTGCATAGATTGAGGTAACCTGGCGGCTGACCTGCAGTCTTAATTAGGCTGGGCTGGGCCTGGGCTGCGGGATCCGCCTGGAGGGGGCTGACCGTCAGGAGGCTGATGGCAGTTCAGGAGGCGGGGCTTGACATGGGCGGAGTCTGACTGTTGAGGGGACGATCTGATGGGGCGCGGCTGGGGTTTCGGGAGGTGGGGCTTAATGCCTGCTTCCAGCTACCCGGGCGACGAACGTTAGGGGGCGGAGCCGATGAGGCTTGGGGTCTCTTCAGGCCGGCATGACTTGCCTTATGGGGGCACCCGCATGGCCGTCGTAGTGGGTCGGTGAGGGGGTGGACCCAGAAGAGGCCGAGGCCTAATGGGATAGGGGAAATGATCTTGAAGGGGCTGGGTCTGTCTGGGAACTGTCTGGATTAAAATAGAAATATGACCTGGTGGAGGTGGAGCAGGTTGTCGTTAGGGGCCTAATTAACCATGGCCACCCCTCGAAGGGGTGGGAACTCATGGAGCTGGGGTGGGGTGTTGGGAAGACACAGGCGTTTAGGAAGCCATAGGATGGAGTCGGTTCCTAGACAGAAGGGACCTGAGGAGGGTGAAGCCCCAGGAAGCTGGGTCAGAGCTTCTATGAAGCTGAGCTGTCGAAGGGGCTGGATCTGTTGAGGAATCTGCCGTTGGGCAGGTGTGCCCTGGCAGGAGTGGCGCCTACTGTGGGGTCGGGGCTCTGAGTTTCCTGCCAGGTGCAGCCAGAGCAGCAAAGATAGGAACGGGTGAGGACAAGGACAGATAAGTCAAGCAGAGGGAGAGGTAGGGAGGGTGGTGGGCTGGGGTTTGGGGGGTTGGGGCGCGGGGGCTGCGGTGGTCTTTGGAGGCCCCGCCCACTGGCGCTAACTCCCTTATTTGTCTCCCCTCAGTGAGGCAGCTGCACAGTACAACCCAGAGCCTCCGGTAAGCACCCCCCTCCATAATCAGAGACCCTGCTTCTCACTCCGAGGCCTTTTTCAGCATCCATCATTGTCCCTTTGTCCCTCTTATGAAATTCCTCTCATTAAGTCTCTCCCTTGCCATGTCCCCAAACATAGTCATGGATCTTAGCTATAGCCACTGTCCACTGACCATCTCTCATTCCTTTGATCACCCAGCCACCAAGCCCACTCTGACTTTCCCACCTAGGGCTGTCCTGGCCAGGGCACCCCTACCCCACTCGCTCTGAGATCCTCTCCCTCTGTAGCCTCCACGCACCCATTACTCCAACATTGAGGCCAATGAGAGCGAGGAGGTCCGGCAGTTCCGGAGGCTGTTTGCCCAGCTGGCTGGAGATGTAAGTAACCCTGGGCCCCCATCCTTGTCCTAACTTCTCCATGCCTTCCTTTGGGCTGCCCTTGCACACACACTCAACAATGGCAATCCCCAAAGAATCCCCATTCTCCCTCATGACACTCTTCCCTTTTAACCATCCCTGACTTTTCCCCACAGGACATGGAGGTCAGTGCCACAGAACTCATGAACATTCTCAACAAGGTCGTAACCCGACGTGAGTTATTGTGCTCAACATATAGGGCAGGTTTAGAGTCATGGGCGCTGGGGTAGCTGTGACCTCTGGCCTCTGACTTTCAACCTGTCCCCCACAGACCCTGATCTGAAAACTGATGGCTTTGGCATTGACACATGTCGCAGCATGGTGGCCGTGATGGATGTATCCTTGGGGGCAATCTGACTGGAGCCCTGGGTGAAGGAGTTTTGTGAGAGCACGGTTGGGACAGCCAGGGTGTAGCTTGCACACCCACAAACGTGGACATGCGTATATCAGAAGACACACCCACTACCACACACCAGGCCTTGTGGCAATAAATAGTAACATCAGCTGGCGCGTCACAGCCATGATGTTAAACAGGCAGATTTTTTTTTTTTTTTTTAAGATTTTGTCTATTTGTCAGAGAGAGAGCACAAGCAGGGGGAGAGCCAGGCAGAGGGAGAAGCAGGCTCCTTGCTCGGCAACTCGATCCCAGGACCCTAGGATCATGACCTGAGCTGAAGGCAGACACTTAACCTCCCGAGCCACCCAGGCATCCCAAAAAGGCAGAATTCTTAGAGTTCATTTTGTAGGCAAAGAAATTGAGACTCAGAGAGAGGCAATCATTTGTCTGAAGGTATATGAAAAGAGTAAGTGCCAGGATAGGAATTTGGACTCAGGTTTTTAGGCTTGAGAGCCCAAGCTTATTTTCTTTCTTTCTCTCTCTTTTTTTTTTTAAGTAAGTACTACACCCAACGTGGGGCTTGAACTCAGGACGGGGAGATCAAGAGTCGCATGCTCTACCGACTGAGCCAGCCAGGTGCCCCAAGAACCCAAGCTTATAACTGCTGTAGGTGTGGCCGTATACGTGCACATGTATACAAGGGCACACCGTATAAGTGAAGATACGTGAAGGCATGTTCACAGGAACACACATGCATGTTTGCACATGGGCCAGTCATTAGCTGATCTTGGATATGTGCACGCTCAGCACATAGAGAAAATGTAGACACGTGTGTTGTCATGTGATCACATACATATGTTGCACAGAGTTCTACAAGCTTGGCTGTGCCGCTTAGCAAGGTTATTGAGCCTCTTTGTGCCTCATTTTGCCTGTCTGTAAAATGAAGTGAATGATAATGGTGAAACTGAATTGGAGCTACATGCAAAAGGTTTAGCACAGCATGTAGCACATGGTAAGAGGTCTGTACGCATTAGCTGCTACTATGATCTTAGGTAGATGTTCATCTCTGAATCGGTTTCTTTTGCTGTGACTGGGGAATAATACTGGTGAGGCTGGTGTCTTAAGGATTTAGTGAGAAAAGTGATGTTCCTGAGAAGCTTAGCACTGCCTGGCATGTACTAGGTAACTTGATAAATCTTGGCCATCATTATTATTGAGAGTTTATCAAACATTAGCCCCTGAGCTAAGGGCTTTATCTCATTCTGCTTATATCACAAACCCAGCAGGTATGTACTGTCATCACCTGATTTCCTTAGAGTTCTAAGATACCCTTGTTTTTCACATGTCCTGACATTCATGAAATTGAATTGCTATTAAGAATTTTAGGGGTGCCTGGGTAGCTCAGTAGTTAAGCGTCTGCCTTCTGCTCAGGTCAGGATCCCAGGGTTCTGGGATAGAGCCTCATATCGGGGTCCCTGCTCCACCTGGAGGCCTGCTTGTCCCTCTCCCCCTCCCCCTGCTTGTGTTCCCTCTCTCTCTGTGTCTCTCTCTGTCAAATAAATAAATAAAATCTTAAAAAAAAAAAGAATTTTATACATGAGGGCACCTAGGTGGCTCAGTCAGTTAAGCATCTGACTTTGGCTCAGGTCATGATCCTGGAGTCCTGGGATCAAGCCCCACGGTGGGCTCCCTGCTCAGCGGGCAGTCTGCTTCTCCCTTTTCCTCTGCCTCTCCCCCTGCTTCTTCTCTCTCTCGATCCCTCTCTCTCTCTCTCAGATAAATAAAATCTTTTAAAAAAATTTAAAAAAATGCTGGAACTTAAAAAAAATGTTTATAAATGAGAAGTTAGTTACTATTTTTAGGTGAGGAATTTATAGTTTAGAGAAGTTATGGTTATGGCTTATTTTTAATTTATTTTACTTAAAAATAAAATATATATTTATTTAGTAATCTCTACACCCAATGTGGGTCTCCAACTCACGACCCTGAGATCAAGAGTTGCAGGTTCTTCCAACTGAGCCAGCCAGGAGCCCCCAAAATCCTAAAAAAAAAAGAAACATGAACTAAACTACGTATGGATAAAAAGAAAAGTCAAACCATATCCAAGGTTTTAGCCTAGACTCCCCTGCTTGGTCATGATCACAGTGCATACAGCGCATGCATCTGGGTATAGTCATTACACTATTCTTAACACCCCTCCACCAGAGTGACACCACTGGCAAGCTGGGCTTCCAAGAATTCAAGTACTTGTGGAACAACATCAAAAAGTGGCAGGTGCGTGGTGACCTCAAACTCAAAAGACCTCAAGCCATGAAGATGCCACGCCCTACGATGTTCAATTGAATCCTTACCTCCCTGTCCCCACAGGCCATATACAAACAGTTTGACCTTGACCGTTCAGGTACCATCTGCAGCAGTGAACTCCCAGGGGCCTTTGAGGCAGCAGGTATGGCTGACAGGGATATGGTATGACTGGGGGTGGCATTGGTAAGGCAGCCCCCCATGAGCTGGTCTGAGCCTGAATCCTAGGGGTGGGAGTGGGTCGGGCCTTTTGGCCCCCACACCTGAGAAAGGAAACCATTCTCAGGGTTCCACCTGAATGAACATCTCTACAACATGATCATCCGACGCTACTCGGATGAAGGAGGGAACATGGATTTTGACAACTTCATCAGCTGCCTGGTCAGGCTGGACGCCATGTTCCGTGAGTGACACCCTAGCTCTCTTCCTCGGGGGGAATTTGTCCCACCTCCTTTGGCCAGGGTCTTCTCTGAGCCTGACCCCGAGGTGAGCAATTCCAGGGACAGCAACAGCCCAGTTCCCGCCTTCACGTCACTCACAGTCCACTGGAGGAGAGGCAAATCACCAGACGGTGACTGCTCAGAATGGTTACAGTTGGGATAGGGGAAGCTCAGGGCAGTGATCAGGCCTGGGAGGAGAAGCTCAGGGCCGAGTGGCTTTAGATTTGTTAATGGGAAAGCCCAGTGAGCTATCTGAACCTAGGAGGCACTCGATGCAGACTCTGAGGTCAAGAAGGGCTTCCTGGAGGACGACAGGTGTGAATTGAGGGATGAAGAGGAGTGACCCCAGGGAGAGAGTGGAGACAAGTGTTGCTGTGGGAACAGCCTGTGCAAAGGGAAAGAGAAGGCAGTGCTTTTGGTGTTTTTTGTTGAACTCAATTCTGAATGCTGGAGAGGGGTTGGGATGCAGAGACATAAGGCTGGGAGGGGTTAGTAGGGGCTGGATTGTGAGGGCTCTCATGAACATGAATGCACTGAATCTTTAAGACCACGGTCAAGTGGGAATTATTGTCCCCATTTTCTGGAGGAGGAACCTAGGGTTCAAGGAGGCAAAACTGCTTGCTCCCAGCCACTCAGCTAGGAAGTTGCAAAGCCAGAATTTGAACTTGGATCTGAGAGAACTGAGTAAAAGGAAGCAGGAGCAATCGGCACGGTCAGGCCATGCAGGGCTGTGAGTGCCATGTTCAGGGGTGCTCCGACATTACTGGGGGCAATGGAGAGCCATAGCAGGTTCTAGGCAGAGGAAGGATGGGGTCAGGTTTGGCTTTAGGAAGATCTCAGCCTCTGGAAGAGCCCAGGGAGGGCAAAGCATTTAAACCGTGGGTAGAGGGGCGCCTGGGTGGCTCAGTCGTTAAGCGCCTGCCTTCGGCTTAGGTCATGATCCCAGCGTCCTGGGATCGAGCCCCACATCGGGCTCTCTGCTCTGCGGGAAACCTGCTTCTCCCTCTCCCACTCCCCCTGCTTGTGTTCCTGCTCTCTCTCTCTCTGTGTCAAATAAATAAAATCTTTAAAAAATAAACAAACCAACCAACCATGGGTAGAGAAAAAGGGGCAGGTATGTCAGGGACATGAAGGGAAGGGGGAATGGACAATAAGGGCAGATGATTCCAAAAGTCACTTATGAGAAGGCCTAAGAAATGGCCATTAGATTTACCAGCAAGAGGGCCAGGAGGAACTGCAGTGAGTGCAGTGTCCAGGACACCACATGTGTGGATACTTGAGGGCGGTAACTGAGTTGTTAGAGAGGGAGCAAAGACAGTGTAGACCCTGGTTTGCCTAGGTTTCGCTTTGGGTGGGGAACATGGAGTCAGGTTTCAGGACATGAGTGGGGACTACACCAGACAGTAGGAGCAGGAAGTGGGTGCCCCTATTTTATTATTTTTTTCATATAGATACATAGATAGATAGATTTTTTTTTTTTTTTAATTAAGTAAACTCTACATGCAATGTGGGGCTTTAACTCATGACCCGGAGATCAAGGGTTGCATGCTCCACCAACTGAACGAGACAGGTGCTCCAAGTGCTAGCCACTATTACCATCATCCCATATGTTAGTATATTTTTATCTTTTTTCTTTTTAAGATTTTATTTTTAAGTTATCTCCACACCCGATTTGGGGCTCAAACTCACGACCCTGAGATCAGGAGTCGCATGCTCTACCGACTGCGCCAGCCAGGTGCCCCTGTATATTTTTATCCTAAAAGCCAAATCCCCCAACCCTTTCCCTCTCTAGGTGCCTTCAAATCTCTTGACAAGGATGGCACTGGACAAATTCAGGTGAACATCCAGGAGGTAAGAACTCCCGTTCTGGGATGTGGGTGCCCAGGAGGGAAGCCCTTCCCCTCAGCTCCTTGTACCAACTCAGAGCTTGGGCTCCCTCCCTCCTGTTTTCCCAACAACCCCTGGGGGGAGAGCAGAGAAAGGTGTCTGCTATTCTTTGGTTCCCTGCTCCTCACCCTGTGCCCTTCCTCTCCCCAGTGGCTGCAGCTGACCATGTATTCCTGAATGGGAACCCCAGACCTGCCCCCTCATCACCTCACTATAGGAGTCACCTTGGATTCTTCCGTCTCTCCCAGGGTTGAGCCAGGCTGCAGTCTCGTCTTCATGGGCCCTACTGACCTTGGTTCCCCCAACCCTTGGCACTCAGCTTCTTAGTCAACAGCCGGGGCCCAACATGCCCCGACATGCCATGCCCTGAGTTACCTGTGGCTCTGAGAAACTCCAACACACCCTGTCCCGAGGGTCACCCCGCCCCCGGTACACCCATCCCACACCCACTCCACAACCTGCCTCATGCACCTGTGCCAAACCCAACAGTTACGTGGTTTCCACACCCCAAGGGCCCTTCTCTTGGTTCCCGGAGGGTCACTCCAGTCCCTGCACACTCTGGCACACCTGTTCACACTTAACCACCCTGGCAGCCAAACTCTAGGCCCTAACAGGCCCAGGTGCCCCTGTGCCTTTGTCTGCCTCTGCTCTCAGCCTGCCAGGCCCAGGAGGAAATAAAAGCACCCCGGTTGCTGCTCGGAGATCTGCTTCCTGTTCTGAGCGTCGAGGGGTGGCTCTGTCTCTGTCGGGGGCAGAGGGAAGTCTAGGTCCTGGAGTACAGGGGTGGTTCGGTCTGTCTCATGTCTATCCCTCTTCTTGTCTTTGTCCTTTTTCTCATACTGGATTCTGGTTGAGCTGCAGTCTCATTCTTGCTGAGATCCCTTACAGATCCTGTGGAGGCTGAGACTGGGACCCAGAAGCCTGGGCAATCTGTGCTTCTGCTGTAAGAGCCAGGCCCTTGGGAGGTCTCAGTATTGCACCCCCTCTCCCCGCTCTGTTCCCCAAGGCCATGCTTGCTCCCTCTTGGCTCTGTCCTGAGTGAGTCTGTCCTCACTTACCTCTGCCTCTGTTGTGTCATGGACCATGCTCAGTATCTTCCTTCCCGCCCTTGAGCCTCTGCAGGGAGAAGGGCTGCCTGATACCAGAATAGAGCCCCTCTCGAGTTCCAGGACATGATCCCAGATCCCCAAGCCCTGCAAGGCAGCCCAGGGGTACTGTTTGGGCTCCCCAGCCCCTCAGGAGGGCTGAGAGGCAGCAATATCCTATGAGTAGCCTTGTAGTCATTCTCCAGCATGAGGGACTCAGGGCTGGGGCAATGGGCTGTCCTAGTGTGGCGATTCCTTGGTGGTGGGAAGATGGGCGGAGTACAAACAAATGGAGGCCACAGCTGGACTGGGTTCCCCAAAGAGCCAGCATATTTATTAATGCTTGTGCAGGTTCTGCAAGTTTCTTGGTCTCACTTCTTGTGAGGGAAGGAGGCCCAGCCAAGGCAGTACAGGCTATAGGCGGTACCTAGGGAGGGAGGAGGGTGACAGCGTGAGATCCTAATTGCCTCCCTGGACCCCATCTCAGCTTTTAAAGCCCCTCTGCAGGCTCCTCAATCATCAGTCTGGATCCCAGCTCCAGTTCAGACCCCAGCTCCCTTCCCAAACTGCACTTCAGGTGGAGAATCCCCTAGCCTTGATCCAAACCAGGCTGCCAACTTTCCTCACGGTTCCTGCCTGGGCCCCACACCCCCTCCTGGGACAGAAGCCCAAGCCCTAGGTGCTCCCTCCCTATCTGCTAGCCTGGGCTCCTGGACCATCCCCAAACCTGGCCAGCTCAGAATTCAGTCCCCTCCCTAAGCCCCTGCCCAGCCCCTAGCCCTCTCCCCAAACCTCAGCCTGGGAACCAGACCCTTCCTCACTCCAGCTCGAGCCCGCCACCTCCCCCAACAGCTCAGACGGTGGCTGTCCGGCACTCACCCCCTAGACAGAGCCCCATGGTCACTCGGTACAGGATGTTGTCGGTTCCCCCGCCCTTCAAGTGCACCGGAAGGTCATTGTCCGCCTGGGTGGTGGAGGCATCGGATGAGAAACGGGTACAGGTTGCTCTGTGGACTATATCCCTATATCCCGTCTCCCCCTACTCTGCTCCAGGACGGAGCCTGGGGTCTGGGTTCTTCCCCCTCTCCCCACCCCTGCTCCGCCTACCTGGAAGAGTTTCTGTTTCTCAGCCACTCGGTTCTGGAAGCGGTTCCGGGCGGTTGAGCTGAAAGAGCGAACCAGCGCCTGGGAGACCTGGCGGGGAGGAAGTGGATGGGTATCGGAGACACCTGAAAGGGTGTCCCCAGAGGGCCTGGCTGTGCGGGGTGGGAAGAGGATACGGGCTCTCTGAGGCCCGGACACCGGGACTGCCCTATTCCTTGCGTATGTCTCAAAGGCAAGATCCGAACTGCCAGTGCGAGGAGGGAAGGGCTTCTGCCGAGAAAGGCCCAGAAAAAGGGGACTCGCGCCTAGAGAGGCTGGCTTAGAGGTTTCCCGGTTGTCTAGAGGGTCCTGGAAGAGGAGCCGACCCAGAAAGGGCACTTGTTCTGCGGGTCCAAGTCCCGAGATGGTGGGGTTTTTTTGTTTGTTTGTTTTTTGGTGGGGAGGGTTTCCTAGATTAACGGGGGGAGCCCAAGTCCCGGGAATGATCTACTCCTGGATCCGGGTGCCTAGTGGGCTTTCCATACTGCCTAAGAAGTCCGGGGGACGGGAAGCGGTGTTAAGTTCCCAGGGCCTACGTCGCGAGATGTTAAAGGGGCCCTGGATGAAGGGAAGAAGCTCAAACCGGGCCGCTGGGCCATGTTAGGGGTCCCCGGCTGTCTCAGAAGCCCTTGGGTTAGGAGGCGGGCGTTGAGGGTCCCAGGCTGTTTAGGAGGGAGTCCCGAACCCTGAGGGGGCTCACGTTCCAAGGCCCCAGATCTCGGGATGTTTAGTGAGTCTCGTATTGGGGCGAGGGCTTCCGGGTTAGGTTCCCCGGCCCGGCCCTTGGGGGCCCTCACCCGCAGGGCCCTCATTCTGCGTCCTCCTCCTCGGCCGGAGTCACCTCCCCTCTCGGCCCAAGGACACACAGCGCCCTCCCCTCCCCGGGAATCCCAGGCCACGCCTTCGGCGCGCCGCGTGACCGCCCTGGCCGGGGGTCTGTGGCGGCGGGCGGGGTGTGGGGGAAGCCGGGCAAATCCGGCTGCCGGATTCGGATTCGTGCAATAGGCGTGCCGAGGGGACGCTCCAGTCCCGCCCCCCGCGCCAAGAGGTCCGAAGCATCCATCTGTTACTCGGAATTTCTGCTGGTGCAAGTGGAGAGAGGTAAATGGAGCCTGGGAATACATTTTTTGGTTTGTTTCTGCGGAGATACTCGTCTGGGGCAAGTGCAGTTCCTCTCCCGGGGTCTCTCAGATCTATCCTTACCGGAGTTCGTATTGGAGAGCGAGTGAGGGAGCAGATAAAAGGATTCCAGCTTCCTGTTCTATGTACATAGACTGGGTGATTGCACCTCCGAGCCTTAGTTACCGTATCTGTAACGTGGAGGCTAAGTCAGGATCTTCTTCAGAGGTGTGTTGAGAGCATTAAATGAGCTCATAGAACGGCATAACTGAGTTAACAGTTATAATCATGGTAATAACCTGCAAAATTATTGCATAACTGAGCTAATCACAACTGCACAGAAACAAATAAGAGCCCTTATTTTTACTGCTTTCTAGCGGTAGGCTTGTTAAAAAACAAATTTAATTGAGTAAATGTGAAGATCTGAAAGATTTTATTAAATGATTCATGAATTGGGCAGCATTTCATCTAGCGAATGTTAGGGAGCACCCTGCAGCTACAGAAAGGGAAAGGTTTTGAAAGGCCTGGGGGTGGGGGCAGGAATTAGCAAAGAATGCATTGTTTTAGGCTAGGTCTCCCTTCTAAGGGGAATGGTTGGGGTTTATGGGATTGCCTCCTAGTGTTGACCAGTAAATTCCCCTTACATTCCTGGGGGTATGGAAACTACAATTAGGTTAGGTATTAAGTCTCGGTTTACTGAAGTGGGGCCTTAGCATAAGTGACTCTATCTTGGGCCTGTGATTTTTCTTTTTAACAGAGTTATATATCAAGTATTTTTATACTTAATTTTCCTTTTACTGTGGAAGATTTCAAAACAGAAAAGCAGGGAGAAAGGACCCATCACCTGCTTCAACAATGACCACGATTACAGTGTTTTTCATGTATTTGCCCCATTCAACTCCTTTTTCCCCTTTATTGAAGTATTTTAAAGCAAATGCCAACATCATATTTCATATTTACATATGTATCTCTAACAGATAAGGGCTTAAACAAAGGAAAACCCTGATGATCCACAATTTATAGATTGAATCTTGGATTAGGAAAAATCACTTAAAACTTTTTATTTGTGGGACAGTGGGTGAATTTTAAAAAAAGGTCTGTGGATTAGACAATAAAATCGTGTCAGTGTTAATTTCCTGATTTTGATGATTGTGCAGTGGTTATGTAACAGGATGTCCTTGTTTTGGGGAAATACAGGCTGAAGTATTTGGGAGTAAAAGGTATCGTATCTGTAACTTATTACCTTAAGATGGTTAAGAAACAAATTATATATCTATATTCATATCTATTTTTTTAAGATTTTATTTATTTGACAGGCAGCGAGGAAGGGAATGCAAAATCAGGAGAAATTAATAGATGCTTATTATTTGAAGTCACTAAATTTGGGGTAGTTTGCTACTGACATAGGGACATGCATTTCCACTTCACCCAAGTCCCCACCAACCCCTAATATCTTATACCTATTTCACTTAATTCATATTCCTTGCCCTGTCCTGGTAGGCATTTGAGTTGGCCTCTCATGGGACAGGGCTTGGTGTGGCCAACTGCTTCCAATTTTCAGCATTGTTCCCTACTTCCCCATTCCTAATTCCTGAGGAGGGATCCTGGGTCTCTCACTTCCGTTCACCTCTTTTCCCCAGCTCCTTCACCCTGGTCCAGGCCACCCTGTCTTCTCCGTCCTGGTTCACTGCACCAGTGTCTCTTCTGGTCTCCCCTCATAGATCTGTAGGCACAGAGCTGCCTCATTGTTAAGCAGAGAAAAATAATTTTTCATTGTCTCTTGCCCATGGGCCACCCAGCTACTCACATAGGACAATTGACCTGGCTTTCATCACATTGCCCTAAGAGTAAGGACTAGGGCAGAGAGAGCTGATGCACTTACTTACTTTGAGTTGTTTTTTTTTTAAAGATTTTATTTATTTATTTGAGAGAGAGAGAGAGAGCACACATTTATCCATGTGAGACATGGGAACCAAGGAAGTAGTAGATTATGCCCATATCTCATACTCACTCGGGAGCATATGCTGTTCACTCCTTGAGTGGAATGGAGGGCAGCATAATTTTCCTTGTTTGAATGGGTATTTTTGTGTGTGTGTGTGATGTCTTGGCTTCTTGTGAATCCATATTTGACTCTGCATTTGTTAAACATGCATACAAAATGACTTGGCTGCATAGCAACTGTCTTGGCTGCTTCCTGTCTTACCCCACCTCTGTGCTCAGTTTGTCACCCTGGAGAACTGTAGCTTTTCTATTTATCCATCTGTTGACTTAGACTCCATTGCATCCCCAGCATCTGGCACATGGGTGGATTTGATAAATATTTGTTGAAGGAAATGTAATCCAAATGTTCTCTCATTTGCTCACTCCCACACATTTTCTTTTAAAGATTTTGTTTATTTGAGAGAGAGAGAATGAGAGATAGAGAGCACGAGAGGGGGGAGGGTCAGAGGGAGAAGCAGACTCCCTGCCGAGCAGGGAGCCCGATGCGGGACTCGATCCCGGGACTCCAGGATCATGACCTGAGCCGAAGGCAGTTGCTTAACCAACTGAGCCACCCAGGCGCCCTCCCACACATTTAATAAAGGAGGACCTCCGTGCTTGTCTTACTTCTATGTTCTAGATATTTCTGAGCGTCCTCAGGGAATGGCCGCCCTTGTGACACTCATCCACTTGTACCCTGTTATCTGCAGCCGTAGCATCAGTGTTCAGGGAAGAAAATAGAAATCCATCTAGGGATTGAATGCCGGAAAGGTTGGAAAGACTGAAAGAGTGCCTTCTAATCAGGATTGCTACCTAATTTGTGGGGACTGTGCAAAATGAAAACGTGGGACCCCTTCTTGAAACAGCAGGGAAAAAAGTGCCATTAAGAATACTAAAATATATTGGGGCGTCTGGGTGGCTCAGTCAGTTGGGTGTCTGCCTTCAGCTCAGGTCATGATCCCAGGGTCCTGGGATCCAGCCCCACATCAGGCTCCCTGTTCAGCGGGAAGCCTGCTTCTCCCTCTCCCACTCCCCCTGCTTGTGTTCCCTCTCTCACTGTCTCTGTCAAATAAATAAATAAAATCTTTTTAAAAAATCTATTTAAGAATACTAAAATATAAAGCTTTTTCCTTTTTTTCTGTGATCTCTCTCAACCTGTCATAGTTTTTTGAATCTGCTATTTAATTCTGTGCTCCCTCGGGCAATGGATAACTTCTGGGGTGAGCAGGGACAGGCATCTGGGGCACCTGCCCTGCAACTTTTTGTATGCCCACAAATGTGCCTAATGACAGCATGTGTCATTAACTAGACTGCCCACTGGCTGCTGGCTTCCCCTCTCCCCACTGGCCACTGCACCAACTCCTTGTGTCCTGGCCAGAGATGGGGAAGTCAAACCAGGCATCTGCCCTTCCCATGGGCATGGTGCCTGGGGTAATGCAACTTCAGTGCCAAGAAGAGCCAGGGATCAAAGGTGGGCAAAACATTCTTTCCTGCTGGGTTACCTGTTGAATGTGCCATGGCATGGTGACTGAAGGGGCAGGGCTGACCCTCTGCCCTGCCCTCAGAGGTCATAGACAATGGATGCGTATTGGACCTTGACCCTCCTGATGCCCTTGCACAGGTCCCAGGCCCTAGGGAGGCAGAACAGGCAGCCAAGAGCTTGCCTCAGGGAGGGGCGCCTGGGTGGCTCAGTCGGTTAAGCGGCTCCCTTCCGCTCAGGTTCTGATTGAGTCCGGTATCAGGCTCCCAACACACATCTTGCTTCCAGGCTAGCGATCCGGGAATGACTGGAAGCATCTAAAAGCTGACCTCAGAAAGCCGTTTGCTCAGAAGTGGCCCTTTCAGGGATGAGGTTGAGAACACACCCCCCCTGTGGCACTGACCTGGAGTCAGGAAGCCCGAATCAAGAAGCTGCTGCTGTCATTGCTCAGATCTCTTTTAGAAATGGTTTTGTCGACTTGCAGGACAAAAGAGCTCAAACTCTGGGTAAGGAGCCAGCTGGGGGATATAGACTATGCTGCCCTGTATTAGCTAGCTTGAAGACTTTGTTGCTGTAACAAAAAGGCGACAAAATACTGTGGTCTAAAGACCATGCCTATACCAACCAATGTCAATATGTAGACCTTTTTGAACAAACAGTCAAAGAAGAAATTGTGACATTTTTGAGACACTTGGAAACTTGAACAATAATGGACTTTTCCTTCAACATTTTAGTACAAAAAAAATTTTCAAAGTTACAGAGAAGGTGAAGACATCTTAGAGTGAACACTCATATACCTAACACCTAGATTTTATTTTACCGTAAACATTTGCTATATTTGCTTTATCATATAACTAGCCATCTATATCTGTATCAATCTATATCTTTTTTGATGTGTTTCAAAGTAAATTGCAGATATCTGTATTCTTCCTCTAGATACTTCCCCAAATGCTTGAATATTTCATTTTACAAATAATTTGAAAATTTTTATATGTGACATGGTTTTGGTGGTTGTGTTAAAAAAAAAAAAAAGTCTATGTTTTAGAAATACATACTTAGGGGAGCCTGGCTGGCTCGTTGGTGGAGCCTGTAACTCTTGGCCTTGGGGTTAAGAGTTTAAGTCCCATGCTGGATGTAGAATTACTTTAAAAAAATAATTTTTTAAAGATTTTATTTATTTGAGAGAGAGACAAAGAGAGCACGAACCAGAGGAGGAGTAGAGGGAGAGAGGGAGAAGCAGACTCTCTGCTCAGAGGGGAGCCCACCATGGGGCTTGACCCCAGGACCTTGAGATCATGAGCTGAGCCAAAGTCAGATGCTGAACCAACTGAACCACCCAGCTGCCCCCCACCAAAATAAAAATCGTAAAACACACACCCCATATACCTAAATATTTTTTGGTATGATGTCCAGTGTATTAATTACTGCCAATTAACAGATTACCCCAAAATGTAGCAGCTTCAAACAACATTTATTATCTTATACAGTTTTTGTGGATCAGGAATCTGCGGATGGGGGTACCTGGGTGGCTCAGTGGGTTAAGCATCTGACTTTGGCTCAGGTCATGATCTCAGGGTCCTGGGATGGAGCCCTGCCTTGGGCTAACCCATTCAGCAGGGTGTCTGCTTGTCCCTCTCCCTGTCCCTTTGCCCTTCCCCCCACTCATGGGCTCTCTCTCTAATAAATAAAATCTTAAAAAAAAAAAAAAAAGGAACCTGGGGATGGTTTAGCCCAGCCAAGTCAACAACTCAGGGCAAAAGTGGGCAGGGACCCACCAGGATTTGCCCCTTGTGGAGGTGGAGGGAGACTGACTCAGACACCCTTCCAGACACCAAGCTTTGGTGTCACTCTGCTGCCATCTTGTGGCAGGCCTAGAACAGTCGCCCCTCCCACCTGGACCTTCCACACTGATCCTCTTCCATGATGTTTTAGGATTTGATTTTTACTTTTTTTAAAGATTTATTTTAGAGAGAGCGGGAGGAGAGGCAGAGGGAAAGAGAGTCCTCAAGCTTATTCCCCGCTGAGTACGGAGCCCAACGCCTGGGTCCATCTCAGGCCCCTGAGATCATGACCCCAGCTGAAATCAAGAGTCCTACACTCAACCAACTGAGCCACCCAGGCACCCCAAGGACTTGATTTTTTTTTTAAGATTTTATTTATTTATTCTGAGAGAGAGAAAGAGCACACAAGCAGGGGAAGGGGCAGAGGGAGAGGAAGAGAATCTCAAGCAGACTCCATGCTGAGCGTGGAGCCGGACTCAGGGCTCGATCTCATAACTCTGAGATCATGACCTGAACTGAAATCAAGAGCCAGAGGCTCAACCGACTGAGCCACCCAGACTCCCCCTAGGACTTGATTTTTAAAACTTTTAACTTACGGGGCACCTGGGTGGCTCAGTCGTTAAGCGTCTGCCTGTGGCTCAGGTCATGATCCCAGGGCCCTGGGATGGAGCCCCACATCCGGCTCCCTGCTCAGCAGAGAGCCTGCTTCTCTCTCTCCCTCTGCTGCTCCCCCTGCTTGTGCTCTCTTTCTCTGTCAGATAAATAAATAAAATCTTAAAAATGTATATACAATGGGATATTACTCAGCCATCCGAAAAAATGAAATCTTGCCATTTGCAATGACATGGATGGAACTAGAGGGTATTCTGCTAAGCAAAATAAGTCAATCAGAGAAAGACAATTATCATATGATTTCACTCATATGTGGAATTTAAGAAACGAAACAGAGCAGCCTAGGAGAAGGGAGGGAGAAAGAAAACAGGATGAAATCGGAGAGGGAGACGAACCATAAGAGGCTCTTAACCATAGGAAACAAACAGGGTTGCTGGAGGGGAGGGGGTGGAGGGATGGGGTAACGGGGCGATGGGCATTGAGGACATGTGATGTCATGAGCCCTGGGTGTTACATACAACTGATGAATCACTGACCTCTACCTCTGAAACAGTAATACACTATGTGTTAATTAATTGAATTTAAATTAAATTTAATTTAATTTAAAAATAAAATTCGTAAGTGTGAATAGGGAGAGAAGTCTTATCCCCCTGAAGACTCCGGGGGAACAGTTCCATGTTATTTGTATCTTGTGTGTCCTTCCAGGGAAATTTTACGTGTACATAAAAAACAAAAGCAAAACCCAGCACCCCCCAAAAATATAACAACACCCCCCAAATATACTCAGCTTTCTCAGTCATAAAAGAATAATTAATTCCTGAAATCAGTAGATTCATTCAATAATATTGGTCCTGATTTGAACAAAAAATGTGCATATGTTTTGAACAAACAAAAAATATAAACATATATATGACCCAACGAGGAAATGTGAACACTGACTGGATATTTTATTGTTTTAATGAATTAATATTAATTGTTTAGGGGTAATAGGGAGTTATCACTTAAAGATGCAACTTTTAGTATTTATGGATGAAATGATAGGATGTCTTGGTTTGATTTGAAACCCATCATGGGGGAAAAGCGAGTGGGAGTGTAGATGAAGCAAGTTTGCTGAGGATGGGTCATAGAAATGAGGAAGTGGGGCGCCTGGGTGGCTCAGTCGTTAAGCGTCTGCCTTTGGCTGAGGTCATGGTCCCAGGGTCCTGGGATCGAGTCCCACATCGGGCTCCCTGCTCGGCGGGAGGCCTGCTTCTCCCTCTCCCACTCCCCCTGCTTGTGTTCCTGCTCTCGCTATCTCTCTGTCAAATAAATAAAATCTTAAAAAAAAATAAATAAAATCTTAAAAAAAAGAAAAAAGAAATGAGGAAGTGGTGTTCATTATTCTGTTTGCTCTACTTTTGTATATGTTTGAAATTTTCCATGATTAAAAATTGAAATATATTTCCTGAGCACCTACTGCGTGCTGGGCACTGTTCTAGACACTACGGATTAGCAGTGAAGGAAACTGAAAAGAACCCCATACATTCATGTAGCTTACATTCTGGTGGGATGATAATAGCTAACATTTACTGAGCACTTAACCAACACTAGACTCTGTTGTAAACTTGTTGGAGTACATATAAGTACATAAATACCTTCCTCACTCTCTCTATTTCTTTATAAGTTGTACTGTATTCCAGTGCATGGATTTTCCACGATTCATTTAACCGGTTAGTTTGCAAAGGTTAAATGGACAAATAGGATTTTATTTAATTTTAATTTTATTTATTTGAGAGAGAGAGCACAAGAGCACGAGCGGGGGTAGTGTCAGAGGGAGAATCAGATTCCCCGCCGAGCAGGGAACCGAATGGGACTCGAGGCTTGATCCCAGGACCCTGGTATCACAACCTGAGTTGAAGGCAGACACTTAACCAACTGATGAGCCACCCAGGTGCAGGATTTTAAACAATATTTGCTATTTTATTTCATTCAAACCACCTTAACATTGTTCTTTTCAATACATTGCAACAATGCTGGTGATTACTTTTGTTTTGCTTGTCCAATAATTTCCTTTGGAGTCCTTGAATATGTTCCACATGTTGAAACATATAATTCCCCCTGTACTTTCAATGCAATCCATTAAGAATGCAAAGAGTAACAGTTAAATGTGTCAGTTTTTGTTTGTTAAATAGCAGCTTTAAAAATATTTGCCAAATGAAATTACTTTTCAAGTAGGAAATGTGTATCTCATTACGGAGTTCAGTTCACCCTCAATTAAATTCAGGATGGTAGCTCCAATCTTTGAACAAAATATGTTATTTCAAAAATTCAGCTCTTTGGGGTGCCTGGGTGGCTGGGTCGGTTGGGTGGCCCACTCTTGATTTCGGTTTGGGTCATGATCTCGGGGTCCTGAGATCGAGCCCTGCATTGGGCTCCGTGCTTGGGATTCTCTCTCTTCCTCGCTCTCTGCCCCTCTCCCCGCCCCTCCCCCGACTCATGCTTTCTCTCTCTCTCTCTCTCAATTAATAAAATCTTTTAAAAAATCAGTTCTTTGATGAGCTTTATTTAAACAATTCTTGCTGCATTTTCAAAGCTACTTCATGAGATTCAGAAGAATCTCTTTGAGTGCCAGAGCTTTGTTATATGAAGAATTGTTCCTACAATTCTTCCAACAATTTAATAGCTCCCCTGGTTTTTCTGGTTATGCTTGTAGGTCCATCACTTGTAATTCCTTTTACAAATTTGCCAGTTTAATGTATACTGATTAACAGTGTCTCTTCCCAATCCTATTAGTGTATTCGGTCTTGTGCATATAAAGTTAAATTTAAATACAGTTAAACCTCCATAAAGGAGTTTTATGTATCTTGCCTGATATGTAACATTAGTGGAAAGTATTGTGCAGCGTGGAGTACTAGTGCTTTAAGGAAATAGACTATCAATTCCATGGCAGACTTAATTGCCTAAAAAAATTGTTTATATTTATAAGAATTGGGGTTCTGGGTTGTTCTCAAATAATAGCCTAGATTTGATAAGATACAGTCTTATCACTGAGAGGTAGAGTTCCTAATTTATCACAGTTGATTTGTCCCTGAAAAATTATATACTTCATTAAATATACCAAAATAAAATAAGAATATTGATTGATATCTTGTCATGCCAGATATAATTAAATACAATAAAAATAAGGGGTGCCTGGGTGGCTCAGTCATTAAGTGTCTGCATTCGGCTCAGGTCATGATCCCAGGGTCCTGGGATCGAGCCCCACATCGGGCTCCCTGCTCAGCGGGAAGTCTGCTTCTCCCTCTCCCACTCCTCCTGCTTGTGTTCCCTCTCTCGCTGTCTCTCTCTCTCTCAAATAAATAAAATCTTTCTTCATTAACACTCATAGCACAATTAAAATATTGAGCTGAGAACTTTGATCTTTTTCTTGCTCTGAAAATATTAGAAAGGCTGAAGGTCCACAGGAAGCAGACTCTTAAGAGGTCTGCATTCAGGATGTTTGACACGTGGTGCTATGGGATCAGCATCTGTTGGAAGATTGAAGGCAGCAGAGCTGGTTAGGGGCAGAAGTCCGGCTGCAAAGCAACAGCGACATGCCTTTGTCAACCCACCAGGAGCTGTGGAACTGGGATAGGCTGGCCCTACAGAGCTGCCCGGGGACAAAAGGGCTGAGCCATTGTATCTCGACCCTTGGTAGATGAAGGCCATTATTATAGGAAGGGCTGAATGGAAGTTCCTGAAACTTCTTTCCCCTTCAAAGACAGTAAATAGCAAGCAATACTGCATCCTTGAAGGAATTGCAGAAAGTAATTACTTGATAAATTGATACCTTCATTTAATTCACCGGTTTGGCTGCACTATTGTAAAGTTAACCTGATGGTGCTCCCATTGCAGCTCCTGTCCCATACGTAGTACTTCTACTAGAAAAAATCAACATATCCCCACCTACCTGGGCTGCAGCTACTGGCCTGGCCAATGCCTTTTTCTCGATACCAATTTGGAAGAACTACCAGAAGCAATTTTCTTTTACCCATGTACCTTCACGGTGTTGCCTCAGGGTTGTGTCAGCTCTCCTGTTCTTTGATGTAAAGCGGTTTGCAGAAATCTTGATCAGAAGATCATCCTGGTGCATTACATCGGTGACATTATGCTGACTGGATCTGAGAAGCAGGAATTAGGAAGGGCTTTACATACCTCAGTAAAACATATACACAAGTGGGTAAGAAACAAACTCCCCGAAAATCAGGGGCCATAACTTCAGTGAAATTTCTTGGGTTCCGTGGTCTGGAGGATGTCAACGTATCTCCTCCAAAGTATATCACCTACAATGAACAAAGAGGCACAAAGTTTGGCAGGTTTTTGGATTGTGGAGGCAACATGTGTGACATTGGAATGTGCTATAGTCACACGTACAACTGCAAGTTCCTAGTGGCAATCAGAACAAGAGAAGGCTCTGTGGAAAGTTGAGGCTGCAGTACAAGCCATTTGACCACTTGGCCTTAGGATCCAGAGGATCCCAAAATACTTGAGTGTTTATGGTAAATAGGGATGCTGTACGGAGGCTCTGGTAAGCACCAGTAGGAGAATCACAAAGCAGACCTCTAGAATTTTGGAGCAAATTACGCCATCTTCTGCAGCTAATCATTCTCCTTTTGAGAAACTGCTTTTGTCTTGCTACTGGGCCTTTGTAGAGACTGAAATCCTGACTGTGGGGCATGAGGTGACCATTCAGCCTGAGCTTTCCATCATAAGCTGTGTGTTGTCTGACCCATCTGGCCATAAGGTTGGGTGTGAGCAGCACCAATCTATCATCAGATAAGAATGGTACAGAAGAGACCAAACTTGGGCACGTCCAGAAGGTACCAGTGAGCTGCACATGCACAAGCAGGTGGCTCAGATCCATATGGCACCAACTCCTATGGCATTGACTCCTCCATGCCTACGGTCCACATGGAATGTTCCTTACAATGGGCTGACTGAGGAAGTACAAACATGAGCCTGGAAAACAGATGGGTCTGCATGATACGCCGGTGCCGCCTGAGAAGTTGATAGCTATGGCATTACAACCCTACTCAGAGGTAATCCTGAAGGACAATGGTGAAGAATGATTCCTTTCAGTGGGCAGGACTTTGGGCAATATATTTGGTTTTTCTCATTTGGCTGGCTTAGAGAGAGAGCCAGAAGTATGAATCTGCATGGTTTCGTGGGCAGTTGCTAGCGTTGGTCAGGGACTTGGAAGTAACAATATTGGAAAATTGGTGACAAGGAATTCTGGAGAAGAGGTATATGCATTGAGCTCTCTGATGAGCACAGGCTTTCAAGGAGGACTTCCATATGAATGCCCACTAAAGAACTCCCGCTGCAGAGGGAGCTTCTTAATAATCAGGTAGACAAAAATGACACATTCTGTGGATGTCAGCCTTCTTCCCCAGCCAGCCAGTGCTTTCTTAATGGACCCATGAACAAAGTGGACATGGTGGCATGGATGGAAGTTATGCATAGGCTCAACAATGTGGACTTCCCTCATCGAGGCTGACCTGGTTAATACTAGCCAGTTAACTGCCAAGTGCTTAATCTGCTAACAGAAGACACCAACATAGTGTCCCTGATAAGGAATCTTCCCTGTAAGGACCATCAACGTGGTGGCAGGTTGGTTGGGCAGAGATTTATCCTCATGAGAATAGACATATATTCTGGAAAAGGACTTGACTTCCCTGCCCATAATGCTTGTGCTGGAGCCATTATAGGTGCACTCACAGAATGTTTTATTCACCATCATGACATTCTTTACAGCATTGAATCTGGTCAAGGAAGTCATTTCACAGCAAAGGAAGTTCAATAATAGTTTCATGCCTGTGGAATTACTTGGTCTAACTACATACCCTATCATCTGGCACTGGCTAGCCCAATTGAAAGGTGGAATAACTTACTGAAGACTCAGTTATGGCACCAGTTGGGAGTCAACAACCTGGAAAGATGGAGTTCTGTTTTCACAGGATTTAGTATGTGCTTTGACTCAGAGACCCTCATATGATGCCGTCTCCCCCATAGCCAAATACATGGACCTGGGAATCAAGGAGTGGAAGGAAGAGTGGCTCCTCTCATTGTTATACCCAATAACTGGCAGAATTTTTCCTTACCTTCCTGGAAACTTGGAACTCTGCTGATTTGAAGATCTTTGTCCCCAGAGAGAATGCTTCCACTGGGGACACATGAGGATAGAAAGTAGGAAGTTGACCAAGTAAACTGATGACCTTGACACCCTATCTTAGGAAGTCGAAGATCTTTTCTGTCAGGCAAACAATTATAAGTCATGATTAATTTTCACACTGAACTGCATGTTTCAAGAAACTCTGGTGACTAAATGGACTCTAAATGTTCCTTTATTTTCTAAATGTAATCTGTTATGTTTATCAACACCGAAACAGTTCTTATCTTTACTTTGAGTACCCAAAACTAGAACAGTCATTACCCTGTACCTCAATGTTTTGTTATTTTTGTGGTTGCAGAGCATCCTTCTCTCTCATTTCAGATGAGATCACAGTGACCCTATCACATCACAGGAAATAATGGGCTGTGAGGATGAGCTGAAGCAGCTTGGGTACTTCCAGTGGGAGGGCTAAGAGATGGAGCTGGTGAGCCCAGCTCCAGTCACATAGGTCCAAGGTTGAGGGGTCAGGGGGCACTTTGTGCTAAATTAGGGAGCTTAGCCTCTATTCCTTAAGTGAGGAAAGACTATTGATGTGATGTGCTTATATTTAATTTTAGATCCAGCTCTTTGGTGGCAGATAAGAGATGATGAGGCCTGAATTAAGGCAATGATAAAAATGGTAATAATAAAAAATAATTATTGATTATACTGCATATTTAGCATAGTAATTATAAATAGTAACATTATTAATAAGAAACATGCACAATTAATGAATATAATTATTAGATAATGTGGTAATGATAATAAATCGTGATAACTGTCCTTGCACCTCCCTCATATTCTGTCTCCTTTACCTTGCCCTTTTTTCACCTTAGGACATACCATCTTCCAACACACTGCAGAATCTACTCACTATATGATTCTCTCTTCCCCCGTTGGAATACAACCTCCACAAAGGTGGGGCTTTCTGTCTGTTCTGTTCACTACTGTATCCCCAGTGCCTAGAAGAGTGCTTGGCGTATAGTAGTAGGTTCTCAATAAATATTGTTGAATTGAGTTGAACAAAAAGTAAATGTACTCAGCTTTTACTATGTTTCAGGCATGTCCTAGGCAATATTTACATCATTACAACAAAAGTACTGCCTAGTTACAAAGTATGAAACTAGTTCAAGGTCACACAGTAAGTAGCAGCCCTTGGATATAAACTCAAGAATTCTGGCTGCAGAGCCTATTACTCATTTTTTTTTTTTAAAGATTTTATTTTTATTTATTTGACAGAGAGAGAGCACAAGCAGGGGGAACTGCAGAGGGAGAGAGAGAAAAGCAGACTTCCTGCTGAGCAGGGAGCCCAATGCGGGGCTCAATCCCAGGAGCCCGGGATCATGACCTGAGCCCAAGGCAGATGCTTAACTGACTGAGCCACCCAGGCGCCCCATGGGCCTATTATTCTAAAGTACCTCTTTCTGATACTCAGAAAAGGGATGTGTGTGTTCCAGATGTGTCCTAGAGGAAAAGCAAAGTAGATTTCAGAATTATCAGGGAGAGGGAGGCCAAGGATGGTCCCTGGGTGTCTGGCCTGGGGAACTGAATGGGCAATGCGGGCCACTCACTGAGAGGGAGGACAGTTAGAGGAAATTATGGGACTAGGAATGACTCAGTTTAGGTATGCCTGCAATTACTTAAGTAAGTTTGAGTGATTACATAATATCAAACTTTCTTTTCTGATTTTAGGTTTTCTATGTGCTGGAAACACTGCTAGGTACACCTTAACATTTAAGTGTTCATGATAACTCCATGATGTACTACTATGAGCTACAAACTGAAGCTTAGTGGGGCTAGACTATCCTCATCTAGCTAGTGACAGAGTCCAGACCTGGTTCTAAAACTACTATTTTAAACGTAGAAGATAAGGTACAAGAAGTCTTAGCTGACAGCCTGTTTCTGGCTTGAGAGACCAGGCAGACTATTTTTAAACTTTAAATACATTGTTACACAAGATGTATTAGAAATATGGAAGGAAAAGAGGATTTTTAGAGCTATATGGAAGGGAAAGCGGCATTATAAATATTGTTTTAGACATGACACTTGAGCTGTCTGGGGGATTTCTAGGTGGAGAAGTACTGCAAGCTGTTGCATCATTAATGTCGCTTATGAATCCAACAAAGGTGAACAATCAAACTTTATTTCCAAAATTAAAATATGTAAATTCTGGGGCGCCTGGGTGGCTCAGCCGGTTAAGCATCTGCCTTCGGCTCAGGTCATGATCCCAGGGTCCTGGGATTGAGTCCCGTGTCGGGCTCCCTGCTCAGCATGGAGTCTGCTTCTCCCTTTCCCTCTGCCCCTCCCCCTGCTCATGCTCTGTCTCTCTCAAATAAATAAGTAAATAAATAAAATATGTATTTTTAAAGATTTCGTTTATTTATTTGTCAGAGAGAGAGAGAACAAGCAGGGGGAGCAGCAGGCAGAGGGAGAAGCAGGCTCCCCGCTGAGCAGGGAGCCTGATGCAGGGCTCCATCTAAGGACCCTGAGATCATGACCTGAGCCGAAGGCAGATACTTAACCAACTGAGCCACCCAGATGTCCCAAGTAAAATATTTTTTAAAAATATGTGAATTCTTTGGAATGACTTATGGAATTCTCCATCAGCTAGAGTTTAAGGCATAGTGACTTCTAAGTGTGGAATTTCATATCTATATCTATCTAAAAAATTGTTTTTGGTAAAGGGAAGGTTTCCCACCTCCATCTTCTCCCCACAAAAATGTTCTATCATGTGCCTAATTTATTAACTCAGATTTACTACCTGTTATTACTTATTATTTATTAAACATATATCTGTCTCCTAGGAGCACAGAAGCAAATACAATTCTCAACACATCAAGGATTTAGAATTATGGTAAGAGTTGTACCAATTCAGTCAATTTTTTTTTAAGATTTTATTTTTTGACAGAGGGAGAGACAGCGAGAGAAGGAACACAAACAGGGGGAGTGGGAGAGGGAGAAGCAGGCTTCCAGCTGAGCAGGGAGCTCGATGCAGGGCTCAATCCCAAGACCCTGGGATCATGACCTGAGCCGAAGGCAGACGTTTAACGACTGAGCCACCCAAGCACCCCTAATTCAATTTTTTAAAATAAAAACAAACAACAAAGCAACCTTCACATCTCACAATTGCACCTGAAAATTTTCCTTTTTTGAAAAGGAAAGAGAGAACTTCTGGGAAAGAGTGGTGTTCATAGGAAAACCTTTTCCTAAATTCCTGATTCTCCGAATACATGTGAGACAACTGTCTCTGCCATCACAGTGAGAATCATAAGTATAAGCTTAAGCCAGATTTAGTATAAAATTTTATTGTCCTCCCTACTAATGGCTCAAGATTATAAATTTCTACTGACATATAGGTATCTTTTTAAATTCTCTTTTAGAGATAATTACTGAAATATTTACAAATATCATATGTCCTAAGTTCTGCTTTCAAAAGGATGCACAAAAAAAAAAAAAAAGAATCCAATGAAAGAGGAAGTGGGTGTGGATATGGACAAAGTAAGACTGGTCATGCATTGATGGTTTTTATAGCAGGGTGATGAGAATTATGAGAGTGCACTGTACTTTCTACTTTTGTGCATATTGGAAGTTTTCCATAATAAAGTATTAATTTTTTTAAAGATTTTATTTATTTGATAGAGCACAAGCAGAGGGAGAGAGAGGGAGAAGCAGGGTCCCTGCTGAGCAAGGAGTCCGATATGGGACTCAATCCCAGGACCCCAGGATCATGACCCGGGCCAAAGGCAGTTGCTTAACCGACTGAGCCACCCAGGTGTCCCAAAGTATTAATTTTTTAAAAACATTTATTTATTTATTTTAGAGAGAGAGTGTGTGTGCAAGTGGGGCGAGGGGCAGAGGGAGAGGGAGAGAATCCTCAAGCAGACTCCCTGCACAGAGCCTGCCTTGGGGCTCAATCCCAGGATCCTGATATCATGACCTGAGCTGAAATCAAGAGCAGGTACTTAACCTACTGAGCAACCCAGGCGCTCCATACAGTATGAATTTTTAAAAATTTAGAAGCTAGGAGGAAATACACAAAAATGATTAACATGCATATTTGAGTGAAGATACTCAAAATGTTTTCTTACAGTTTTCTATACTCTGTATTCTTCTATTTGAGCATTTCCACTTTTTGTAAGGACAAAGCAAAAAAAATATTAAAAAAAAGAAGATTCTTGGGGCACCTGGGTGGCTCAGTTGGTTAAGTGTCTGCCTTCAGCTCAGGTCATGATCTACAGGTGCTAGGATCTAGCCTCACATCAGGCTCCCTGCTCAGTGGGGAGTCTGCTTCTTTCTCTCTCTGCCCCTCCTCACCACTCATTCTCACTCTCTTGAATAAATAAATAAATAAATAAATAAATAAATAAATAAATAAATAAAAAAAATCTTTAAAAAAAGATTCTTTTTTTTTAAAGATTTTTTTTTTTTTTTTGACAGAGAGAGACAGCGAGAGAGGGAACACAATCAGGGGGAGTGGGAGAGGGAGAAGCAGGCTTCCCTGCTGAGCAGGGAGCCCGATGTGGGGCTTGATCCCAGGACCCTGGGATCATGACCTGAGCCAAAGGCAGATGCTAAATGGCTGAGCCACCCAGGTGCCCTTAAAAAAAAAAAAGATTCTTATTGAGCTCTTTCATACCTTTGTTCCTAGCCTTGCCACTTTTTTTTTTTTAAGATTTTTATTTATTGAGAGAGAGAGAGAATGGTAGAGAGAGAGCATGAGAGGGAAGGAGGTCAGAGGGAGAGGCAGACTCCCTGCTCAGCAGGGAGCCCGATGCGGGACTCGATCCCGGGACTCCAGGATCATGACCTGAGCCGAAGGCAGTCGCTTAACCAACTGAGCCACCCAGGCACCCGCCTTGCCACTTTCTGTATTAGGACCATGCATTTTACAGATTACCTGAAGAAACACTGATTTTTCCTTTTCCCAGTCTCACATCTGTAAAGCTGTTTATGTACATGAAACTCTGCGCTATCTTGCCCTTGCCCTTGTAGTTTAGCATTCTCCACTTATGAGGCCTTGGGCAAGCTACTTAATCTTGTTGACTCTCAATTTCTTATCTTTTAAAATAGGGGGGAAAAAAGCCAAATCAGAGAGATAAATGACAATTATGCAAATAACAAGACAGAGAACACTGATGAATTCCAGGTACTGTGCTAGGAACTTTACACACATTTATTCCTCTTAAAAATAGCTTTTTTTTTTTAAAGATTTTATTTATTTATTCATGAAAGACACAGAGAGAGAGAGAGAGAGGCAGAGGGAGAAGCAGGCTCCCAAGGAGCAGGGAGCCCAACACGGGACTCGATCCCAGGACCCTGGGATCACGACCTGAGCCGAAGGCAGACGCTTAACCATCTGAGCCACCCAGGCGCCCTCAAAAATAGCTCTTTTAAGTAAGAAAAGTATGACTAGTTCATTACTAATGAGCAAAGGATATGAACATACAATTAATTTATTCCATTAACAAATATTTATTCAGCAGCTACTACTGTTTTAGGCACCATGCTACAAGCAATACCAATGGTCAAGTATGTGAACAAATGGTCATCTATCATAATCATAGTCAAAGGAATGCAAGTGAAAACTAAAGTAACTTTTCCATTTTTCACCCATCGAATGGTCTACATTTAAAATAAGTGCTTTCTGCAGGATTAGATAAATGTGGTGTTTTGGGATCTCTCTACTGTGTGGGCAGATGCATAGATGCATAATCTTCCTGAGGGCACTTGAGCAATGTGATTAAAACAGCTATCTAAAAATCACCAACCAGAGAATGAAGCACTCCTTGTGATTTGTGGTTTCTATACACCATTTGGGAATGTACTAAAATACCAAAAAAAGCCAAAACAAAACAAAAAAACCAAAAAACCCACCACTCCTTGGAAAATGGCTACTTCAAGGTGGGAGGTAGGAAATGAACAAGGAGAGCCTGGCACATCTGGTGGCAGACAGCAAGCAAGTGATCAAAGACTAATGGCGTCACACCACAGGACAAAGAAGCCAGCTGGAAGAGGCTCCACATCCCAAACATGGAACAATTTGAGCATCAGTGAGAGTATAACCAAATTGTATTTAAATAAATATGCTACACACCCCTAAACTTGTAAGTTATCATGGCTGAATGCGAGGGAACCAACTCATTATTCTGAAAACCAATAAAGAGAAAGAAAGAAGCATTTATCCTGCCTTTCCTTACTATAACATGGGTAACCAAATGGTAGTTAAAGGGAAGTTCTTCTTCATAAAAATATTTTGGCTAATGAAGAAGAAATAGGGTATCATTTGTAATCCTTAATGGATCAATAGATCAATTGAACAATACTTGCTAACATCATAAAAAGACACCTCAATGTTTCGTCTCAATATCTCAACAAACAGAAACAAAAACAAAGACCTTCTTCAATCTGATCAAGCCTCTAGATACCAACTACCAATTTATAAGAAATACCAAGGACAGAGGAGCATGTTAAACAATGCCATGAGGGGGGCGCCTGGATGGCTCAGTCGTTAAGCGTCTGCCTTCGGCTCAGGTCATGATCCCAGGGTCCTGGGATCGAGCCCCGCATCGGGCTCCCTGCTCGGTGGGAAGCCTGCTTCTCCCTCTCCCACTCCCCCTTTTTTGTGTTCCCTCTCTTGCTGTGTCTCTCTCTGTCAAATAAATAAATAAAATCTTTAAAAAACAAAACAAAACAACAACAAAAAAAAACAATGCCATGAGGGCACCTGGGTGGCTCAGTCCGTTAAGCATCTGCCTTCGGCTCAGGTCATGATTCCAAGGTAGTGCGACTGAGTCCCACGTCAGGCTCTTTGTTCAGTGGGGAGCCTGCTTCTCCCCCTGCTTGTACTCTGTCAAATAAATAAATAAAATCTTTAAAAAAAACAACCACCAACCAACCAACCAACCAACAAAAACAATGCCATGGGATGCAGTCAGCAAAAACCAGGCTCTGAGAAACCCTACAAGGCAAACAATCTAGTTTCTTCAGAAAATAAATGACCGGGGGAAAAAGGATGAGGAAGAATGGATAAACAGGCTTCAGAGACGTGACAACTGCAATTTCTGGACATAATTTGGATCTCAATTAACTTTAAAAAAAATCGACATTTATCAGTTAGAAATTGGAACACTGACCATCAGATCTGGAATGACAGTATTGTTTTTTTTTAATGTTTGTTTGTTTTTTAAGCAGGCTCCATGCCCAGGACAGAGCCCAAAACGGCCTGAACCCATGACTCCAAGATCAAGACCTGAGCTGCAAACAAGAGTTGGACACCTAACCGAATGAGCCAGCCAGGCACCCCGCCATTTTTTTTAAGGAGTGAAAATCTTTTCTCAAATTGTGATATATTTTAGAGATACATACTGAAATATTTATGGATGAAATTATGTAGCTGGGATTTACTTCCCACTGACATGAGGCTGGGGGAGTGGGTAGGAATACAGATAAAACAAGACTGGCCATTAGCTGATAATTACTGAAGCTAGTGATGGTGGGCACTAGGGGTACACTGTAAGATTCCCTGTGAACAGAAAGTTTCAAAACTGTATATACATTTTGATCTAGCACTTCCCCTTTTAGGTATTTATCTTAAAGAGATATCACACATATACAAAATAATTTATGTGCAAGGATATTTATTATAGGATTGTTTGAAAGCAAAGAATAATGAAAAAAACTAAATCGACAGGATAAATAATGAAACACATATACTATGCAGCTGTTAAGAATAAGGCAACTATGTATGTATTGATATGACCCAATTTCAAGGTTTATGGATAAGCAAAAATAGCAAGTATAGAAATTTGTTACCATTTATGTAAAAAAAACTTTTATAAAGACTGTTATGTACATGTCTACACTTAGGAGGCAAACATAAAAAACAGGAAGTATATACAAGAACTTGATACAGTCATAAGTACATAGAATAACAGAGTGGGAAGGGTGTGGACATTGACTTATGTCTGTACACCAAATCGTAACTTTAAAATGTTTATCCTGTGCATGTGTTTTAACTATTCAAAGTAACACTTATTAATGTCATAGCTTTGAGCCCCTCCAAATGTACATCCTAATCATGAAACCACTTAAAAATGACATACAGAATACTACTTTCTAACCCTGTGTAGGCAGTGACACATGTAGAAAATACAGGTGCCTTAGTGAATACTCAGGATGACTGAGAAGATGGATGGCTTCGGGACACAAAAGGCCTGTTGCCCCTGACACTGCCTGGACTGAGGGGATGCTTCTTGAGAGTCCCCAGATTCATTCACAAGCTCTGATCCAGGTATCACTGGGGTTGGATCAGGGCTCTTTTCCCTATCACTGTCATCTGGAGTGATACCAAAATTCTGAAAACATAACCGACAATAGGTGAAATTCTAGATATTCCATTTAGAATGAGTTTTTTTTTTTTTTTAAGATTTTATTATTAGAGAGAGAGAGAACAAGCAGGAGGAGCAAGAGGGAGAGGGAGAAGCAGGCTCCCCACCGAGCAGGGAGCCTGATGCAGGGCTCGATCTCAGGACCCTGTGATCATGACCCAAGTCGAAGGCAGATGCTTAACTGACTGAGCCACCCAGGCGCCCCTGAGCTTCTAACTTTAAAGAGACTGGACTCAATTACCAGGGATTTTATTTATGTTTATTTTCACAAATGATAATCATCTATGATTTCTTTCTTGGGAGCCATCCTTGTTGAATTTTTTTAAATCATAATTTTATTTAGCCTTGAAAATAAACTGGCAAGCTTCTCTCAGGTATTATCTATCTGTTCCTTGAAGTTTTAGTAGGTTAAACTACTTTGAAGGGGCAGGCTGACTTTTTATGTCCTTCTACAATCATTGATTTATTCAGGTATTCCATATTTTTGTGAACTGTGATATTTTTGTAAAAATCTATTTAAATTTCCAAATACATTAAAATTTTGCATAGTAGCTTTTTAAAAGGAATATTCACCCCTTCCTTATTCATAATGCTAAATATTTTCTTTTCCAGATCAGGGTTGTTAGTTGTCCATCTTATATTGTTAAATAAATAACCTTCATATTAAGTCTAATGTTGTTTTCTATTTTATTATTTTTTGTTTTTAATGATCATTCTTACCACTGATTTGGGTTTATTTCCCTCTAATGTTTAGAGTTGACCATTCATTCAATGTGCTTAGTATGTAACTGGCAACAAGTAGGTGCTGGAGATCCACATTTGGAGAACAAAGCCCTTACCTTCACTCCTTGGGTTGACAGGAACACAGCTTTGGCTATACTGAACTGGTTTTGATGTGTAGAACTTTTTGACTGCTTTTCAAGTTCTACCTGAAGGTGGCTTTAGACCTCCAAATGGGCAATTTCTTTTGGCTACTCTTCTGTTAACTTCTACTCTTGTGACTTTCTAGCTTTAAATATCATGATGACCTCATGATAATTATACTTGACTGTTTTCTAGAATGAATTATCATTAACAAGTGGTTATGAAGGCTTTTTAATACTTGACACATTCAGAAGGCCTCCTCTCACAAGAACTCCTTAACACTAATACTGTTACTAATTAACAATGGTAACTAATATTTATTAAACACAGGCTTTATATAAAATATCTGATAGGAAAACTCTATTGGGTAAGTATAATGATCACTGGGGCGCCTAGGTGGCTCAGTCGTTAAGCGTCTGCCTTCGGCTCAGGTCATGATCCCAGGGTCCTGGGATCGAGTCCCACGTTGGGCTCCCTGCTCCGCGGGAAAACCTGCTCTCCCATTTCCGCTGCTTCTGTTCCTGCTCTCGCTGTGTCTCTCTCTGTCAGATAAATAAAATCTTAAAAAAAAAGTATAATGATCACTGCTTAAAAACAAACTGAGGAACAGGAAGACTGCATTATTTGTCCAATGCTATACAGTCGGTAACTGGTGGAGCTGAGATAATGTTAAGTAAGATGTATGTCATGGTAAAAGGCACATTCACAAAGTATCTTAATATTAGGAATTCTCAGAAATTTAACACATTTTGAGTGGTGATAGAAAGGTTTTCTATATTCATATTAATATTTTTTCAGCCTAAAATTTTCTGATGCTTGGTAAGCAGTGAGTGAGGCAAAAAGAATTCCCACATTTATTGAATTTTCTTCTGCTATGAGTTATCTGATGTTCCATAATGTTAGTGACAAGTGAAGGTTTTCACATTAATTACATTACATACACATTATCTAATATCGAGTCAGGTGTGAACGCCAGGTAAAGGCTCCTACACCCCTAACATTCAAGGCTTTCTAACCAGTATGGATTCTATAGTGTTCAATGAGCTGTGAGCCAAGAATAAAGGCCTGCCCACATTCTCTACATTCATAAGGTTTGATCCCAGGATGAATTCTCTGATGTTCAGTAAGTTGTGAACTACGAATAAAGGCCATTCCACATTCCCTACATTGATAGGGTTTCTCACAAGTATGAATTCGCTGATGATGGGTCAGTTGTGAAACACGAATAAAGGCTTTCCCACATTCCTTACATTCATAGGGTTTGTCACCTGTATGAATTCTCTGATGTTGAATAAGGTATGAACTACGACTAAATGCCTTCCCACAGTCCTTACATTCATAAGGTCTGTCACCAGTATGAACTCTCTGATGTCGTGTAAGCTGTGCGTGTTGTCTAAAGGCCTTCCCACATTCCTTACATTCGTAGGGTTTCTCCCCAGAATGAATTCTTTGATGTCGAGTAACTTCTGAGCTATGAATAAAGCCCTTCCCACATTCCTTACACTCATAGGGTTTCTCACCGGTATGAATCCTCTGGTGGACAGTAAGCTGTGAATGCTGTCTAAAGGCTTTCCCACATTCTTTACATTGATAGGGTCTAGCACCTGTATGAATTCTCCGATGAACAGTAAGTTGTGAGCCACGAATAAAAGCCTTCCCACAGTCTTTACATACATAGGGTTTCTCACCTGTGTGAGTTCTTTGATGCAGAATAAGTTGTGAATGCTGTCTAAAGGTCTTTCCACATTCTTTACATTCATAGGGTTTGACACCAGTATGAAGTCTTTGATGTAGAATAAGTTCTGAAGTACGGCCAAAAGCCTTCCCACATTCCTTACAGTCATAAGGTTTCTCACCTGTATGAATTCTCTGATGTTGAACAAGGTGTGAGGCACGACTAAAGGCCTTCCCACATTCCTTACATTCAAAGGGTTTTTCACCAGTGTGAGTTTTCTGATGCTGAATAAGGTGTGAGCCACGGCTAAATGCTTTTCCACATTCATTACATTCAATCAGTTTCTCACCAATCTCATTGTTCTGATGTAAAGTGAGGGATGTACGGTGCTCAAAAGCGGGCATGTTTTCATACATGACTTTTACTTGCTTGAAACAGCATTCCTGAGTTACTTGTTGTCTTTCAAATTGGCCTTTGTATTCCCAGCCATCTCTCAAACTAGAGCCATCAAAATCACAGCATTTAAGGCTTTCCATTATCTCCCAACTGAATGACTCTATTTCAGAAATATCTTTTCGTGGAAATTTTTCACACCTGGACTCCAGCTCTGAAAAAGGAAAAAAAAATACAAGCAGTTTTATTCTTTTAAGAGAAAAAAAATTTTATAGCAGACCAGAGAGACAAAATGAAAATCACCTTAAAAAGTGAATGGCTTATGTAAGTCTCAAATATTGCTGTGCAATTTCTGAAGAGCACATGAAAGCACAAATATGATGAGAGCTCATATGGTGCCAGAAGGGAGCAAGAAAAGAAATTAAGCTGGGGTTTCTCAATTTTATAAAGATTAGAATCATCCAGGAAGCCTGTTAACAATATAAAGGTCTGAGACCACCCCAGACTGAATCAAAATCTACAGGAGTAGAGACAAGGCATATGTGTGCATATGCTTGCCTATATATATCTATACATACTTAAAAAGTATATACATATATTAAAGATATGGTATGAGGTTTCTTTTTTTTTTTAAGATTTTTATTCATTTATTTGTCAGAGAGAGAGAAAGAAAGCACAAGCAGGGGAAGTGGCAGGCAGAGGGAGAAGCAGGCTCCCCGCTGAGCAAGGAGCCCAATGTGGGGCTCGATCCCAGGACCCTGGGGTCACGACCTGAGCTGAAGGCAGACGCTTAACCGACTGAGCCACCCAGATGTCCTTATATATATTTAAATTGAGGTAAGATTCACAAAACATAAATCCCCCCATTTTTAAGAGTACAATTCAGTAGTTTGCAATACATTCTCAATATCATGAAACTATTGTTACTATCTAGTTCCAGAACATTCTCATCACCCCAGATAGAAACCTTGTGCCCGTTAAGGAGTCATTCATCATTTTGCATTCCCTCCAGCCCCCAGTAATCACTAATAGCAGAGAACCATTAATTCTGTCTCTATGAATTTTCCAGTTTCTGGGCACTTCATATAAATAAAGCATCTGTGTGTGTGTGTGTGTGTGTGTGTGTGTGTGTGTGTGTGTGTGTTTTAATTTTTTTTTAAAGATTTTTATTTATTTATTTGAGAGAGAGAGAATGAGAGACAGAGAGCACGAGAGGGAAGAGGGTCAGAGGGAGAAGCAGACTCCCTGATGAGCAGGGAGCCCGATGTGGGACTCGATCCCGGGACTCCAGGATCATGACCTGAGCTGAAGGCAGTTGCTCAACCAACTGAGCCACCCAGGCGCCCTGTGTGTGTGTTTTAAGATTTATTTATGTTAGAGAAAGAGAGAGAGAGAAAGTGGGGGGGAGGGGCAGAGGGAAAGAATCTCAAAGTAGACTCGCCATTGAGTGTAGAGCCTGATGCGGGGCTGGATTCCATGACCCTGAGATCATGACCTGAGCCAAAACCAAGAGTCGCATTGAGCTACCCTCATGCCCCAGCATCTATGTTTTTAACAACATGATGCTGATGCCAATCAAAATGAAAATCCCTGTTTAAATGTTTCCATAGTCTTCTCATTACATTTCCAAAGTCACTGGAAAAATTCCAATAAATTCCAAAGTCACTGCCCTGGTTCACAGGCTCTTGGCAAAGCGAGTCCCTGCCTACATTTGTTGTCATTCTCTTTCAACCAAGGATAATACATCTTCATATTGAACACTGTCTCCTTTCCTCTCTTAGGTACCATATCACAGGGCTTTCTAAAATAAATGTAGGTCTTTTCCATCTTAGATCTCTCATCAGGTTCTTCCATCTATCAGGAATCCTGTCCTGGGCTCTTTGTATGGCTGCTTTTCTCATCCTTCAAGTCTCAGATTAAAACTCACATTTTCAAAAATGTTTTCAGGCCTGATTCTCTCTTCCACATCTTGCCCTAGCATATAATAAATTTTTAATAATGGGTTGTTCAATGAATAAATATTGGATTCTAGAGACAGACCAATAGAACACAATAGAAAGGCCAGAAAAAGACTGCAGTTTATATGGAAATTGAATTTATTATAAAGGTGGTATTTCAAAGGGGAAAAGGATCATTTTTGTAATAAATAATGTCGGGGCAACTGGATACTCATTTGGAAAAATAAAAATGTATCCATATATTACACCACCATATACCAGAATAAACTCCAAATAGTTTTAATGTTAAAAGAAAATAGAAACCATACAAATACTAGGAGGAAACATGGTACATTACTTTATAACATGGGGAAACCTAGCAATGAAACAATGACTCAAAATCCAAAAGCAGGGTGCCTGGGTGGCTCAGCTGTTAAGCGTCTGCCCTTGGTCCAGGTCATGATCCCGGGGTCCTGGGATCGAGCCCCACATTGTGCTCTCTGCTCGGCGGGAAGCCTGCTTCTCCCTTTCCCACTCCCCCTGCTTGTGTTCCCTCTCTCATTGTGTCTCTCTCTATCAAATAAATAAATAAAATCTTAAACAACAACAACAACAACAAAACAAAATCCAAAAGCAACCAAAGCAGATTGGTAAATTCCAGTATGTAAAGGTGCAAAGCAAAAAAAACCAAAAAACTTGTATATGAACAAAAAACAACAAAAGTAAAATCAAAAGACAAATGACAGAGGAAAATACTTGAAATTTATATCACAGTTAATGGAATAATCTTTATGATTTACAAAAAGTTCTGAAAAGTTTGAGAAATACCCTCAAAAAATTAAACATACAATTACCATCTGATCCAGCAATTCCGCTCCTAGGATATACCCCAAAGAAGTGAAAACAGGCACTCAAAACACTTGTACACCATTGGTCACAACAGCATTATTCACAATAGCCAAAAGGTGGAAAGAACCCAAGTGTCCATCAACAGGTGAATGGATAAATGGAATGTGGTATATACATACAATGGAATATTACTCAGCTTTTTTTCTTGAAATTCTGGTAAGTGCTATAACATGGATGAGCCTTGAAAACATTATGCTAAGTGAATTAAACCAGATACAAAAGGCCACATATTATTTGACTCCACTTACATGAAGTACTTAGAATAGTCAAATTTATAGAGATAGGAAGTAGAATAGAGGTAATCATGGGCTAGGAGAAAGGGAAAATGGAGAGTTATTGTTTAATGGATAGAGTTTCTATTTGGGATGATAAATAAATTCTGGAAATGGGTAGTGGCAATGGTTGCACAACACTGTGAATGTAATTAATGCCACTGGATTATATACTTTAAAAATGGCCAAATGGTAAGTTATATGTGATATTTATTAAAATAAAAACAAACTAAAAACCTAATTAAAAGCTTCCCAAGACCCCAAGAACTACAAGCACTTAGAAAATACACCAACTAAGAAAAGAAAAAGAAAAAAAAGAAAAGAAAACACACCAACTAAATATCCTGTATGGAATAAACAGTAATGGGCTTCCTAGCAATAGAATATAGAATTCCAGTGGAGTTATACCATAAACACTTTTAATTTATGCATATTTAATTATCTGTGTTCAAAAAACATATACATCCACGGGGTGCCTGGGTGGCTCAGTTAAATGTCTGACTCTTGATTTCGGCTCAGGCCGTGATCTCAGGTCGTGGGCTCTGTGATGGACATGGACTCTGCTTAAGATTCTGTCTCAAAAAAAAAAAAAGATTCTGTCTCCCTCTGCCCCCCCCCACTCCCCAACTCATGCTCACACTCTCTCTTTCTCAAAACAAAAAAACCATATACATCCACAGTGAAGGAAACAACAGAACTAAAAGGCAACTTATGGAATGGAAGAAGATATTTGCAGATGACATATCCAATAAAGGGTTAGTATCCAAAATCTATAAAGAACCGATACAACTCAATACCAAATAATCCAGTTAAAAATGGGCATAAGGGGCGCCTGGGTGGTTCAGATGGTTAAGCATCTGCCTTTGGCTCAGGTCATGATCCCAGGGTCCTGGGATCGAGACCCACATCAGGCTCCCTGTTCAGCAAGGAGCCTGCTTCTCCCTTGCACTCTGCTTGTGCTCTATCGCTCTCTCTGTCAAATAAATAAATAAAATCTTTAAAAAAAAAAATAAAAATGGGCAGAAGACATGAAGACATTTCTCCAAAGAAGACATACAGATGGCCAACAGATACATAAAAAGATGCTCAATACCACTTATCACCAGAAAAATGCAAATCAAAACTACAATGAGAAATCACCTCACACCTGTCAGAATGGCTAAAATAAATAACACAAGAAACAACAAATATTAGCAAGGATGTGAAGGAAAAGGAACCCTTGTGCACTGTTGGTGGGAATACAAATTGGTGCAACCCTTGTGGAAAACAGTATGGAGGTTCCTCAAAAAATTAAAAATGGAACTACCCTATGATCCAGAAATTGCACTACTGCATATTTACCCCCAAAATACAAAAACACAAATTCAAAGGGATACATGTAAGTGAAATAAGTCAGAGAGAGACAGATACCATATGATCTCGATCTCACTCATATGTGGCATTTAAGAAAACAAATGAGCAAAAGGGAAAAAAAAAAGAGAGACAAACTAAGAAACAGACTCTTTTTTTTTTTAATAGATTTATTTTATTTTATTTTATTTTTATTTGACCCAGAGAGAGAGTACAAGCAGGGGGAGCGACAGGCAGAGGCAGAGGGAGAGGGAGAAGCAGGCTCCCCGCCGAGCAGGGAGCCCGATGCGGGGCTCGATCCCAGGACGCTGGGATCATGACCTGAGCTGAAGGCAGACGCTTAACCGTCTGAGCCACCCAGGCGCCCCAGAAACAGACTCTTAATTGCAAAAAACAAGTACCAGAGGGGAAGGTGGGTGGGGAGATGGGAGCAATAGGGAATGGGGATCAAAGAGTATACTTACCATGATGGGGAAAAAAAATGGTTAAAAAAAAAAGCCAGCCTCCCAAAAAACGCAAAAAAACCCTAAAGCAAACCCATATACAGAGTGGTAAGCAGAATAATGATTGCCCCCTCAGGCCCCAGCCAAAATGTCCTAATTGCGGGAACTGTGAATATGTTCTATTACACAGCAAGGGGGAATTAAGGCTGGAGATGGAATTAAGGTTGCTACTCTGCTGACAATGAGATGGGGATTACCGGGGTGGGCTCACTGTAATCACATGGGTCCTTATAAGTGAAAGAGGGAGGTAGGAGAGTCAGAATCAGAGAGGGAGATTTGAAGATGCTATCCTGTGGGCTTTGAAGATGGAAGGAGGCTATCATCCAAGAAATGCAAGCTGGAAAAGGCAAAAAAAAAAAAAAAAAAAAAAAAAAAAAATATATATATATATATATATATATATATATATATGGTTCTCCTTCTAAAGAAAGGATGCAGAGGGCGCCTGGGTGGCTCAGTTGGTTAAGCGACTGCCTTCGGCTCAGGTCATGATCCTGGAGTCCCGGGATCAAGTCCCGCATCGGGCTTCCTGCTCGGCGGGGAGTCTGCTTCTCCCTCTGACCCTCTTCCCTCTCGTGCTTTCTATCTCTCATTCTCTCTCTCTCAAATAAATAAATAAAATCTTTAAAAAAAAAAAAAGAAAGAAAGGATGCAGAAAGGAACACGGCCCTGTAGACACCTCAGTTTTAGTCCACTGAGATGCATTTTGGACTTCTAATCTCCAGAAGTGTAAGATAATCCGTATTGTTGTAAGCCACCAAGTTTGTGGTACTTTGTTACAGAAGCCACAGGAAAACTAGTACACACAGAAAGAAAAACCTGAGTACTTTATTGATGTATCTATCACACCTGTTCAATCTTAACCCTGGAGTCTACTCTCCCATGGAAATGTAGGTTAGAGCCAAAGTACAAAGAAAAGCCAGAAGGTTGCTTCCTGGTTTTTGAGCTCTGAAGTGCAGATGTCTTGGTGATTTAAAGCTGGTATAGGTGCATGGCAAATATAATTTTGATTATTTCTCAAACATGGGTTTTCAGTTATATCTCTAAATCAGGGGTTGGCAAACTTTTTCTTTTTTTATGATTTTATTTTTTTTAATTTTAAGTAGGCTCCACACTCAACAAGGAGTTTGAACTCACAACCCTGAGATCAAGAGTTGCATGCTCTACTGACTGAGCCAGCCAGGGGCCCCATTTTTTTTTTTTTTTAAGTAAGCTCTACATCCAGTGTGAGGTTTGAACTCAAGACCCTGAGATCAAGAGTTGAATGCTCTACCAACTGAGCCAGCCAAGGCATCCTGGCAAAGTCTTTAGAAAGGGCCAGATGGTAGGGATGCCTGAATGGCTTGGTTAGGCATCTGACTCTTGGTTTCGGCTCAGGTTGTGATCTCAGGGTCGTGAGATCGAGCCCTGCATTGGGCTCCACACTCAGCAGGATGTCTGATTGAGGATTTTCTCTCCCCCTCTCCCTCTGCCCCTCCCCCTGCTCACACTCTCTCTCTCAAATAAATAAAATCTTTTTAAAAAAAATCTTAAAAAAATAGAAGAATAGAATTCTTTCTGGGGAAGACAGCATTTCACTTAATTGGAGTTCAAGGCTAGTGTTCTCTAGCATCAAAATTGATGGTAAATGTTCATCTGTTGGTGCTGATCAGTAATGAGATTTTATGTGTTTATTTAATCTTTTGTAATGTTTCATACACGTATCAATGCCAAATACCGATATCAATCCACAAACATCATTTTAATTTCGTATATGCAACCCTTAGAAGGCATTTACAGAATTCAATAGGCTCACAGGCCATATAAAAACAGGCGGCAGGCTGGATTTGGCTGACAGACCATATAGTGTGCAGATGACTGGTTTATATCTTTATTGTTAGTGAGGATTAATCCCTAATTTATGAAATATTGTTAAGAATAATAATGGTATGAAAGAAGAATTCAGGATCATTAAGACAACATTAAAACAAAATCAGAGTGGGTTAACCAACTGAGCCACCCAGGTGCCCCAAATCAAGATATTTTCATGTGGTCAAAACCAGAATTTGTTGGGGCGCCTGGGCGGCTCAGTCGTTAAGCGTCTGCCTTCGGCTCAGGTCATGATCCCAGAGTCCTGGGATCGAGCCCTGTGTTGGGCTCCCCGTTCGGCGGGAAGCCTGCTTCTCCCTCTCCCACTCCCCCTGCTTATGTTCCCTCTCTTGCTGTTTTGTCTCTGTCAAATAAATAAATAAAATCTTTAAAAAAAAAAAACTTAAAATTTCCTTTTGTGTAGGTCTGCTCAACAAATGCTGTTTTTTGTTTTTTTCTGTAAAGATTTTATTTATTTGACAGAGAGAGACACAGCGAGAGAGGGAACACAAGCAGGGGGAGTGGGAGAGGGAGAAGCAGGCTTCCCGCCGAACGGGGAGCCCAAGGCAGGGCTCGGTCCCAGGACTCTGGGATCATGACCTGAGCCGAAGGCAGACGCTTAATGACTGAGCCGCCCAGGCGCCCCAAGGGTGTTCTTTAGAGAGAGAAAAAAATAATCCCAGATGAAAGTAAATAATAATGATAATAACAGAGAAGTTGGGGGGTATTCAAAGTATTCAAGGATTAAGTATTCAGTATTCAAAGATTCCAGTATCATCCAGCATGTGCTAATTAATAATACTTGATAATCTTTACTTAGTGGTCACTCCTGCGTGCCATTGTTCTGGGCAGTTTCACATGATTAATTCCTATAACAATCATAATAATAACTACATGAGGAAGGCTCTGTTTTTAACTCATTTGCAGAGGATAAAACTGAAGCACTCTAGAGTATTTAAGCAATTTACCTAAACTCACAGATCTAGTAATTGGCAGAGCCAAGATTTGAACTCAGTCTGATTCCCAAGTAGTGCCCTTAGCCACCACATGACCTTCTCTCTCAAACACTTAGAGAATAAATGAACTGCTGAATTGGGTAAAGTGAGCTGTTTTAAGAAATTAAGTATTTTTTAAGGGATGAAGATACTTGGGGGAAAAAGGATCCACAGTACAGTTAAAAAGGCAGCCACTGAGGAAGAAGGGAGCATGTCCTTTTTTGAAATGGGAGAAAACCAAGCAAGAAGAAGAGAGGGATTAATGGGGGTAAGTAAGGGCAAGGTTCCCTGGGGACTGGATGCTGACAAGATCTTTGCTCTTCGTGTCTTCATGTGGCAGGCTGTTGTTCGGCAATTTTCAGTATGGCTTGGAGGGAAGCTTCTCAACAATAACTCAAGCTACTGCTATCAGTTGACTCACCCACCAGCTATTATTCCCAATGACCTCTCCCAGTGGATCACCCCTCACTCACCTGGACACCATGGTCCTGTCATATCATTTGTAATCATCCACGGTTCTCTCCCTTGCTCCAATAAGGAAATGACATCAGGCTTAGAAATGGAAAGTCCTGTTTACAGGAAAAGAAATGGAGCATGATTGTCCTGTTCCAAAATTCAAACCCAGTCCCTTGATCACCAAGGAAGAGAAACAATTATGAAGGAAGGAGTAAAGTTTGTCCAAAGGATAGGTGCCCATGGAACTACCCATTTCCACTTCCATAAAGCACAAACAATTCCCTTGGGAGCAGAGAGCAGAGCAGAAATTCAGCCAGAAACCTGTAAGTCTCCCTAGAAATTCACCATGAAGATGCCAGAAATTCCAGAGGCTAGTCCTGAATCATTTAGAGTAGATAACTATGGTAGTCATTCTCCATTTGCTCTCCTCCCTGCTCAATCCATTCCTCCCTGTTCTTGGTCCTGCCCCAGACAGTTTACCTGTAAGGACTGTATTATCCTGGCCCCATGGTTTCTCATTGGGTTTGGCATTATGGAAAGCATCAGCAGGAGGCCAGTGGGTAGGATGAGAGAGTTCAGAGTATTTATCCCTCTCCCTCCCTCCTCTGATCGGGGAGTTCAGGAAATGGCTACAGTTGCTGCTGGGCCCTTCTCCATGACTCCAGCTCTCACCATGGTCCAGTGGCAGTTTTCCCTCTATACCAGAGGTGATAACAACCTTCCATTGTTGTAGTCCCTGGGAGCCTTGTTTCCTGTCTGGCCCTGCATTACACAACATCCTTACCTAGTGAGACCAAGTTACTGAAGTTCTCCAGAGTCACATCCCTGTATAAGTCTCTCTGGGCAGGTTCTAGGCACTTCCATTCTTCCTGAGAGAACTCTATGGCCACATCCCTGAATGTTACGAATCCCTGAAATAATAAACCCATGCATTACTAGTAAATGAAAGGGCTTTTATTTTTTTCATTTATTGTGAAAATTTTCAAAACATTTCACAAAAGTATACAGAGTAGGATAATGACCCCCATAAACCCATCGCTCTGCTTCAACAATTAACATGACTTTGCAAATCTTGTTTTATTTCTTCCCTTCTGTTTTTTTCACCCCTGTTGTATTTTGAGGCAGATCCTACATAGCAAATACCAAACATCGATGTATTTTACCTATAAATACTTTAGCAGCTAACAGATCAGTCTTTTTTTTTTAAAGCATACCAACCAGAATACCATTATCATACTTAATAAAATTAACAATTATTTCCTAATAACCAGATCAAGTTTCAAATTGCCCCAATCTTCTCAAAAGTGATATTTTTTTACAGTTGGTTTGTTCAAATCAAGATTCAAATTAGATCTACACATTGCATTTAGTGGATAGGTTTCCTTAAGTCTAGAATCTATAAAAGCCCCCAGAAACCCTTCAGAAAGTTTTATTGCTATTTATTTATTAAATAAACATTTGAATCAGTAGAATCTCTCACATTGTTGGGTTATTGCATCTACATGGAATGGTTTAAGATGTTGCTTTACTTCCATACTTTGTGTGAAAGGGTAGTTAGATCTGGAGGCCTGATTCACATTTTCTTTAGAGGGGCAGGAATATATCAGAGGTGGTGCTATGTACTACCTATCGCATCCATCAGGAGGCACATAATAACTGGTTGTACCATTTTAAATGAAGTTAAAATTGATGAGTAGGTTTAGGTTTTGATAATCTGACTCATCCAGGAAAATGTCTGAAAGATGGAAAGAGAGGAGATGGAGAAGGGCATTGTAAGAAGGAGGTGATCAAGCAAGCAAGCGAGCGAGCTAGGGCGGGATGCCTATGCCATGAAGGTAGTATAATAAGTACATTTGACTAGAGGTTTACATACTTTTGAATATTCCTGTAGCTAGAGCTAAAACCTCTTTCATACAGCAGGACTCTTCTATTTCCTAGAAGGGTCTGGGAATGAACAAAATCTAGCTAAGTGGGATCTTACAAATAAACAAAATAGCATATACAAAATACACAGCAAACAAGGGCCTTGCAAATAATAAAGTCTTTTAAAAATTTCTCCATGGAGATAATGAAAAAGATAGAATCCAAAATGTCTTATAAATCTCTAACTTAAAATACAGGCCTTATAGAAATTTTAAAACTATCCTAAAGACCCAGGTGCATAATTAGTTGGAGGATCTCAATCAGGGTTTTCCCTTCCCCTTCAGGCATTTGGGATCATGCAGGGGATGGTCTGGTTGTTAAAATGTTGGGGGAGGTTGGCTGGGATTGGGGGCAGCGTGCTGTTGACTTTTAGCGCCTTGCATCAGGAATGTTGTGTCCTGGTTTATCTGGGCCATGTACCCAGGACAGTCCCATACAATAAAGAACCATACTGCTGAGAATGCCAACAGTGTCTCCACCAAGAAGCAGTTTGTTAGATATCATGAGCATATTTTTTATGATGGCAAATTTTATAGTAAACACAGGGATTTTTATTTGCTGTATAATGATGCACCTTATGTCCTGGAAGATGTAATCATCCCCTTATTTGGGAGCAACTAACTTAAAATCTTTAACGTTTATTATGTACCTGTTAATTATCTATCATTCTTCACTGTCCACTTTTCCTTATTCCTGAAATAAGAAAGCCGATGGAAGGTGTACCTCAGTCACAGAAATATGGCTCACAACTAACACACATTGGTCAACCTCAAAATGGACAATTTTATGGCTGTCTCTCATAAATTCCCTTGCAAGACCAAAGAACTTTCTGTAACCAAAGTTCCCACAGTGCCCAACCTGAAGGTCTCATAAAATAGGAGATGTCACCACACACTGAGACCAAGACCAACCACTCCAGCTCTGACCATGTGTACACGGCAAGGGTGGGGAGGCTTCTAGTGCAATCACCTAGGCTATAACACCTATTTAATGCTTCTCTAAGCTCTCGAGAAGGTAAGGAAAATTAAATCCCAGAGCTAACAACGATAAAAATACACACCACACACACACGTGCATTGAACACAGAGAGATAAGCAAATATGTTAGCAGGGGCCACACTGAAGTCAAACAATTTGGGGATTAACCTTAGTACGGGGCCTAGGACACATACCAAATGGAATGAGAGCCCATGACCCTCACTTTAAAGCTGGGATCCTAGAAGAGCTACTCTCTCTGTGAAATGGTAGGCTCCAATGAAAACCTTGTTGGAAAAAAGTAACAAGGAACCTTCTGCACTCCAGGTGAGAAAAAAAGGATTATCATTAATGATACCACTATTACTACTAATAATCATTTCCCTTGCCCATCTACAACCCAGGGCCTACTTGCAAGGAAGCCTGGAATTTAAAGTAACATTATTCATGCAGTTGGAAGAAACCCCATGTGAAAAATTAGTGTGCCAAGTCTGAGAACACTCACAGGTACAAAACCTTTCTGAAGATAGGCATCCTCTGCCCAGTTCCCTAAGGACTACCACATACTAAATTAAGTCAACTAAGACAATTCAAGAGGGAAAGATCAGTCTTTTTAACAAATAGTCCTGGGACAAGTAGATATTCATATGCAAAAAAAGAAGTTAGACCCCACCTCATACCATATATAAAAATTAACTCAAAATAGGTTGTAGAACTAAATGTAAGGTTGTAGAGCTAACACTACAACTCTTAGAAGAAAACATAGTATGACTTCATGACCTTGGTCAGGCAGTGGGTTCTTAGATATGGCATCAAACACAGTAACAAAAGGACAAACAGTTAAAATAAACTTAATCAAAACTAAAAACATTTGTGCTACAAATGATTCCATCAAGAAAGTAAAAATCCCAGGGCACTGGGTGGCTCAGTTGGTTCAGCATCGGAGTTTTGATTCTGGCTCAGGTCATGATCTCAGGGTTGTGAGATCAAGCCCCACTTCGAGCTCTGCGCTGGGAGCCCCACTTCGAGCTCTGCGCTGGGTGGAGGAGCTTGCTTAAGATTCTCTCCCTCGGGACGCCTGAGTGGCTCAGTCAGTTAAGTGTTTGCCTTTGGCTCAAGTCATGATCCCAGAGTCCTGGGATCAAGTCCCGCATCGGGCTCCTTGCTATTCGGGGAGCCTGCTTCTCCCTCTGCCTGCAGCTTCCCCTGCTTGTACTTGCTCTCTGTCTACATCTCTCTGACAAGTAAATAAATAAAATCTTATTAAAAAAAAAAGATTCTCTCCCTCTCCCGCTACCCTGCTCCACCCCCTCCATTAAAGAAAGAAAGAAAGAAAGAAAGGAAAAGAAAGACAAAGAAAGAAAGAAAGAAAAAGAAAGAAAGAAAGGAAGGAAGGAAGGAAACATCCAAATAAAAAAACTGGGAGAAAATGCTTGCAAATCTTATATCTGATAAGGGACCCGTGTCCAGAATATATAAAGAACTCTTGCGATTCAACAACAAAAAAGACAAAACAATTAAAAACTAAGCAAAGAATCTGACTAGTGATTTCTCCAAAGATCTACAAATGGCCAAAAAGCATATGAAAAGATGTTCAATACCACTAATCATTAGGGAAATGCAAATCAAACCTATAAGAGGCCACTTCACATCCTTTAGGATGACTATTACCAAAAAACAAAATAACACATGTCAAAATAACACAGGCCTCACATGTTGGTGAGGATGTAGTGAAATCAGAACCCTCTTACATTGCTAGCAGGAATGTAAAATGGGGCAGCTACTTTGGAAAACAGCTTTGACAGTTTCTCCAAACATTAAACATAGAATTATGTAGGTACAGAGAAATGGAAACATATGTCCACCTCCAAACCCTGGTACACACCAATGTTCACATTTGTGATAGCCTAAAAGCAGAAATAACCCAAATGCCCATAAACTGATGAACTGAAGAATAAAATGTGGAATATACATATCCATGGAATATTATTTGGTGTAAAAACAAACTACTGATAAATGCTACAACATGGATGAAGCTTGAAAACATACTATGTGAAAAAAGCCAGACATGAAAGAGCAAATATTGTAAAATTCTATTCATATGAAATGTCCAGAATAGGCAAACCCACAGAGACAGAAAGTAAATGAGTGGCTGCCAGTGGATGAGGAGGAGACATTGAGAGAGACTGTCAAAGTAAATGGGATTTCTTTTTGGGGTAATGAAAATGTTCTAAAATGGGTTGTGCTGACGGTTGTATAACTCTATAGTAAAAACCACTGAACTTTACACTTACGTGGGTGAACTTCATCATATGTAAATTATATATATAATAAAGCTGTTAGAAAAATTTATTGAGGACCTCAAAGAACTGTTAATGCTGGGTATATCTATCAGTAGTTACATTAGAAATTAAAAGTGAGAGATTTAAAAATACTAATTAATTTATTAAAATAACCAATAATAAACCTGTTACATGTTAAGTACTATACATTTTAAGAAAAATAACTATTGTCAAAAAATTTAATAGCTTTGTTTTATGTTTTTGCAATCTCTTTTATGACTGGCTGAATAAAAAGTTGGATTTTCACATCTACTTCTACATTCAATCTGTTGGGATAACACTTATTATATAGCTTCTAGGAAACTCCACTGTATACTCATTGGAGAATGTGACTAAAAAAGGCAAGTAACATTTTAGTATTAACTCCTGAAAGGATGTCAAAGTCTTCCTGGACCATGCTTTGAGAACTGCTAATCTAGTGCTACACAACTTAACATGAATGATTTGTAAACACATGTGTTGAATGAAAAAATCTGGTAAAAAATACAGAGTATGATAACTACAAAAATTTAAAAACAAAAAACTCAATAGTATGTTGCTTAGTAGCATTCATTCATGGTAAAACTATTATAAAAAATCAAACGACTGATTGACACAAAATTGAAAGCAGTGATTACCATTGGTGGGAACAGTAATGCAATGTGGGAAGGGATATGATCTGGGAAGGGAATGCAGGCTGCTCAGATGGTATATTAATCTGGGTAATGAGTACATTGATACTTTATTACACCATATACATGTTATAGATATTTTTTTAAAAAACATTTTATTTATTTATTTGACAGAGTGAGACACAGAGAGAGAGGGAACACAAGCAGGGGGAGTGGGAAAGGGAGAAGCAGGCTTCCCGTGGAGCAGGGAGCCCAATGTGGGGCTCGAACCCAAGACCCTGGGATCATGACCTGAGCAGAAGGCAGACACTTAACAACTGAGCCACCCAGGCGCCCCTATAGATATGTTTTTTTATATATTCTTTGGTAGTATGAAATGTTTTATGATTTTTAACGAGGGAGTAACATTTAAAAATAGAACAGAAACCACCTAGATTAATGGAAAAGATCAAAGTTATCTCATCTCTGGCCCCACTCAACCGTGGTTCTGATAAGAGGGGGGCTCTCATATTTCTCTTAAGAGAATATATTTCTGCTCCACTGGTAAGAGCACTGTGTGCCTATGTCTATACTGTTGGAGAAGAGAGAGCCACTCATCTCTGGAATGGAGGAACTGGGAGCAAGAATGGGGCTCAGTGAGACAGGGAAGTTCCAGGATGAAGAACACACATGTTCATATGATTTGAAAGGAAGAGAGATTATTTCAAGTATAGAGGAAATTCAACTTACCTGTGCCATGGCTTTTAGAACTACCTGAGCTGCTCTGATTTCTTTAGATTCTTCTCTTGGACAAAGGCAGAGTCCTAAAAAAGCAGAGTAGGGGGAAAAAGGGGAAATCTCTCATAAACTGAACTTACCTGAGCACTCCTAAATAGAGGACCTTAAAATAACTGTACCCAATGTCCCTGCTTTGCTTCCCTTGCCCTCCCCCTTGTCCCACCACCCAACACTCATATCCATAACTAAAGAGTTAACAAAACCCAGCCCCTCCTGAAACTCTAGGGAAACAAAGATAGTCAACAAAGATAGGCTCCAGCAGTCACGTAGAATCTAACCGCCTCAGCAGGAGGGATTCCAGTCTGAACAGTTCTCCAACTTGCTGATGCTAATTTAAACTCTATATGGGGCCTAGATGGCTCCCACCTATTCCAAGCTGATCTTCCTCTGCAACTGCTGCAAGGAGAATCAACACTCAGACTTGCTCACTTTACCCGCTGAGGCTGAGGACAATACCCACAGGCTAGCAGCATAGCATACCTGTGGAGGTCAAACCTTGAGAAAAAGATATCCCTAAACAAAGTCTTCCAGCTACTCTGGGCTCAACAGGCAAAACCTCCTGGGTACTTCCCTGAATCTACTTTCTCCTTTTTTTTTTCTTTTTTTAAAGATTTTATTTATTTGACACACAGAGAGAGAGAGAGACAGTGCACAAGCAGGGGGAGCAGCAGGGGCAGCAGGAGAAGCAGACTCCCTGCTGAGCAGGGAGCCCAATGTGGGACTGGATCCCAGCACCCTGGGATCATGACCTGAGCGGAAGGCAGATGCTCAATTGACTGAGCCACCCAGGTGCCCCTACTTCCTTCTTCTAAGTCCAGAAAGGAATACTACCTACACGAGAGGCTTAATCAGAGACTCCAAACGTGGCTGGACTTACCAGACAGGAGCAAGAAAATCACAGTAAATAGGTATCTTACAAGCATATCTGCGTATCCAGAGTATTGACTTGAATGGGAACTTAATTTCTAGAAGCCTCTTGGGCCAGCACTCCTAATTTTCCATCTAAGCCTCCCTTTCTGCTTTCCTGCAGAACATCACTTCCTCACTGGCTGGTGTTTGCTAAGGCTGGAGTTCTGTGGAAAATCGCCTCAGAGTAATGAGAACTCAGGGGTTTTAAGGAGGGTGGTAAGGCTGGTTCTAAAGAGGTGCAAGAAGCTTCCTATGGTTTTTGGGATGGTGGGTCAGAAGGAAGACTAACTTACTCAATGGCAGTGGTATCAAGGAAAATGTCCTCTAAGTTGTAGAATATGAATTGGGACTTAGAAATCAGACAATTTTATTAGGCAGAAAAGGTACAGAAGAGTATTCTGATTGATGAAGAGCAGTGACAAAAACAGTGGACCAAAAGTATATGGTGTATTTGTGGAGGAGAGAATAATTTGGAATGACTTGTACAATTTGGGGAAAGGTCTAGACCAGTGCTGTCCAACAAATCTTTCTGCGATGATGGAAATCTTTGTATCTGTACCATCAATAATGTAGCCATCAGGGGCGCCTGGGTGGCTCAGTTGGTTGGGCGACTGCTTTCGGCTCAGGTCATGATCCTGGAGTCCCAGGATCGAGTCCTGCATCGGGCTCCCTGCTCAGCGGGGAGTCTGCTTCTCCCTCTGACCCTCCCCCCTCTCGTGCTCTCTCTCTCTCTCATTCTCTCTCTTTCAAGTAAATAAATAAATCTTTAAAAAAAATAATGTAGCCATCAGCCACATGCACTAAGCACTTAAAAAATGCCTAGTATGATTTTTCCTGAATTTTTAATTAAATTTAAATTTAATTAGTTCTAGAATCTAGAGGAAGATAATGCTGGAGATGATATCAGGGGTAGGCGAATGAATGAAATAAGATAATAATGAGGGCAAAGACCAGGTCTCATCATCACTGTGACTGGCACTTGCCATGGTGTCTGGAGAAGGGTCCAGTGAATACTAACTTAAATATAATTTATAATATATATAATATATACAATATATAATATATATAATATATATAATATAAATATAAATGTTTGTTTTTCACCCAGTAAGGAATGGAAGGCCACTGAAGAATTTACAGAGGGAAGTTATAGGGCCAATATGGCCAGATTCTTTTATTGGAGAGAAGCAAAATTGGAGTCAGAGAAATCAATTGGAAGGTGCTTATACTTTTTTTCAAGTAAAGAACCTGACCCAGGATAATGAGAGTGGAAATAAGGAGGAAGGGTATAATTTCAAGATAAAGAGAAGTAAAATCCACAGGCTCTGGCACCTGATCAGATATGGAGGCAAAGAAAGAGAGGAATCAAAAGTTCTTTCAGATTTACTGAGCTCCTACCTCAATTGGCATGGTTCTAGGTGTGAGGAAGATAAATCCAGTCCCTGTCCCAGTGGATCTCACATTATAATGGAAAGAGACAACAACAAATACTGATATACTGACACTGATATTCCTATTTTTATGTCAGATGGCCAAAGTCCTGTGGAGAAAAATTAAGTAGGGAGCTTCGGGGGAATGAAGGTGGCTGAAGAAGGCTTTTCATTGAGAAGGTGATATATAAGCACAGACTGAATAGAGTGAAAAATGCAGATATCTAAGAGGAGTGCATTCCTAGTATAGGGAACAGCAATGCAAAGGCCTCCAGGTAGAAGCAGGCTTTCTTTGATTAATAAAGACTGGGGTGGCTGGAATGGAGTGTGCAAAAGAAAGAGGGTCAGAAGCTCATTTGGGTGAGAGACGTAGCTGGAAGATGAATCACATGGGGCTTGGGCGCCATTGTAAGTACTTTGGTTTTTTTTACTCTTGAGTAAGACAGGAAGCCACTAAAATGTTTTAAGACAAGGAATGGCATAATCTGATTTACACTGAAAAGGATCACTCACAGAAAGTGAACTAAGAAGACAAGGGAGGAAGCAGGGAGACAAGTGGAAGGTTACTGCAATAATCCAGGCAAGGAGTGAGGGGGGCTTATACTAGGGTGGTGGTGATAACTGACCAGATTAAATATTCTCTGAAGGGAGAGCTGGCAGGATTTGCTGATTTTAGGTATAAAAGCAAATAAAAAAAAAAAAAGCCATGATGACACTAAGCTGTTTGGCTTGAGTAACTGGAAGTATGAAGTTGTCAATAAACCAATTATGAGTTCTGTTTTAGACTTCAGTACTTGAGATTACTACTACACATCACCCACGCAGTGGGCTGTAGTTTTGTAAACGTCCAACAAGGCGATGTTAGCAGAAATTAAACCAGGTGTGTTCTCCGATGAAGCAATTCCATAGCTGAGACTATCCAAAAGACGTGTGGGGGCTACAGGATGGACACACTGCTGACATTGGAAACAACTTGGAGAGAACTTAAAAGGAGGATTGGTTAAATAAATGAATTACAGTATATGAACACAATGGAAACAGTTGCCATAAAATGAACAACACATACATTTGTTGATGTTAAGATGTCAAACAATGGTGGGCGGATAAGGTAGCTAATGAAACAGTATGAAAAAAAAAGAAACAGTATGTATAGTGTAATCCTATTTTTTTTAAAGATTTTATTTATTTATTTCACAGTGAGATAGACAGCACAAGTAGGCAGAGGGAGAGGGAGAAGCAGGCTCTCCGCTGAGCAGGGAGCCGGACGTGGGGCTCGATCCCAGGACCCCAGGATCATGACCCGAGCCGAAGGCAGCTGCTTAACCGACTGAGCCACCCAGGCGCCCCAGTGTAATCCTATTTTTATAGGAAAAATATACATATGTTCTATATATGCATGTGTGTGTACACATAAGATAGACTGAAAGGATTTTCAATTACATTTTTCAACATTTGTCTCTAGGTGTATATCTATGAAAAGAATCTTTGTTTTCTCTATATTTTCAAGTTTTCCCTTAAGCATATGTTTTATAATCATAAGTAATAGAATGTATACCTTCCTCTTCATTGGGGGGGTTAACTATAAAAGGAAATACGAATGGAGTGATTCATGAATGACAGTGAGGTGCTTTTGGGAACTTATATGCTGAAGGAGCTTTATTTCCTCCATTTGTTCTAGAGCCTTTGGGAGGCTTGTTCCCAAACAGTAACTTAAAGCTCCTGACTTTGCACAGAGAAAGTGAGCTTTCACATGAAAATCTTCCATTTTCCTTAGTCTCCTCACTCACCTGTGCACAGACTTCTTTGTCAACCCTCAATCCAGGATATCCTCCTTGCTCCAAAAAGAAGTCACACTTAATTTACAGAAGCAACTTCCTACACACAGAAAAAGAAATGGGTCTTAGTCAGTGTGGTAGACATTAACTGAATTACTACTGTTTCACCATTATCCTGTTTTCCTCTCCTTTGGGGCATATAGATGGCATTTTCCTGACCCTTGCAGTCAGGTAGGGCCATAAACTGGTTTTGGCCAATGGAATCTGAGCTAAGGTGATGTGTGTTCCTTCAATCTGAGGCACTGGCAAGACTGCACAATTCTCCAGTCTTTCTATTCCCTGATGTGGTGGCCAAGGGGACTATGTGTCAGATGGTACAGCTATAGGTTGATTGAGTCTGCTTTGGTCTGGGACCCTGCCTATACTGATGCACATTAGACATGTAGCATGATCAAGTTAATAAGTTATTTTGTTAGCCACTGAGATTTGGGGGTTGTTTGCTACTAGAGCATAACAGCCTGTCCTAACTAATAATCTAATTCAGCTATATTCTGACGATATAAAAATTCAGATTCTGGCCTGTGGTTGATGCGAGAAAGAACAATTTTTTAAAAAGTCAGAGGAAGCTTCAGAAATAATAGAACAGAACTGGTTCATTTCCAACTCTATACACCTCAAAGGGATTTTTCACATTGTGTGAAATCTTTCATGTTGTACTAAATTTTAAGGATGTAAACATACATTTTTCCAGTATAAACATCAACCAAAATCATTACAAGGAGAGATACATACATTCTTAGGCAATATTCAGCATCCTAAGTAAGACAAGAGCAGATAGGTTAAACAAATGAAAGATTTCTATAGAACAGTAATTCTAAGTACTCACAAATTTAGTAATTAATACTTAATAACATAAAAATGTTTAAGATATGATTAAATGAAAAAAAAGCAGGTTATAAAACAGTTGGGCATCATGTGATCCTATTTGTAAAATATAAAGATATATCAATACAAACAATATAGACAAATCAGATGAAAAATGTCTAGGAAGTTTTATCCTTAAAGATTACTTTGGTTATCTCTGGGTTGTGAACTTCAATGTTCTTAGTTTTACTTAAGTGTATGTTTTTCAATAACTATGCATTAATTTTTAAATTTTTTTCATTTTTTTAAAGTTTGATTTATTTAAGTGATCTATACACCCAAGATGGGGCTCAAACTCACAGCCCTGAGATCAAGAGGCACGTGCTCTCCCAAGTGAGCCAGCCAGGAGCCCCAATTTTTAAATGATTTTTAGGTTCTCTTAAATGTAAGCTATTCCCAAATAGCAGATGAAAAAGAAAATACTTACTTTTTTTTTAAAACAATCTTCCCTTGAACATGAAATAATAGCTTAGAATATTCTAAAAACAGTTATAGTTTCACAGAATGGCTTTTGTTTTTGCTTTGTCAGCTCCTAATAGTTGCAAACTTCTTGATTTGGTAACTATATTCACGTGTGCTATAGTTGAGCCTGCAAAAAAATGAAAAGTCATTAGGGCCATGTCCTAGTATAAGTGGTGCTTCGTTTTAGCTCTTCTTGTCAGATGGGTCTGTTATGTTTCTGTACTTGCTCCACTATTCTCCAAACAGCTACAAACTCATTTTGCCCAATTGGATACACTTTGGATTTCTGATGATTAGAATGAAAACTGCAAGTCCTGTATAGGACTCAAGAAAACTAATTTCCCTCCACAGAGCTCTTATGAGATCAGTTTGACTTAGACATGACATGACAATGACTGCTCTGGTCATACAAGTTATCTCCCTCTTACGAATTCTCATAGCATACTGTCAGGGTAAATAGTGCCCTATATCATCCTTTATTTTGAACATTTGTATACTAGTATTATCTCACCTATTACATCATTTGCACTTTAAAAGTAAATACAGAGGTGCCTGGGTGGCTCAGTTGGTTAAGCTCCAACTCTTGATTTCAGCTCAGGTCATGATCACAGGCTAGTGAGCCTGCTTAAGACTCTCTCCCTCTCTCCCTCTCAAAAAAAAAAAAAAGGTAAATAGAGACTATAACTTTTATTTTAAAAAAATTTTTTCCCTTACATAATCTCATCCTCTAACGTGGGGCTTGAACTCACAACCCTGAGGTCAAGAATCACATGCTTCACTGACTGGGCCAGCCAGGTACCCCAAGACTACAAATTTTATCTTATTTATTTATTTTTAACTTATTTTTTTAAAGATTTTATTTATTTATTTGACAGAGAGAGGGAACACAAGCAGGAGGAGTGGGAGAGGGAGAAGCAGGCTTCCCGCTGAGCAGGGAGCCCGACGCAGAGCTTGATCCCAGGACCCTGGGACCATGACCTGAGCCGAAGGCAGATGCTCAACGACTGAGGCGCCCCCATTTTTAACTTTTAAAAAAGATTTTATTTATTCATTTGAGAGAGAGACACAGAGAGCATGAGTGGGGGGAGGGGCAGAAGGAGAGGGAGAGGGACAAGCATACTCTCAGCTGGGCCCAGAGCCCGATGCAGAGCTTAATCCTAGGACCCCAAGATCATGACCTAAGCCAAAGTCAGATGCTCAACTGACTGAGCCACCCAGGTGCCCTTCAAGACTATAACTTTTAAATAGCATTTTGTCTCCTTGAGTTCTAGATCAGGATTTTGCATCTCTGCAAATTCTCTCTTTTCTTAAAGATTTTATTTATTTATTTGACAGAGAGAGAGATAGTGAGAGCAGGAACACAAGCAGGGCGAGTGGGAGAGGGAGAAGCAGGCTTCCCGAGGAGCAGGGAGCCCGATGCAGGGCTCGATCCCAGGACCTTGGGATCATGACCTGAGCTGAAGGCAGATGCTTAACCGACTGAGCCACCCAGGAGCCCCGCATCTTTGCAAATTCTTAGTAAATGTCTAATTCCCAAAGGAATTCATTATAAAAAATATATGAAGTGGTATGCACAAAAATAGCTCATAACTGAATTACAGAAATATAAATACTCTTTAATAGACAATACAATGAATAAATTAATATTTATTAATATTATTATTATTATTTATATTATAAATTAATCTTGATAATGAAATACTATATAGAGATTTTAAAATACAACAGTACTGGGGAGGCTGGGTGGCTCAGTCAGTAAAGCATCTGACTTCAGCTCAGGTCGTGATCTCAGGGTCCAGGATTGAGCCCCGTGACTGGCTCAGTGCTCAGCAGGGAGTTTGCTGTCTCTCTCTCCCTCTTCCTTTGTCCCTCCCCACCACTCGTGCTCTCTCCCCCCCACCCCTCTCTCAAATGAATAAATAAAATCTTTAAAAAAATGCAACAGTACTATGGTCAATGCATTATTAAATGAGGCAAGCAGGTTACAGAATTTATATATTATGTGATACCCCTCTATAAAATCACACAGAAAAAATATTTGAATTATATCCATCAAAATATTAAGAATATTTCTGGATGAAGGAATTTTTAGCAAGTTTCTATTTTTGCATTGTTTATGTTTTTCATAATAAAAATCATAACAATATTGTTTCCATTTAAAAATAAATAACCATAATGGTAGTTGGTATTTATTTTCCTGGCAGTAGGAAAATTATGAGCAACTGAGAAAATGTCTATGACACGAATAGGGACAAAAAAGGAAATTAGTGTGACTGAAAACCAATAATAACTAAAAGTTCTTTAACAGTCTTTTAAATGTTGACTCATATTCCCTGGTACATTGATATAGCCTCATTATCAAAAACATTCTATGAATGACCAATTTTTAGGAGAGTTCAAATTAATAAGGCAGTGTATGCAAAGCAGAAAGCATTGTGTCAGATATACAGGGAATTTCTTCTCTGTTCAATCACTAATCAGATTTTTGGGTGGGGTCTTTGCAAAATTTGAGCCCTTTTTAATTTATCATTTTGTTTATGACATCCTTTTCATTGTTCTGATTAACATTTTGTAAGCATATTTTTTATTAGCTGGATATGAATGTAATATGAATGCAATAGATGATGGAACATTTCTTCTGCTTCTCTATTGTTGGTTGCAAATTTTGGACATCTCAAAGGCTATTAATAGGTATCACTGTCCTAAGATTTTAGACCTGTGGTTCTAAATTTTCAGGGGTCTTGAATCTCTTTGAAAATCTTATGGAATCTTAAACCTTCTTCAAAGAAAAAAATCAAATGAATAAATACCTGCAAAAATTGTGCATAAAATTTCATAGAGTTTGCAGAGCCCTGATGTCTAAGGGTGGGGACGAAGACCTTATTTAAAACCCTGCTATAATGACTAACTCACAAACATCAAGTACTACTAACTATATTTTTTTATTTCTCATAATTTATCAAAAGCACAATAAGAATTTGGCTTGAAGCAAATTTAAGACTACCCAAAACCCAAAATGCCCCCAAATCAAATTAGATCTAGTCACTGCAACAAACTTTTTTTTTTCTTGAGAGTGAGCAGGAGTGTGGGGGTGGGGCAAAGGGAGAAGGAGAGAGAGACTCTTAAGTAGGCTGCACTCCCAGTGCAGAGGCCAGTGTGGGGCTTCGATCTCACAACCCTGAGATCATGACCTGAGCCAAAACTGAGTTGGACACTTAATTGACAGAGCCACCCAAGCACCCCCACTGCAACAAACTTCTATCCTATCCAGACTTCTGGGATGTGGCTGTACCAGACATTAAAATATACTGCAAGGCCTCTATAATTAAAACAGTAGTAGTGCATAAATAGATAGTGGTAGTGCATAAATAGATGAACAGACCAGTGGAGCAGAAGAGAAGGCCTAGAAATAGTACCAAGCATATTTGGAAATTTAGTATATAATGGAGATTGATGGCATCACAAGTTTTTAATAAATGGTGTTGGGAAAACTGGGTAGCCATTTGAAAAATATAAAATTAAATCCATTCCTCATACCATATACAAAATTAAGCTCCAAATGTATCAGAGATCTAAATGGAAAAAGATGAAACCATACAGGTATTAGAAAAGAACACAGGTAAATTCCTCTTTAATCCTGGGGTTGAGAAAGTCTTTCAAAGCCCAGAAGTAATGAAAAAAAATATTGGTAAATTTGACTACATAACATTAAAAAAAAATTGAATGGCAAAAAAAAAACAAACCCAAAAAACCAAAAAACCCACCATAAATAAAGTTAAAAGACAACTGACAAACTAAAAGAAAATACATGCCCCATACACCACTATGAAGGACTAATATCCCTCATATGTAATGAATTCTTAAACATTGAGACAAAATACTGAAAGAAAAATAGGAAAAAGATATGAACAGATAAATCACAAAATATATGTAAAAATGGCCCTTAAGCATATGAAAAGATGTTCATCAACATACTGGAAGTCCTAGCCAGAGCAGCTTTAGGCAAGAAAAAAGAAGTAAACGGCATCCAAGTTGGAAAGGAAGAAGTAAAGTTATTTCTGTTCTTAGATGACATGATCGTACATGTAGAAAACCCTAGAGATTCCACACATACACACACACACATCTGTTAGAACTAATAAATTCAGCAATGTTGTAGGATACAAAATCAACTCACAAAAATCAGTTGCATTTCTACACAGTAATAATGAACAATCTGAAAAGGAAATTAAGAAAACAATTCCACTTATTTTTTTTTAAAGATTTTATTTATTTATTTAAGAGAGAGAAAGAGAGATAGAGAGCACGAGAGGGAAGAGGGTCAGAGGGAGAAGCAGACTCCCTGCTGAGCAGGGAGCCCGATGTGGTCCCGGGACTCCAGGATCATGACCTGAGCTGAAGGCAGTCGCTTAACCAACTGAGCCACCCAGGCACCCAAAAACAATTCCACTTATGATAGTATCAAAAAAGAACAAAATATTTCAGACTAAACTTAACCAAGAAAGGAAATGACTTACACATTGAAAACTACAAAACACTGCTGAAAGAAACGGAAGAAGACATAAATGAGATATCCTGTGCCCAAGGACTGGAAGACAAATTCTTATGTTGAAGCCTGAACACCTACTGTCACTGTATTTGAAGACAGGAGCATTGTGGAAGTAATTAAGATCAAATGAGTTTGTAAGAGTAGAAGTAATTAAGATTAAATGAGTTTTTAAGGTGGGGGGTCCTATTAGTCCTATTAGTATGCCTATAAAAAGAGACACTAGAGAGAGCTTGCTTTCTCTCTCTCTCTTTTCCTGTGAAGATACAGCAAGAATGTGGGCATCTGCAAGCCAGGAAGAGAGCCCTAACTAGAAACCAACTATGCTGGCACCCTGGTCTCAGACTTCCAGCCTCCATAACTCTGAGCAGCCTCAGCTGACCAAGACAGTTATCAATACTACCTAAAGGGATATACAGATTCAATGCAATCCTTATCAAAACCCAATGATGTTTTTTGTAGAAATAGAAAAGTTCATCCTAAAATACACACAAAATCTGAAGGAACAGTCTTGAAAAAGAACAAAGTTGGAACACTGAACACTGTTCATTGGAACAAAGAACACTGATTTCAAAACTTATTACAAAGCTACAGTAATCAAAACAGTGTGGTACTGCCATAAAGTCAGATATCTAGACCAATAGCATAGAATGGAAACCCTCACATACGTGGTCAAATACTTTTCAACAGGAATAGACAAGACCATTTAATGGGGAAAAGGACAGTCTTTTCAACAAATAGTGTTGGGAAAACTGGATATCCATATGCAAAAGAATGAAGATGGACCCCTACCTAATACCATATACAAAAATTAACTCAAAATGTATCACAGATCCAAATATAAGAGCTAAAACTATAAAACTCTTAGAAGAAACCATAGGGGAAAATTTTCACAATATTGGATTTATTAATCTAATGATTTCGTGGATACGACAAAGAAAGCAAAGGCAACAAAAGAAAAAATAGGTACGTTGTGGACTTTATTAAAATTAAAAAACTCGCGGGCACCTGGGTGGCTCAGATGGTTAAGGGTCTGCCTTCAGCTCAGATCGTGATTCCAGGGTCCTGGGATCGAGCCCCACGTTGGGCTCCCAGCTCAATGGGGGTCTGCTTCTCCCTCTGCCTCTCTCCCCTGCTCATGTTCTCTGTCTGTCTCAAATGAATAAATAAAATCTTTTTAAAAAATTAAAAAACTTGTGCATTAAAGGACACTATCAACAGAGTAAAAAGACAATCCATGGACCGGGAACAAATATTTGTAAATAATGTGTGTAATAAGGGATTGATATTTATAATACATAGAAAACTCTTATAACTCAGCAACAAAACACAACCCAATTAAAAAATGGGCAAAGGACTTTTCTCAAAGATATTCAAATGGCCAAAAAGTACATGAAAAGATCCCCAACATCACTAATCATCAGGGAAATGCACATCAAAACCACAATGAGGGGTGCCTGGCTGGCTCAGTCAGCAGAGCATGTAACTCTGATCTCAGGGTTGGGAGTTTGAGCCCCATGTGGGGTACAGAGATTACTAAAAAAATAAACTTAAAAAAATTCACGAGATACCATTTTACACTCATTAGGATAGCTATCATAAAAATATTTTAAAATATAAATATTTATGTGTGCATATATATATGTGTGTGTAACAAGTGTTGGCAAGGATGTGGAGAAACTGGAATCTTTGTGCTTTACTGGTTGGAAAGTAAAATGATTTAGCATCTGTGGAAAATGGTATGGTGATTCCTCAAAAAATTAAACATAGAATTACTATGTGACCCAGCAATTCCACTTCTGGGTATATGCCCCCAAGAAGAGAAAGCAGGAATTTGAACAGATATTTGTTAACCAATGTTAGTAGCACTATTATCCACAATAGCCAAAAGGTGGAAGCTAGAGGGAAGGGAAATGGGGAGTTATTGTTTAATGGGAGCACAATTTTAGTTTTGGAAGATGAAAAAAGTTTTGGAGATGGATAATGGTGATGGCTGCACAACAATGTAAATGTACTCAATGTCACTGAATGGTACATTTAAAAATAGAGTGTCCAATTTTATGTATGTTTAAATTTTCTGTATATTTTAATGTATATTCAAACATAAAAAACCCCAACAAACTAATGAAATTGGTTACCTACAATGAGTGGGAACAGTGTGGAAAGAATGGGGTAATAGAATTGGGAGAGAAGGAATGGTGGAGGAGTGATTGGGTAGATCTCTTGTCTAATTATGGCTTTTAGGGGTGCCTGGGCGGCACAGTTGGTTAAGCATCTGACTCTTGGTTTCAGCTCAGGTCGTGATCTCAGGGTTATGAGATCAAGCCCTGAGTTGGGCTCCAGCTCAGCATGGAGTCTACTTGGGTTTCTCTCTCTCCCTTTCCCTCTGCCCCTCCCACCCCACCATGTGTGTGTGCTCTCTCTCTCTTTCTCAAATAAATAAATAAATAAATAAATCTTAACAAAAATAATTAAGGCTTTTAGAAACATAGAAATGTTTCCTGTACTCAAAAAATAATTAAAATCAACCAGGATGTATTGTGTAAATCGAAAATAAAATACAAATAGTAACAAATGAACCAACTATATTACAAATGAGTAACATTACCATACAGGAGGGTGTGAGGAAAACTGTATTTTCACTAAGACTAAAAATAAAAATAACTGTATGATGTATGAGAGTGTAGGTTAGCAATTTTTTTTAATTTAAAATCAGTTAACATATAGTGTATTAGTTTCAGAAGTAGAGTTTAGTGATTCATTAGTTGCATATAACACCCAGTGCTCATTACATCAAGTGCTCTCTTTAAAGCCCATCACCCAGTTACCCCATCCCCCCACCCACCTAGCAACCCTCTGTTTGTTTGTTTCCTATAGTTAAGAGTCTCTTATGGTTTGTCTCCCTCTCTGATTTCGTTTTATTTTAGGTCAGCAAATCTTAAACTACTTTCTACTTAGGACTGAGCAAATAGATAAATAAATATATTGTGGTTAATAAGAGTCAACTTTTTTTTTAAAAAAGATTTCATTTATTTATTTGAGAGAGAGACACTGGGGAAGGGCAGAGGGAGAGGGAGAAGCAGGCTCCCTGCTGAGCAGGAAGCCTCGCGCAGACTGATGCCAGGCCCCTGGGGTCATGACCCAAAGGCAGACGCTTAGCCACCCAGACATCCCAAGAGTCAACTTTTGTCATTTTCTCAGTCAGAGAAAGGAGTTACCAAAAAATAAAAGGAAATGGAGAAGGCTGGAATAAACCCCCTGGTATTAAACTGGAATTAGAGATAGCATATGAAGCAACGGATTATCAGTGTATTCATACCAATAGATACAGACGTGTGTGTGCGTGTGTGTGTATAGATATGTATACTTCATAGCTGAGAGTACCTAGAAGCAATGAGTGTATCTTAATTTGGTTTCTTTTTTTTTTAAGATTTTATTTATTTATTTGACAGAGAGAGACACAGCAGAGGGAGGCAACACAAGCAGGGGGAGTGGGAGAGGGAGAAGCAGGCTTCCCGCGGAGCAGGGAGCCCGATGTGGGGCTTGATTCCAGGACCCTGGGATCATGACCTGAGCCAAAGGCAGACGCTTAAGAACTGAGCCACCCAGGCGTCCCCTAATCTTGGTTTCTAAATATCATTTTCTACTAAAAGGAGCCAGTGTTCCCTGGGAAATGTACATGTTCCAGAACTGGGGCTGGGAAAGTGTAAACAGAAAGAGTTAGGGGTCCTTGAGGGGGGAGGGGGGGGAAACAGACACACAGCTTTCTTGATATAAGAAAAGTCATTTTAGGCCTCTGGCCATCTTGTGAAAGAATGTTAAGAACAAACGGCCACTATCAGGCCAGGAGATAACCTAATCATACCAGGAACGACAAATCAGCAGTAAAATTCAGAGCTGATTCAAAAATGAAGACTGACCTGATGTACATTGTTGAATTATATTTGCAGGATCTAAACCCCTTTGAGCACTCAGATACCAGACCAATTGGGGCCAGACAATTGATGATGCTGTCCTTTGCTGGCCCTCATGACTTTGACACGGAGTCAGTCATTTTAAGATGACTTTTGCCTCTGTTCCACGCTGAATTCCCCATTGTACAAGCCCCTTTGTTAATACATATGTACCCTTAGCTTAAAACTTCCCCAATTCTTTTGTTCAGGGAGACACTGCTTTAGGGAAGATCCCTGGTGTCCTCCCTTACTTAGGGCAAGAAAAACTCTTCCTATTCTTTGGCTGGTTTTGTCTTTTGGCTCCACACCCACCAAGAGATAAACCCAGTTTTGGGTAACAAAAGTACAATATCAGCTTGGAACATCTCATGGTGCCAGAAAATATGGCAGTACTAAAAAAAATAATAAAGGGGGCACATTGAAAGTATACAGGAGTCAACTTAAAGGAGTTCCCAATGGCCAAATCTGGGGTAATCTGAGCAAAGACAGAGGGACAGTAATGAATTGTAACCTACAGAAAAAAAAATCCAATTTATATATACATAATTTAGTAAATAAGTGGGGGAGAAGGAAAATCTCCTAACAGTAGGATCCTATTTAATAAATGTAGAAGGAAGGATGGAAATTTAAAAATCACCATTTGGCCAATTGCCTGTAATAACATTTTCAGGCAAAAATTAATGAATGTTAAGATTTGCAGGTGGAAGATGAGAAGTTTAAGGTATTTCTCCACAAGACACATGTTAATTATAATGGAAAAAATAGTGACTTTGCAGTGGAGAAATTGGAAGACACCACTTTAACCAAGTGATTAAAGTTACCACTAATAATGAGGCAAATTGACCTCTTGGATCTCCTGATATGATGTACTGAGAAGAACACATCACTTTGGGGATATTCTTGTCCCAAAAGCATACTCTGAATTTAATCACAAGGCAGCATCAGACAACCTCAAATTGGGGAACATTCTACAATGCAGAATTTACAAAATAAATGGCTAGTACTCTTTACAAGTGTCAAGGTCAAGTAAGACAAAGACTGAGGAACTGTGCCAGATCAAAGAAGGCTAAGAAGACTTACTAACTGCAACATATGATCCTGGATTGGATCCTCGTGCAGAAAAAGGACACTAAGGGACATTGATGAAATTTGAATAAAGTTCGTATATTAGTTAGTAGTAGTGTATCAATGTTAATCTCCTGGTTTTGATCATGTACTGTGATTATTGAAAATGGAAACATAACCATAAAATGGTAAAATGGGGCAACAGGTTAAGAATATATGGGAATTCTGGAGTGTTTGGCTGGCTCAGTCAGTGGAGTGTGCAACTCTTGATTCTGGGTTTGTGAGTTCGAGCCCCATGCTGGGTATAGAGATTACTTAAAAATAAAATCTTGAAAAAACAGTATACGGGAATTCTATTTTTGCAAGAGTTTTAAGTCTAAAACTAATTCAAAATGAAAAATTTAAAAAAATCTATTTTTTAAAAGATTTTATTTGAGAGAGAGAATGAGCTAGAGAGAGAAAGAGAGCATGAGGGGGGGAGGGTCAGAGGGAGAAGCAGACTCCCTGCTGAGCAGGGAGCCCGATGCGGGACTCGATCCCAGACTCCAGGATCAAGACCTGAGCCGAAGGCAAGTGCTTAACCAACTGAGCCACCCAGGCATCCTGAAAAGTTAAAAAAATTTTATTGAACATTAGGTGTGCAGGAAGTAGGGGGTATATGGACCTTTCAGTTCACCTAAAGGGCTCTCAATAATTTACTCCAATGGCAATATACTGCAGACCAGGTCCTTTGGGGGAAGAGAAGTTAGGCAAGAAGTTTCAGAAAAAGAAAAGAAAAGCACATCCTGAAAAACAAGAAGGGTCTCAGGGAAAGAAGAAAAACTGATGCATCTTGAGCTTAGCTTTTGGATGTTCAATAGCAATTCTTTCCTTTTCCTCTCAACATCTTCTTGGAGAAGACTTTTAAAAAAAGGAATTGTGAGTAAGCAGAACATTTTGATCTCCACACAGGAGACAGAAGTCAAGAGAAGACTGGACATCATGACCAATCCCAGTGTCACAGGTAAAGGTTGAGGCTATCACTATCCAGGGCTACAGTCTGTTCTAACTTCACAGATTCTGCAACGGTCAGCATACTGGAGTCACAGGCACCTCACATCAGCACACTGGGTCGGACACAAATGGTCAGTGTCACACAAATACAACCACACATCCACTCTTGAAACACACAAGGACAAAACTACACAATCACAGACATCTCCAGGCCCTTATACATAGTCACAATCTCACACCCACTAAAAAGACATACACAGTTACTCAATTCTACTCACCACGATTCGCAGAGTTACTCTCATATAATCACAGCCTTTCCAAACCAATATCCACAAATGTCTCACACAATCACAATCACATACCCACTTGGGGGACACACATAATGGCTGGCACTCCGGCCCACCCAACACCAACCAGTCATAACTGAACATTCACTCTGAGACAGTCACACTCACACCGGCAAAGAAAGACACGTTACACTTAAAAACAGCACCACACACAGCCACCGTTTCACAGACACACTCCAAGGGACACAAGAGGGATACACACGCATTGTCACCACACAGTCACAGACACACAACTGCACACAATACCACACGCGGCTACAATACTGTGCAACCAAAACCATACGCTCACCTTGGAGACATGGAATCATAACCGCACAGACACCCGCACTCCCAAGAACAAGGCGTACAGTCACACATACACAACAGAGACACAGTTATCACCCACAGTAGCAAGGACCTCACACCCCAACACACAGTATCACACATGGTTACACAAACACAACCAGACTTACACCCTGGAGCCAGGCGGCCACAACCGCACACCCAGTCACCCACACCTGGTCACGCAGCCACAAAGACTCATTCACAACCCGGCATCCTCAGCCGGCTCCCGCCAGCGCTCACAGACCGGAGGCTCTGGACACGCCCCGTCCCCGCCCCGGACTCCCAGACCCCTCACCTTCTGCCTCCCCTTGGTCGCGTCCGGGTCCCTGTGGAGCTAACGATCTCGCCACGACGTCAAGAAAGACGTAACGTCGGGCCACGGTGGCCTCTGGGAAACGTAGTCCAGAGCCAGACCAGACACAGATAAGATGGCGTCCTCGTACCTCCGAGCCTGAGTTTGGTCGTTTGACACTGCGCCCGGGGGAGCTTCAAAGACGAAGTCCCTGCTCCAAACCTCCCACCAGGCTTGAGCTGATTTTCTTCTAAAGCAGGACGACTCACCCTGAGAGCCCCATAATCACTGGAAGAGGCAGCCAAGTTCGTGTGGGACAGAGAGCTGACCAGCAAAGCCTTAAGGGAAATGTAGTTCAAGGCCGGAAAAGCGGCGTTGCTGTTGACAGAAGGTAATCAAATACCAGCCTGGGCCGGGCCACGGTGACCGTGCGGGCCGCGTCGCGGAGACTTCTGGGAGTGCTCGCTCGCCCTCGGAATGCGCAGGCGCAGCGCGCCGAGTGGACATTTTGGTCTTTGTCCGCGGGTCAGTCCGGCCCCTGGGTCCACGTGGCGCGAAAGTAGGAGGTGGGATGTGGGCGTCTTGGGCCGGTCGGGTCGGGGAGGTTGAAGGGGAGGATTCTGGATCTGTTGGGGCGCGGTGCGGGGATGAGGAGTGGGTTTAAGAGCTTCTGGCCTACATGTGGGGTGGGGGTGGGGGTTTCTGAGGAGGGTTCGAGCGTGTGTGACCCTGAGTTTGTACGTAAGTTTGGATGTCGGAATTATTGAGTGAGAAACTGTGGGTGCAGGATTGTGTATGGCTGCATCTGAGAGGGAGATGTAGGAGACTAGCATTGAGGTAATAATATCTGAGCCGCACTTCCCTTGTCGAAAGTGCTGATAATAACGGTGCCATCTTCGTGGAGTGTTTTTTATTTGACTATTTGAAGGGGGAAAAAAGCTACGTGATAAATGATTTAAAAGTGAATTTTTATATCAAAACATTTACTTTTAATTGGAGTAGAATGCAGATCACCGTGGTTTCTTCTTTTTTAAGCAAGCAAGACTATTTCGAAGGCACTTTTTGTTCGTGGGGGAGCTTGAGACGATCTCAGATCTCCTGATCTTCAGGGTATTTTAATAGGGCTGCTGCTAAGTCCTAGATTAAATGCCGACGTTGCACTTTGAGCAACAGCGTCATATAGCACAGAAAACCCAGGATTAGAGTCAAGGGTTTGGAGTTCTAGGTTAGGCACGGTTATCCTCGTTCTTTGAAGAAAATTTAGTTGTTGCAATGTTTATTTATTAGTCTGACCTAGTTTCTAGGTGTCTGACTCCTAAATGAATCGAGGTATTTCCAAGTTGAATGGATTTTGTGAAGTAATAAAGACCGTTACTCCTGTCTACAAAGATGCTTTTTTTAAGGAATCCCACAGTCATCCCAACAGAATCTTAAATAATAAGAGTTAGAGTAATTGGGTACCAATTTAATATTTACAAATCAACAGTCTTCAAATAAACAACAGCCAGTTAGAACACATAATAGAAGAAAACTATTTACAATAGCAATAAAAAAATGAGAAACAGTATGCAAAACTATTAGAAAAGAAATTTAAAACGTGCTGTTATTCACATATTACTTAGATACACCATGTTTTCAATAGGAATACGTCATGAAGCGTGTGCAAATAAATTTATTAATTCAGTGTGATCGTAATAAAAGTACAGTTTTTGGGGGAGAGCGGGGTAATTAGATAAAACTGATTATGCACTTCATATGGAAGAATAAGCTAGAATAGCCAGTAAAACTGTGAAAAAGAAAAGCAGTTGGGTGTTGGGAGGTGGGAGGCCAGCGCTAATGTTTTTTTGTTTGTTTAGTTTTTTGTTTTTCAATTCCAGTATAGTTAACATACAGCATTATATGTTTCAGGTGTACAATATAGTAATTTAACAACTGTATATATTATTCAGTGCTCATCAAGACAAGTGTACTCTTAATCCCTTTCAGTTGTTTCACCCATCCCCCTACCCACCCACTTCCCCTCTGGTAACCATCTGTTTGTTCGCTGTAGTTAAGTCTGTTTTTTTGGTTTGTGTCTTTTTTTTTTCCTTTGTTCGTTTGTTTTGTTTCTTAAATTCCACATCAGTGAAATCATATGGTATTCTGTCTTTGACTTATTCGCTTAGCATTATACTCTCTAGATCCATCCATCTAGTGGTAACGTATTTTAAAATATAAATACTTAGAAATTAAAATTGTATTGGTGTTAGCATGAAGCAGGCAACATCTATAATTACAAATGTATTTTCTTTTTGGTGTGGCTATTTCACATCTGGTTATTAATCCTGCAAATGTACCTGCATTTGCATGAAATGATACAGGTATGAGGTTGCTCATTGCAGGTATAGGTAAAGATTAGCCATCACTAGGAGATTCGTTTAATAAAATTAGGTCCATCTATACACAGAATAATACACAAGTGTACAAAAGAATGAGGAGGAAGCTTTTTGTATATTGACTCTGAAATAATTCTAAAATGTATTGTTCAGTGAAAAAAGCAAGATGCCAAATGTATGGTATGCTTCATTTGAAGTAAGAAGAGGCAGAAATAATATATGTTTGAGTACAAAAGATAGGCAAGAAACTGATAAAAGTGGCTATCTCTGGGGTGGTGGTACCGGGATAGGTAGGGCAAAGGCAAATAGCTTTTTTTTTTTTTAAAGATTTTATTTATTTGAGAGAGAGTGATTCACACGTGGGGGTTGGGGGGCAGAGGGGGAGGGAGAAGCAGACTCCCTGCTGAGCAGGGAGCTCAATGGGGGGGAGGGGGGGCTCCATCCCAGGACCCTGGGATCATGACCTGAGCCACCCAGGTGCCCGGACAAATAACTTTTTATGTTGGTTTTCTAAGTATATGAATTTAGTATTTAAAAGTTAAAGGTTTTTTTTGTTTGTTTGTTTTTTGGGTTTTTTTTAAGGAGGACATAGGCCATGGAGCCAGACTACCGTTAACTCAGAAGTCTGCCACGTTGTACCTGGATGTACTTAAACCTATGCCTGTTTCTCATTTACTAATAGAGAGAAAATAATAGTATCTAATTCATGGGGTGGTTGGTTGTGCAGATTAAGGAGTTCTAAGTTCTAAAGAATAGTGCCTGGTATGTAGTAAGTACTTGATAAATGATAAATAGCAGTATTATTAGTATCTGCAAAATAATAGTTCCTTAGAAATAGTACAGCCATTTGTACTATTTCTGGTAGATATTTCTGAAAGATTCATATATATATAGATGTTCTTTTTTTATTTCCATGTTTAAACTTTTTTTTTGACATTTCCTTTTATAACTGGAATGAGGAAGTTAGATTTCTGTGTTCAAGTTACATTCATCTTTAGAAACCCATCATTATCTTTTTCATGAAAATGTTCTTTGATTTCTGTGGTTACTTTCTCATGGTTGTAATTCAGAACCTCTGATCATGTTTTTTAAAAATCCCAATTGTTTTTTTTTGTTGTTTTTTTCTTTCAAAGATTTTATTTATTTATTTGACAGAGACAAAGCAAGAGAAGGAACATAAGCAGGGGGAGTGGGAGAGGGAGAAGCAGGCCTCCCGCTGAGCATAAAAATCCCAATTGTGACTGACTTTTGGCCAGAGTACATCAGAGATGATCTTCAAATTGCATAACATCAGGAGAGACATCAGCAGTGATTATATTTTTCCCTTTTTGACCAAAATGAAATCTTTATGATTTACTTTGGTACCATATGAATGTTCATTCCCCATTGATTTAATGGATGGTTTCAACACTGATAAATAATCCTTGGCTAAATCAGCTTCTTTAAGGGTTGGAAAGTGGTGATTTCCTAGTTTTTAAAATTCCTTTTACATTTATTTGATTGCAAACCTCAAATTGTTTCAAATTTTTCTGACTTGTAAGCATCATTATAAAGTTGTGTTCTAGTAACTAAAACTAATTTTCTTTCTGATACTCATATTACCACAGTTTTAGCTGGTGGACATTCCTCCAGTCTGACTCCTAGTTCATTTTGACTTGCTGCTGTTTAATTTGAAAACTTTCTTGCACTCCAGGCCCATCTTCTATCTTCCCTCTTAGCCTTCGAATTTGCCATTTCTCCCAAGGAGCTCTGGTTCCTTTTATTGGAGAATGGTATTAGAGCCTAAGATCTGGGTGCTGATGTTCTCTCATTGCTGCAGCAGTAATTTTGTTGCAAGGCATTTTGGTGATAGAGCTAGAAAATCCATTTTAAAAAAATCATGAGGTCATATAAGTATTTCTAATTTGATTTAAATTTTATGATATTTTTATCTAATTATTAGCTCCTAATTGTATTTCATAGTAAAAATTTTGAAACATGTTCACATAAATGCTTATTTTCTTTGTTTTATCTTTCAATATAAGGAAAGTGGTTTCACAGTAACATTACTGGTATTAATAGTAACCATGAACATACTTTATCATAGGAAAAATTTGTTTGTAGCTATTTTGTCCTTAGAGTGCATCCCACTAAAGATGTATAGTCAATTCTCTGTTCTAAAGTCTAAATCCTTTCTTTAGGGAACTTTGTTACTCAAGTTAATGTATAGTTGGAAACCCAACTATACATTGTGTGTGTGTGTATATATATATATATAAACAATATTTGTTTCAATTTGTTTTCAAGTTCAGGGACTGCTTGTTAAAAAATGAATTTGAGGGCGCCTGGGTGGCTCAGTTGGTTAAGCGACTGCCTTCGGCTCAGGTCATGATCTTGGAGTCCCGGGATCGAGTCCCGCATCGGGCTCCCTGCTTGGCAGGGAGTCTGCTTCTCCCTCTGACCCTCCCCCTTCTCATGTGCTCTCTCTCTCTCATTCTCTCTCTCTCTCTCTCAAATAAATAAATAAAAATCTTTAAAAAAAAAAAAAAAAAAATGAATTTGATTCTTTAAAGACTAACTAATGGGGGCACCTGGCTGGCTCAGTTGGTAGAGCATGCAGGTCTTTATCTCGGGGTTGTGAGTTCAAACCCCACATTGAGTATCGTGATCACTTTTAAAAAATTTAAAAATCTTAAAAAAAACAAAAACACATTTTTAAAAATTAAAAGAAACTATATATTTATGTGATACAACAACAAAAGAAATAAAACTCACAGTGATACCTCATCTCATTCTGCTTCCCTCACCCAAACCATTCTTTGTCCCAACCAAGTATAGTTTCTTTCCATGTGTCCTGGAGATCTCCTTAATCATTATTACTATTTTTTTCTTTTTAACTGCTGTATAAATAAGATGCCATTGTGTGTGTTTACCATAGTTGATTCAGTTGTTGGACTTCTGTTGGACATTTGGGTTGTTTTCAGTCTTTTGCTGTTACTAATTGCAGTAATGAATAATTTTTTACCTTTGTCATTTTGGACTTACGCAGGAGTATCTCTAAAGTAGATTGCCATAAGTGGAATTGCCCATATAGCTAGGTACTTAACACTCTACTAGCAGTGTACAAGAGCACCTTCTCTGCTAGAACCTTACCATTAGAGTATAGTGTTACTATTTTTTTTTTTTTTGCCAAAGGCATAAGTGAAAATTAGTATCTCAGTGTAGGTGTTATTTACATCTCTTATGAGGGAGGTTGATTATCTTCCATATGTTTAAGGGCTTCATGTATTTATCTGGGAACTATCTGTTCATATCCTTCTCATTTTTCTGTGGGGTTCCCATTTTCTTCTAGTAGCTGTACATTAGAAAAGTAAGCCCAAGTGAAATGAGTTGCAATTTTTTTTCAAGTTTAAAAAATTTGTTTTGACGTTCATTTTTCTTTTTTTTATTTAAAAATTTGTTTAAATTTGACCCTGAGATCATGACCTGAGCCAAAATCAAGAGTCAGACACTCAACTGACTGAGCCACCCAGGGGCCCCCTTGCTTATTTTCCTTTTTTAAAAAAGATTTTATTTATTTATTTGAGAGAAAGAGAGACCATGGTTAGGCAAAGAGGCAGGCAGAGCGGAGAGGCTCTCCGCTGAGCAAGGAGCCTGTGCGGGGCTTGATCCCAGGACCCTGGGTTCATGACCTGAGCCGAAGGCAGCCGCTTCACCGACTGAGCCACCCAGGTGCCCCGCTTACTTATTTTTCTATGTAAACTTTAGAGTTAACCTGTCTGGTTCTCAGGGGAAAAAGCTTATTTTTATTGGTATTGCACTAAATTTATACAATAACTTAGGAGAAAGGGACATTAGATCTTTATGATGTTAAATACTGTCCATGTACATGATATATATTTTATTTATATGTTCCAGTTTCCTTTTGGGTTCTCTGGACTGGTTAAATTTTTTTTCATACAGGTTTTAGACCTTCTTACTAAGTTTATTTCTAGGTACTTTATCTTTTGTATTGCTGTTTTACAACAATGTCATTTGTTGTGGTATATGAGAAAGTCGTTGATTATCTATAAATTAATTTTATTTCCAGCTTAACTTACTGAATTATTGCTTATAATTATATAGTACTTGAGACAGCATCCTTATTTTTATTAGAATGTTTTGTTTTTGCATTGGATAAGATGTTGACTTCTGTGGTCAGATATAGATTATGATTACCTATATATACATGCTGCCTGCAACTCTGGGCATGTGAGTAGAAACAAAAAGTTTAAGGCTGAAGCTACCACTGTGCCTCAGATGAAACAACCAGGAAAGATCACATTAATCAAGGAAAACAAAAATCCCCCCAAACTCTAACACTGCAGTCTTTAAAAAAAAAAATCAGGCAGAACAAAATAAGATGTCCATTCTTTTTTTTTTTTTTTTAAGATTTATTTCTAAGTAATTTCTACACCCAGCATGGGGCTCGAACTCAGAACCTTGAAATCAAGAGTCATATGCTCTACCGACTGAGCTAGCCGGGCACCCCAAGATGTCCATTCTTACTTTGTTTTCTTTTCATTCCCTCCTTTTGAGTGACCTTTTTTTCACTCAGTTTCTCTATCATTGTATTCTTTTTTTTGTAATTTCAAGTTTTTATTTAAATTCCACTTAACATATAATATAATATTAGTTTCAGAAGTAGAATTTAGTGATTCATCACTTAACCTATAACACCCAGTGCACATCACAACAAGTGCCCTCCTTAATACCCATTTAACCCACCTCCCCTCTAGCAACCCTCAGTTTATTCTCTATAGTTAAGAGTCTTTTTATCATTGTGTTCTTTGTATTGCTTTCCTTGCTTCTTAAAGTTCTAAAAATTCATTTTGTTTTCATTTCTTTCTTTGTTGCAGTATTTTTCATGTGAGTTTACTCAGCTGTTTGAAAGTTGTGCTGTTTGCTTTCACTATTTTTCTTGTAGTATCTTTGTATGGATACAGACAAATTATTTTGTTTACTCATATTTGCATGAAATAGATTTTTTGAGACCATTTTCAGGAAAAAGGAAACATAATAGCATTCTGTGCTTCAGAGTGCATGTGCCTCTTCTAGTGTTTAAAGCAAAGGAGTTGAAGCCGACTTCTATCTCCATCTCCCTGTTTTCCCCTAATTCTTCACAGTACTTGGCCTTCCAGAATGATACATTCACTTTTAGAAGTTACTGAATCTGGGGACACCCTACTCCCAAGTACTTTTTAAGCATACTCCTGCTTTCCCCTCAGTTCTTTTCTCTTTAATGTAGGTCTTGTTTTATTAGATCCCTTTTAGGTGAGGCCTACTCATTCAGTAAAGAAATATTAGCTGCACGAATCTGAGCTTTTTAAGTTCTTGGAATCCTTCAAAGCATTCCCAGTTCTTCCTAGGCTTCTTTGCAACTTCCTGTTTAGGCCACTTGTGGGTCTGCCTTTGGTACCTGGAGTTTGGAGGGGTTTTTTGGTCCTAGTTTTGTTGTTCATTATTAGACTCAGTTGCAACAGTTCTCATTCACTGTCATTCTGAGAATGAATATTTGCTAATTATTTCTGAGACCTGTTATTTCAAAGACTGCTCACCATTATGTGGCCTTTCTTGTTGTGCCTGCCATACGGTTGTGGTCCCTGCACCATATCTACTATTTTGGGTGTTTGGGGCTACACTTAATATAATTTAGAGTGAATGTATTCTCTCTGCTAGTTTTACAAAAGATAATAGAGTGTGTATTGGCTGCCCACCACCCCCATTATTCTTGATATTTTGTATAGTTTTCAGAAGAAGTACTTGAAAGATTCAAAACTAAGCAGCCACCATGCTCCTTTGAAACCTTTCCTTGCCTCTTTGACTGTTGGGTGTTCCTAAGATTCTGTCCTTGATTATCTTCTTCATTACTGTGTATATTCTCTAAGCAGTCACAGGCACATTCCACCTATGTCTTCAGCAGCACTGATATTCTCACAGCTGATAAATTCCCATTTCCTTCCTGGGCTTCCTAGGCCTATTCTGAGCTCCTTACGTATATGTGCAGTTGCCTAATGGATATATCTGCCTGCATGTTACTCAGAAACCTGACACTCTGGATGTCCAGAATATCAAACTTGATCTCCTTTCCCCTGCAGAGTGTCTTCAGCCAACTCACTCTCTCCTATTTCTGTGTACATTACTGTTTAAATTATGTTCTAAGCCCTCCATCTCTGCCACACCCCAGCACAAAAATTGGTGACCAAGCTTTTTCAACATACATAGTAGATAGTGTATATATGTATAAATAGTAACTCAAGTTTTTAGGATTTTGCTTTTTTTTATATGATTTCAACTTCATAGAAAAGTTGGATTAGTTCAGAAAGTCCCATATATCCGTTACCCAAATTTACCATTTACGTTTTGGTTTTTTGCTTTATTTTTCCTTCTTTCTTTGTCCAAATATTTGTGTGCATAATTTTTTTTAACCATTTGAGACTAAGTTGAATACATTCTTCCTTTATAAGTATTTCAGCATGAATTTTCTAAGAACAAGGACATTGTTTTTCATAACCATAGTATGGTAACCAGAATCAGAAAATTTTTTTTTTAAAGGTTTTATTTATTTATTTGACAGAGAGACAGCAAGAGCAGGAACACAAGCATGGAACACATCATGACCTGAGCCGAAGGCAGATGCTCAATGACTGAGCCACCCAGGCGCCCCAGAATCAGAAAATTTTTAACATTGACACATTGGTATTATTTAATACAAAATCCATATTCAGATTTTGTCAGTTGTCCCAATAATGTCCTTAAAAAAATTTTTTTTTAAGGATTTTATTCATTTGTTTGACAGAGACACAGCGAGAGAGGGAATTCCACAAGCAGGGGGAGTGGGAGAGGGAGAAGCAGGTTTCCCATGGAGCAGGGAGCCTGATGCGGGGCTTGATCCCAGAACCGTGGGATCATGACCTGAGCCGAAGGCAGATGCCTAACGACTGAGCCACCCAGGCGCCCCTACAGGACATTTTTAATACATAGTTTAATCAGATTATAATACAAAGTAAATGTTAGGACTCCAGGAAAACTTTTTGCAACTTTATTCCTGAATACTGTGAGAACAATTTCTTTTTTTTTTTTTTTAAGATTTTATTTATTTATTTATTTGAGAGAGAGAGAGAAACAGCATGAGAGGGGAGAGGGTCAGAGGGAGAAGCAGGGTCCCTGCTGAGCCGGGAGCCCGATGTGGGACTCGATCCCAGGACCCCAGGATCATGACCTGAGCCGAAGGCAGTTGCTTAACCAACTGAGCCACCCAGGCGCCCGAGAACAATTTCTTATGCATTGTATCCTGGTGACTTAGTTCTGATAGGCATCCACTGCTCTTGTCATAGATGTGAGTATTAAATTCGTCCAGGAATAAGGGCCATGGTTAAAATCCACTCAGGAACCTGTGTAGGAATGTGGTGGTACAGAACAGTAGCAACCAGTAATGTAAGGTATGAACAGCTTTCCTATGTAAGTGAAATTCTGAGAAATATTCTCTTTTTTTTTACCCCATTTCTGGATGTGTGGAAACTTAAATGGTTTAATGCGTATGACTTTGAAATTCAGGTTTCAGATAGTCTTAGTCCCTTTGCTTATTATAATTGTGTGTGATTTAATTTCTAAGGCAAAAGGTCATTACTTTGTTCTTTTTCACAGGACCGCTTCCTTGTGTACCTGGAAACTGCCCCTGCCTCATCATTCAGAAGGCCTGGAGGCCCCAGGGCTCAGCCTGAGTTCTAGGATGGTACTTCGGCCCCCACCATTAACATTCTAGTGCTGTGTCATTTCCCCAAAAGCAGGTTATAAACTGACCAAACTCTGTGTGATCCTCTGTTGAGTAAGAAGACAGTCTGGATGGTGGAGAACAAAGTGGAGAGGAAATTTGTTCAGGTGAGTGAATGGCAAGGCAGGTCACAGTTTTTCAGGCAGCACTGATACCTTTGAAATACTCAGGGATGTTTTCTTATAGTCCCTAGACTTGGAGTATTTACTTGGTATGAATTCTTTAGATACCTGAATTACATTTACAGTCATCATTTTTTCTGCTTCAGTACTGTATTATTTAATCAGATTTTTTAGATGCCCCTCTTATCTCCATTCTGGCTGTCAGCACTTCACACTTTATTTGTATTACCTCAGTGTGATTGTTCTCCGTTTCATTCATACCTTCAGTCTCATACCTCCCAATGTGTATAGACTTTTTTCCTCATGCATTGTCTTTTATAGGTCTTAAGTCTATATATTGTCTGACATTTAGGTTCCTTTTTATTACTTGCCACCTTCTTTCATTCTTTCAGTGGTTAAATGCCTCTGAGTTACGTTTTACATCTGTAATCATGCTTTTTCTTGTCTTCTTATCCCACCTTCTCCCCCATTACACATCAACCAAGCCTCCCTTTCTCTTCCACCCCCATATCCCTCTTTCAGAAGTTGTTGCCTTAGCAATCAGTTCTGCCCTTTTCTGCTGTATGTGCATATAAATGTTACAAGTCTGTGCTTGGTTTTTAATATAATAACATGAGCTTGTAAAATTGTTGAACATCGAGGTGTACAGTGAAAAAGTCTCTTAACTCTTACTTCAGTCCTATAGATTTTTTTTAAAGATGGCAGTCATTTTTAAGAGTTTCACATGTAGCCTTCTTGAGGTAGTCTGTGAATAAACCAGCATATGTTATATATCTATGCTGTAAATATGAATATATACGTATGTAAGCCCTCACTTTTCCTTTTCATATAAATGGTAGTATGTATTCTGTTGGGTCCATAGTTGTTTTTGTTTTTTTTTGTTTTCTGGGAGAGACTCTTATCAACACATTTTATTTGACCTGTCTCCTATTTATAGACATTTAGGTTGTTTCCAGATGTCTGCTTTTGAATACATAAGTGCATATATACTTATTTATATTGCTTTGCAGAGGTAGTGTAGATACAACTATATAGTAATTTATCCTAAGTGGAAATTCTGAGTCAAAGTAGACTTGACAGAAATAAGCATGTTCTCAAAAGTAGTAAACCAATTTACATTTCTCTCGACATGGTATATTCATATAGTTGACAAGCATTTATTGAATGATATTATTAGGTACCATTTCAGTTACTAAGGAGATGTCGTTGATTAAAGTTTTCAAAAATTCCTTCCTCCTGAGGAAGATATGCTGTGAGTAAATAAGTAAAAATATATATTCTATCAGATGATGGTAGTGCTCTGGAGAAAAATTAAAGCAAGGAAAACCAGCATAGAGAAGGCCAGTTGGTGGTTATAATTTTAAGTCAGTTGATCAGGGAAGGGTCTCACTAAAAGCATGACATTTGAAAAAAAGATGTGAGGCATGTAGTATTTGATGGAAGAGCATTCAGCCAGAAGGAACAAAAAGTGTTAAAAGCCCTGAGGCTGGAGCTTGCTGTTTTAGAAATATTGATCAGGGCAGAGTAGGCTGGCGCACAGTGAGCACAAAGGACAAAGAACAGGTTTGGTTAGATAACAGGCCAAATCAGAGACTTTGGCCTTTATTTTGAGTGATTTGGGAGACCATCAAAGGGTTTTGAGCAGAGATATGATAAGATCAGAATTATATTTTGGCTGCTGTATAGAAAATAAGGTATAGGGGGCCAAGGCTAGGAGATTAATCAGAGGCTATTGCAGTAATCTAGGTAAGAAAATGGTAGTCGTTGAGCTAGTGACAAGTCAGATTCTTAAGATATTTTATTTTTTTAAAGATTTTATTTATTTGAGAGAGAAAGCAAGAGAGAGAGAGAGAGAGAGAGAGAGATCACGAACGGGGGAGGGGCAGAGGGAGAGAGAGAAGCAGGGAGCCTGATGTGGGGCTCCATCTCAGGACCCTGGGATCATGACCTGAGCTGGAGGCAGACACTGAGCCACCCAAGTGCCCCAGATTCTTAAGATATTTTGAAGAAATGGCTGACAGGATTGGCTGATAGATCGAGTTATTTTTATTTATTTATTTTAGGTTGTATTGTTTATAAGAGGAAGAGGAATCACACTGATAACTCCAGGGTTTTAACTAGAAGAGAAGGAGTTAACATTTCCTGAGATAGGAAGACTTCAGGAATTTTGAGAGATAGATCAAGAGGTTTGTTTTGGACTTGTTGATTGTGACATGTCTACTGATCATTTAAGTGCATATTCATATAGGCAGTTAGATATACAAGTCAGGAATTTAGGGAGATAGAGAGTTGTGACCTTCTGTTTTGCCGGACTAATAAGTTGCTTTATTTACTGATGGTGTCTCTGTATTTTCTTGCTCGGTCCTACTTTCCCTACCATTTAGGGATGCTGGTGGGTCCCCCGAGTCTTCTGTATCCAGCCTACATTCCTGGATTCTGTTATTAAAAACAAGAAGGTGATGATTTGGCCCCTGAGGCTGTGCCTTATGTTTTCGGAGCGCATTGTGCCTGAGAACTCTTCCTAAAAACAGCAATGGCAGCTGCCTGCTAACAATCCTCATAAGACGTTAGAATTATAGCTACTTCCTACTCTTCTCAACAATGCAGTTTTCCCTTTTTTTCCCCCTATTTTTCTTTATCCTTCACAGATGTGAAAAGTGGGCAGAGATGTTATTTTACCATTTTAGAAGAAAGGATCTATTTATGTCATGTGAGTCACCCCTGTAGGAATTCTTTTGCACTTCTGCTTGATTGGTGCCTTGACCTGAGATACTGCTCTATCTTTCTAAGTGTTTTCTTATCTTTTGCTTTTATTTTTTTTCTCTTTTTCCTCTTACTGGAGGTGGTTCCTAGAGCACTGCATTCTGCCTTTCTTCCTTTTCTTTATAAATTAAATCCCAGAGACTCATTTTTTAAAAAGATTTTATTTATTTGAGAGAGAGTATGTGTGCGCCTGCGTGCAAGTGGGGAGGAGCAGAGGGAGAGGGAGAAAGAATCTGAAGCGGACTCCATGCTCAGTGCGGAGCCTATCCCACAACCCGTGAGATCATGACCAGAGCTGAAACCAAGAGCTGGATGCTTAACCGACTGAGCCACCCAGGCCCCCCAACACCCATTTATTCTGAAGTTAGAAGTAACTCTATAGTATCAGTTTTTGTTTTTCCGGCCTTTTTGTCTTGCCCACCATAATTTTACCTGTTTATAGGATACAACTGTCTGATTTGTTTCATTCTTTTTGTATCACTGAAGTCTTTAATATTACCCAAATTGGAGATTTCAGCTCATTATTTTCAGGTCCAGAGAGATTACCTAAAACCAATTTCATATTATGTCTGGATTATTTATTTTCTCATGATCCTTGAGATATGGTCAGCCAAGGCTTTAAAAATATATACTTTAATCTTATCAAGAGAAGACATATTAACTAACCATGAATATAAATGTGAACATATTTTCTTTATGAAATTCTTTGAATCTTGGCTTTTGATTACAAATTGTTCTACCTATTCAGGTCTACTTACCATTTAAACATGTTCCTCTTTTATTGATCTCCCCTTTGACCATCCTGTTTCACATTTTCATGGAAATTCAAAAGTCCTGAGTAAGTTGTCTTACATGTTTTTATATTTTGGTATCTGGAGTCTATATTATAACCTGTTGAAAAGAAGGCCCATGTTCTGTCTCCCGTTTTGATTAAATATGAGATACTTATTAACTAATCTATGAATTGTGGAAGGATTGTTATTGATCAATTCTTCTTTTTCAGTTTTTTATCTATGAACATTTTCAGATTTAAAATCTGAAAGATTACACAGCATTCTCCCATATACCCACTATGTAGATTCAATACTTATTTTCCTATGTCTGTTTTATACGTGTCTGTCTCTCTGTATGCATATTTGTATGTGCTGAAACGTCATGACACCTCACCTCTAAAAAATTAAGTATGCATTGTCTAAAAATAATGGCATCACTCTACATAACCAAAATATCGTTACTCCTTAGATGGATTAGCTATAATGCCCTAATATGTAATAATTAGTCCATATTTAGATTCCTCATTTATATCCAAAATACTTCTATAGCTTTAAAAAAAATTAAAAAAAATTTTTTTAAACTATACCCAGTGTGGAGTACAGCTTTTTTGTAAAATTCCAGAATCTAGTCAAGGTTTAGACTTTGGATTTGGTTGTTGTCTTTTTAGTCTTTAAAATCTAAATTGTTCTCTCTCTTCCTTTTTTCTCCCATGGTATTGCCCCCCAGCCATTCAAAGAAAAGAGAAGAGTGACTAATACAATCCAGCATCTCAGGTTATAGTTAGGATGTTAAGACTTAGCTATATACAAATTTGGTTTAAAGATCCTTAGTATGAAACATTTTAGGAAAAGTGAATCTGATTGTAATTAGAAGTTCAGGGAAAGTTGTTCATAAGTAAGAGACAAGATTGGAGAAATCTTTTTAGGACCATGTTATTGGAGCTGCTCTCAGGAGGTTCTGTAGATTCTAAGATGGTCAGAAAATTGGAGGGGTCAAGTTAAGCCAAAGAAGGACATGAGGAACATAATATGCATAATTCTGATTCACTGATTGCATAATTAATAAGCTTGACAGGCTCTTCTTCAGGTCTGGTGAATTTCTTTAAAATCTGTTAAGAATGCTCTTCTTCCAGATACCTGTAAGGATCACTTTCTTCTTTTATGTCTTGAATCTTGCCTTTTCAGAGGCCACTCTATCTAAAATTAAAACTCTACCCTTCTCTGATCTTTTTTCCATAGCACTTACAGCTTTTTAAGAAACCATCTCCTTTATTTATCTATCCACTAGAGTGTAATCTTGAGGACAGCGAATTTTGTCAGTTTTGGTCAATATTGTTTATCTCTAGAGCTTAGAAGTGTGCTATGCACAGAGTAAGGAAAGAAGGTATTTGTTGAATGAGTAATGAGAAATGTTTTGAGTAGCAGTTCTCAGACTTCCACTTTTTTTTATGATAGCTTTATTGAGATATAATTCACATAACATAAAATGCATCCTTTTAGAGTGTACAATTCAGTGGTTTTTAGTATATTCCCAAGTTGCACAACCATTACCACTAATTCCAGAACATTTTCATCCCCACAAAAGGAAACTTAGTACCCATTAGCAATCACCTTTATATTCTTAAAACTTGAGGACCACCTGGATTTTAAAAATTTTCATAACAAGTAAAAGATCTGTATGTGTGGTGACAGATGTAAACTAGACTTGTGATCATTTTGCAGTATATACGAATAACGAATCCTTATGTCGTACACCTGAACCTAAAGAACGTATGATGTTATATCAATTATACCTCAATTTCAAAAGGTAAAAAGAAAAAATAGTTAATAGTAGGGGCCCCTGGATGGCTTTTTAAAAAAATAGTTAATGGTAAATTTTATGTTGTGTGTTTTACCACAATGGAATATATAAACAAACATGAGGACCTTTTGATTTATGTGGACTTTAGTGATATTTGCCTTATTTAAAAGAAAAATTGAGAAACTTTTAAAAATGTATTAAAAAATAATAATCCCATTACTTGTAAACTTAAATTATATATTTCTTTAATTAAATATTTTATTTATCTGACAGAGAGTGGGAACAAAAGCAGGGGGAGTGAGAGAGGGAGAAGCAGGCTTCCCACTGAGCAGGGAGCCCGATGTGGGGCTCGATCCCAGGACCCTGGGATCATGACCTGAGCCGAAGGCAGATGCTTAACGACTGAGCCACCCAGGCGCCCCTTAAATTATATTTCATTCTTTTTTTTTTTTTTTTAAGATTTTATTTATTTATTTGACAGAGACACAGCGAGAGAGGGAACACAAGCAGGGGGAGTGGGAGAGGGAGAAGCAGGCTTCCCGCTGAGCAGGGAGCCTGATGTGGGGCTCGATCCCAGGACCCTGGGATCATGACCTGAGCCAAAGGCAGATGCTTAACGACTGAGTCATACAGGCTCCCCAAAATTATATTTCTTAATAAAAATAATTTTCCAGGGACACCTGGGTGGCTCAGTCAGTTAAGTGTCTGCCTTCGGCTCAGGTCATGATCTCAGGGTCCTGGGATCAAGTCCCACACCAGGCTTTTTGTTTGGTGAGGAGCCTGCTTCTCCCTCTGCCTGCCTCTCCCCGTTCATGCTCTCTCTCCCTCTCTCTCTGTCTCTCTCCGACAAATTTAAAAAAATAATTTTTCAAAATGAGAAAGTTTAGTGAGAAGAGTGGCAGTGTTTGTCATATCTGTATCTTTAATGTCTGGTTTAATAGAAGACAGCTAGATTTCTCATTTCTGCTGTTGTAATGTTATTTTGGTTGAAGTATATGAAAAAATTGTGACTTCACACAGATGTAGTTAGAAAGGGAGAAATATTTCAGTAGCCTTTTCAGATAGTTGTGGATATTCTTTGGTACTACATTAACACCTGATAAATAATTTTTTCAAAATTAGCTGCAATATAGAATTTGAAACTCTGTATTTTTTTGTTTTCTTAGGTAAAATATGTTGGTCTGTCTTAAAATTTGAGTGGGTCTCTTGCCAGTGCATGACTTTTGAAACATCATGTATTGGTCAATTGAGTTATACAGATCTTTCAAATATTAACATATCAAAGTCTTTTCAGTATTGGGACATATCAATCTCATGGTGAAGGATACAGATTTTCCAAAATTTTAATTTTTGTTTGAAAACTCAAATTTTATCATTGGCAACAGGTACTGTCAGTTGTTTTCCTTGAAATGATTCTCACTTAGGGGTTCTGTCTCAAGAAAGTACCTGCCAAATAATACCCAAGTCTGAATAACCATAATTTGTAAGGCAGTCATTTATTAATTTATTGAAGTAAATCAGTAGTGCTCCATGAAAAAAGTGAGTAGTTTAGCTCACAACTTAAATGATTTAAGACATCTTTTTGAGACAACTATTATCCTTTCATGTACAACAGAAGTATTTGTGTGAATGTATAGAATTTTATTTATTATACTTGTTTTCTTTCATGGAATTTATATTTGTCATACTTTTGTTTGCTTGGTTTTCTGTATTTAGTGCAGACTCCATAGAATAGTTAAAAGCCCTCTAAATACTAGTTTCCACATGGTCAAAGGCATTGAGAAATTTTTTTCCCCAGGGAGATTTACCTGCAGAATTTTTGTCCTTCTGCTCTAGTCAGAACTGGCTGTGCTTTGACCTGATGGCTCTTATCTTGTAGTTTTTCATCAACGTTATCAAAGACTTAAATTGTTTTCCCTATGTTATATCCCCTTTCTTGGATTCTGTATCACCTTCTCTGTCTACTAATTTGGTGGAGCTCATCTAGTAGTATCCTGAGAGGAAAGGTGCATTGAGATAAATTTTTTTTAACATTTGCATATCTGAAAAATGCCTTTGTCCCATTAGATTGGCAGGCTAAGCTTAGAATTTTTCCTCAGAGTTTTGTCTTTTAGCTTCTCATGTTTCTGTTGAGAAATTTGCGACATTCTGATTCCTGTTCCTTTCGGCGATACATATCTACGTGTAGTTGGGTGATATATATGTGTGTGTGTGTACATATATAATAGTTTTTTTTTTTTTATTTATGGCCTCTTTTTTCTTTTGAAATGTCATGGTGATACATGTAGGTATGCATCTTGTTTCCATCATGGAAGGTACTAAGTGTGCCCTTTAAGTCTAGAGATTCATGGCTTACAGGAGAGGAAGCTTTTTTTTGTTTTGTTTTTCTTTGAGTATTTCCTCTAATCAGTGTTCTTCTTTTGTTTTCTGGAACTTAACTTTACTCAGCTAGTATGTTACCTGGTTTATGCTCTGAATTTGTCTTTTAAAAAAATTTATTGGGGCGCCTGGGTGGCTCAGTTGGTTAAGCGACTGCCTTCAGCTCAGGTCATGATCCTGGAGTCCCGGGATCGAGTGCTGCATTGGGCTCCCTCCTCGGCGGGGAGTCTGCTTCTCCCTCAGACCCTCCCCCCTCTCATGCTCTCTCTCTCTATCTCATTCTCTCTCTCAAATAAATAAATAAAATCTTTAAAAAAAAAAAATTTATTGAGGGGGCGCCTGGGTGGCTCAGTCGTTAAGCGTCTGCCTTCGGCTCAGGTCATGATCCCAGGGTCCTGGGATCGAGCCCCGCATCGGGCTCCCCGCTCCGCGGGAAGCCTGCTTCTCCCTCTCCCACTCCCCCTGCTTGTGTTCCCTCTCTCACTGTGTCTCTCACTGTCGGATAAATAAAATCTTTAAAAAAAAAAAAAATTTATTGAGGTCTAATTCACCTACAACATTATATTAGTTTTAGACGTACAATATAATATTTTTTTCCCTAAGACTATTTAAATTCAAGCTAGTTAATATATAGTATATTATTAGTTTCAGGGGTAGAATTTAGTGATTCATCAGTTGCAAATAACACCCAGTCCTCATTATATCAGGTCCCCTCCTTAATGCCCATCGCCCAATTACCCCATCCCCCCACCCACTGCAACATAACTGATGCTTGTATATATTATGAAATGATCACTACAGTAACTCTAGTTAGCATCTGTCAACACACATGGTTAAAGAACTTTTTTTTCTTCCAGTGAGAACATTTAAGAACTACTGTCTAACAGCTTTCAAATATGCAATACGGTATTCCTAACTGTAGTTTCCATGCTGTACATTACATCCTCATGAATTATTTTATAATTGGTAATTGTACCTTTGACCCCTTTCACCCATTTTGCCCACACCCCAACCCCACCTCTGGCAACCATCAGTATGTTCTCTATCCATGAGCTTGGTTTGTTTAAGATTCCACATAGAAGGGCGCCTGGGTGGCTCAGTTGTTAAGCATCTGCCTTCGGCTCAGGTCATGATCCCAGGGCCCTGGGATCAAGCCCCGCATTGGGCTCCCTGCTCGGCCAGGAGCCTGCTTCTCCCTCTCCCACTCTCTCTGCTTGTGTTCCCTCTCGCTCTCTCTGTCAAATAAATAAAATCTTAAAAAAAAAAGATTCCACATATAAGTGAGATCATACATTAGTTGTCTTTCTCCTACTTCTTTCACTTACTGTAATATCCTCAAGTTCCATCCATGTTGTTGCAAATGGCAAGATTTCATTCTTTTTAATGGCTGAATAATACTCCATTGTATGTATGTACCATATTTTCTCTATTCATCTGTTGATGGACATTTAGATTGTTTCCATATCTTGGCTGTTGTAAATAATGCTGCAGTGAACATGGGGGCACATATATCTTTTTGACTTAATGTTTTCATTTTCTTTGGATGTATAACCAGAAGTGAATATGGTTAGTTCTATTTTTAATTTTTTTTTTAAAGATTTTATTTATTCATTTGACAGAGACACAGCAAGAGAAGGAACAGAAGCAGGGGGGTGGGAGAGGGAGGAGGCTTCCCGCGGAGCAGGGAGCCTGATTTAGGGCTCGATCCCAGGACCCTGGGATCATGACCTGAGCTGAAGGCAGATGCTTAACGACTGAGCCACCCAGGTGCCCCTATTTTTAATTTTTTGAGTAACTGGCATTGAATTTGTTATCTTTTTTTTTAATTTTATTTTTATTTTTATTTATTTTTTAAAGATTTTATTTGAGAGAGAGTGAGCAAGAGAGAGCAGGGTCAGAGGGAGAGGGAGAAGCATACTTCCTACTGAGCAGGGAGCCCAACGTGGGGTTTGACCCCAGGACCCTGGAATCATGACCTGAGCCAAAGGTAGACACTTAACTGACTGAGCCACCCCGGCGCCCCTAAGATTTTATTTTTAAGTAATCTCTGTACCCAACATGGGGCTCAAACTCAGAACCCCAAGATCAAGAGTCTCATGCTCCACCGACTGTGCCATCCAGGTGTCCCTGAATTTGTCTTTTTTAAAGCTTCTTCCGGGGCGCCTGGGTGGCTCAGTTGGTTGGGCAACTGCCTTCGGCTCGGGTCATGATCCTGGAGTCCCGTTATCAAGTCCCATGTCAGGCTCCCTGCTCGGCGGGGCGTCTGCTTCTCCCTCTGACCCTCCCCCCTCTCATGCTCTCTCTCTCTCTCTCTCTCAAATAAATAAATAAATAAAATCTTAAAAAAAAAAAAAAAAGCTTCTTCCGGGAAATACTTGTCACTTGGGCTTATATTTCATTGGCCAAACAGGTTAGCTGGCCATGCCTGAGTTTGCTGGGTGAAGTACTATAATCCTTCTCCAGTAAGATGACCCTGTTAATTAGTGAATAATACAGTCTAACTTCCCACTCCCCATCTTAATTTCAGAGGAACTTTTTGTTTCTTGCTTACAGAACCGGATTATTGTTTCACTGATAAATATCATCTGTCTGATTGGTTTTAGGTTTTGTTGTTATTTATTGTTCCTTACCTATATTCCTCAGACATTCTTATTTTTTCTTTTGATGTTGATCTGTCTTATTGGTAGGGGTTCCTCAAATGTGTGTGAAATATTGGCTGCGACCATATTTTAGACTGATCCACTAAAAGGTGATCACAAGTTCTTTCATGCCTGGTTGCTTCTAGTTATCTGGTAGGTTTCAGTGAATCAAAAGTAGAATGCCATGGGGTGGGGTGCCTGGGTGGCACAGTTGGTTAAGTGTTTGACTCTTGGTTTTGGCTCAGCTCATGATCTCAGGGTCGTTAGATCAAGCCCCGTGTCAGGCTCTGTGCTCAGCAGGGAGTCTGCTTGAGATTCTGTCCCTCTCCCTGGGCCCCTCCCACTCATTCTCTCTCTCAAATAAATCTTTTTTTTTTTTTTTTTTTAGATTTTTAATTTTATTTATTTGAGAGAGAGAGAATGAGAGATAGAGAGCACGAGAGGGAAGAGGGTCAGAGGGAGAAGCAGACTCCCCGCTGAGCAGGGAGCCCGATGCGGGACTCGATCCCGGGACTCCAGGATCATGACCTGAGCCGAAGGCAGTCGCTTAACCAACTGAGCCACCCAGGCGCCCCTCAAATAAATCTTAAAAAAAAAAAATGCCTGGCTGGCTCAGTTGGTGGGCGTGTGACTTTTGATCTCGGGGTTGTGAGTTCAGGCCCCATGTTGGGTGTAGAGATTACTTAAAAATAAAATCTTAAAAAAAAAGTTGGGGGGGGGAATGCCTTATGACCAGGGTCTCCACAGAATGATTATACTGCTTTACTCACACAAACCCTGGTGTGTCCAGGTCCTTTGTTTTGACCAAAAAAAAAGAGAGTACAGGTGGCAGATAACATCTTGGAGGGGTATCTACTGAGGTTTTTCATGGGCTTTTCAGGTTTTTCAGAGAAGGAGCCTTTCATACCCTGCTCACAGGTATATATACCTGATGGCCAACCCTTTTTGGCATGAGCTACAGACTGTCCTGGAGGGCTCACCATGTTATGTACAGATTTAATCCCATTGATTTCAGTGTAGCACCTCTCCCTTGTCATCTATTACTGGATGTCCCTGAGCCTGGAGTTTCTCTGATTAAATTTCTGCAAAGAATAATTTCCATTTCATACAAAGGAGTGGTCCTACTGGGAGGGTAGTGCTCCAACTGCACTTTATATAATCTTTTTTTCAGCTACCATCCTTTATTCTTCTTTTGAGGTACTTGATTCTCTTCATTTCCTTAGTCTTTCTGATATTTTGTGGCATCAATTGGTTTGACATTGGCATATTCTGCAGTATCTTTATGTACTTAAACTTCCTCAGCTCTGCTGTGTTGAAAATCTTTTGTATGCTCTTATGTTATCAGGAAATTTGTTAATGTCTGTGTGTATTGATGTCTCCAGTCCTGCCCATTTTTTCTTGTGAACTTCTACCATTTTCCCTTTTCTTGTCTTTACTTGGAGTTTTGGAAGGAAGCAGTTGTTGGTTAATTCCTTTCCTTTTCTTAGACATCCTGGGAGACTTTCTCAATTTTATGTCATCTTTTTATCCTACTTGTTAATTCCTCATTGTTGGTTACATTCAATTTGCTGAACTAAGAAATGGGAAAGGTTACTTTTCAAGAGTAATCCTTAAGCTCTGTGTGCCCATGAATGTTAATTTTCTATGCAGATATCCTCCACAAGCATTTCCTTCTCAAAAGTTATTTGGTGACATTGGTCATGAGGATTTTTTCATACTGTGAGGCGGACTTACAGAGTTCATCCCAAAAGCACAATCCAAAATTTTATTATTAGTAATGGGAAAACTCATAAATAATGGTAACATAAAGCTAATATTATCGAGTGTTTACCATTTGTCAGCCACAGTACTAACCACTTTATACATTAACTCCTTTAAATGATGATTCTTTGTACTCCGTTTTAGAAGAAGCCTGAGAAGATGATGAGCAGATAGAGAGGCAACAAGACTTGGGAAGGAAGTTGCATCCATCTCCAGTAAAGACTGAGGAAAAAAAAAAAGTGAATATAAGAAAATTGGAAAAATACTTTCTTTGATCTCAGACATTATATCTTTTAAGGGCAACATCTTTTTCAACTTACCTAGAAAGAATTTGAAACACAGTTTAGCTTATAATCACAAGGGAAGTTGTGTAGGAAAGAATCATCAACTTAATTTAGTTTGGAAATCCTGCCACAGCTTATTCTTTATGGTAATAACCCCCTTTGAGTGTAAGTCAGTGTGGAAATGCCTTCAGTTAAAAAAGTTTGAACCCCTTCTGAAAACAGAGCATTCATACTGGCGAGAAACCCTATGAATTTACTGAGTGTGGGAAAACTTTCACTCACGTTACACCTCATTAAATGTAGAAGTCAGGCTGGAGAGAAACCCTGTTCTAAGGAATACTGAGGAGCCTTTAGCTAGATGACAGATCTCATTGAGCAGAAGAAAATTTTTACTGGAGAGAAACCAGTGATAACAAAACCTCATTGAGCATTAGAAAATTTATACTTGGAGACAAAGCTTGTAATGTACTGTGTATTATAAAGTTTTCTCTTGAATTTTATCCCTTTACATTTGAAAGGTCATACACACAGAGAAGCCCTTCAAATGTAAGAAATGTGGAAATACCTTCAGCCAAAAGTAAATCCTCATTCATCAAAAAATTCATACTCGAGAGAAACCTTGTGAATGTGGGAAAGCTTCCATTCAGATGTCACACCTCAGTCAGCAGAGAATTTGTAGTGGGGAAAACCCCTTTGCCTGTAAGGTATGTGGGAAAGTCTTCAGCCACAAATCAAATCTCACCGAGCATGAGCATTTTCATAATAGAGAGAAACCTTTTGAATGTAATGAATGTGGAAAAGCCTTTAGCCAAAAGCAGTATGTCATTAAACATCAGAACACCCATACTGGAGAGAAGCTTTTTGAATGTAATGAATGTGGAAAATCCTTCAGCCAGAAGGAAAACCTCCTTACCCATCAGAAAATTCACACTGGAGAGAAACCTTTTGAGTGTAAGGATTGTGGGAAAGCTTTCATTCAGAAGTCAAACCTCATCAGACACCAGAGAACTCACACGGGAGAGAAGCCTTTTGTATGTAAGGAGTGTGGAAAAACCTTCAGTGGCAAGTCTAACCTTACTGAGCATGAGAAAATTCATATTGGAGAGAAACCATTTAAATGTAGTGAATGTGGAACAGCTTTTGGCCAGAAGAAGTACCTCATAAAACATCAAAACATTCACACTGGAGAGAAACCCTATGAATGTAATGAATGTGGAAAAGCCTTCTCTCAACGAACATCACTTATTGTACATGTGAGAATTCATTCAGGTGATAAACCTTATGAATGCAATGTATGTGGAAAAGCCTTCTCTCAAAGTTCATCTCTTACTGTGCATGTGAGAAGCCATACAGGTGAGAAACCCTATGGTTGTAATGAGTGTGGGAAAGCTTTCTCTCAGTTCTCAACCCTTGCTCTGCATTTGAGAATACACACAGGTAAGAAGCCTTATCAATGTAGTGAATGTGGGAAAGCTTTTAGCCAGAAGTCACACCACATTAGACATCAGAAAATTCATACTCATTAAAAACCCTGTAAATATCTTAAAAATTGGAAAGCGTTCATCAAGAATTTAAGCCTCGTAGCACATCAGAAATAATCATGCTCAAGGGAAGTATCACAAATGAGGAAAACAAAAGCGATAAACGTCCTGGACACCAGGGAATATATACTGAAGAGAAAGACATTTGTATGATAAAAATCCTGCACCCAACAAAAAAGCTGATGGTGCAGGTAAGGCTGAAACTTTAGATGCATTTCTGCTAAAATTGGGAATGGAAAACATGCTTCTTACTGCTGTCTGCATAGATCTGGAGATGTTCACCAATAAATAAGTTGTAAGTATTGGAAAGGAAGAGACTTTTATATTGATTTAGCAGAACAGAAGAGATTCTGGAAATACCTATGCATTTATTAGAATTTAGAATATGATAGAAATGACAATGGGAGGTGAGAAGATAATGAGACTATGTGAACAATGATTTGGAGGTAATCTGTTCTCCAGGGAAAAAAAAACATGAACTATATACACCAAGGTAAGATACAAGAGGATAAAAACAGGAATATGAAAAAGCTATATACTGAAATGGTTATGACCTTGGGAGTAGGGAAACATTCCTTATAACAAGTTCAAGAATACCTAGCAATTCTGAGTTTGTATGCTTAGGAAATATATACCAGTCTATTTACTGTGGCATGATTTGTAGTAGCCATAAGGTGGAAACAACTTAAATGCCCATCGGGAATAAAATGGAAAATACTTAATGATGAAATACTGTATATCTGTAAAATTTAACAAGTGAGATCGACATGTATTACAGATAAAGATCTCAAAAATAATGTTGAAGGGGGAAAATGAAGTTGCAGAATAACATATATTACAATGACATTTTTGTAAATTTTGAAACTTTTCTCACAAAATTCAGTACTATGTATTGGTAATGGATACATATATGTATGTATGTTTTTAAAATGTTTTTGAAATGGATTGGAAGATACAGACCAAACTCTTGATAGTGGTTGCTTGTGAAGAGTGGAGAAGGGAAAGGGGATGAGTGTGGGAGGGATGGGGTGGGGACTGTTAGAGGGGACTTCAATTTTATATATAAACATCCATTTCTCTTAAAAACTAAAAAGACTGCAAGTAAATATATCAAAATACTGGATAATTCTGGATTGTGGTATATGGATATCTTGTCTTATTTTTTGTACTTTTCTGTATTTTTAAATTTTCTCAAAATTAATAAGAATGGGGGTGAGGATGGGAACACTGTACCTGTAGAAATCATGTTCTAATGGATTCATTCCCAATCAAGTACTAAACTTTTTATAGAAAATATTTCTAAAATTTTATCAATGATGAGTGGATGGACTTGCTCTCTATGTAATATGAAATTATCTATTTTATTAAAATTAAAAATGACAGCATAATTCAAATCTGTTTTATTTTTACATGTGGTGTGCACTGTATGGTCTGTCTTTACATTTCTAACATTACTTTGCAACATAACACTTGAGCTTAGAAATTTTTAAGAACTTTTAGTTAAATAAGTGTACATGCACATACTTGATATAACTTGTCTTTTTCAGATAGACTGATTTTGGAATACCAATTTTGCTGTCCTATACATTTTCATGAGAACAGCTTAAGTTTTGGGGGAACCTGGGTGGCTCAGTTGGTTAAGCTTCCAACAGTGATCTCAGCTCAGGTCTCCCCTCCCCCCTTAAGATTTATTTATTTATTTTAAAGAGAGCGGTGGGGTGCAGAGGAAGAGGGAGAGTATCTTCGAGCAGACTCCTAGGTGAGTGTAGAGCTCAATGCAGGGCTTGATCCCCAAACCCTGAGATCATATCCTGAGCTGAAATCAAGAGCCGGGTTCTTAACTGAACCACCCAGGCACCCCAAATCTTAGTCCTTTTTAATATGAAGTCCCCCACCCCCCCTTTTTTTATTTTTTAAAGATTTTATTTATTTATTTGGCAGAGACAAAGCGAGAGAAGGAACACAAGCAGGGGGAGTGGGAGAGGGAGAAGCAGGCTTCCTGCTGAGCAGGGAGCGTGATGCGGGGCTCAGTCCCAGGGCCCGGGATCATGACCTGAGCCGAAGGCAGACACCTAATGACTGAGCCACCCAGGTGTCCCCCCACCCCCTTATTAAAAAGGATGTTCTATATTTATCTACTGAGGAATTATACCACATGTTTGTACACCATTTTAAAGTTGCCTCCATTTTTTCACCTGTCAGTTAAAAAAAAATTGTATATAAAGATTTTAGTCCTAAAACATTTTCCTAAAGTATTTTTTTCCCCGTAATCTGTCTTGCTTCACTTAACTCTTAACTCTGCTCCTATGTTTGTGCAGCTTTGGAGTCAACAGAGTAATTAATTAAAGCCTGACCCTAAGACAAAACCAGGGGAATGCCTTATGTGTTCACTGGCTATGGCCTAGGACTCCTCCCCCACAGAGCAACACTGGTTGTATCGACCCATAGAGGAAAATTGAATCTGAAGTTCAGAATTGTTATTACTCAGCATGTCAGGAGGTGGGTGATCTGAACCCCCAAGTACGTCTGTCTGTCTTCATTCTAATTGATAAGTGACTTGACAGTTGGACACCTGAATCATTAGACAAGATTTGTAAGATAAATCTTGGTTAATCCCACATTGCCTGGATAAACAGTGCTACCTTCTGTAATACCCAAACCATTTAAGGGCCACAAAACAGTCTCCTTTATTTATATATTCAAGCACAACAAAAAACCTCTAAAATGTCCTAATTATCAGTCAACCTTACATCTACCATTTAAGGTATTCCTTAGTTGTGTCTGTTATGTAAGCAACACTTTCTTTGCTTTCCTTGATTGCATATGTGTTTCAAATTTAAGGTGTTCTGTGTCTAAAATACTAGCACCAACACAAGCTATTTTGTGAAAAAATCTGGCTTTGTGATGTTACTATTTTCCACCAATGAATAACAAATGTGATTTTGTCATACAAAGTAATGATAACATAAGCTGGCATTTATTTAGCCTTACTTTTTTTCCCCATAGTGTTTTCATCAAAATCAGTGATTTTTTTTTTAAGATTTTATTTATTTGACAGAGACACAGCAAGAGAGGGAACACAAGCAGGAAGAGTGGGAGAGGGAGAGGGAGAAGCAGGCTTCCCGCCAAGCAGGGAACCCGATGCGGGGCTCGATCCCAGGACTCTGGGATCATGATCTGAGCCGAAGGCAGACGCTTAACCATCTGAGCCACCCAGGTGCCCCAAAGTCAGTGATTCTTAAACTTCAGTGTACATTAGAGTCACCGAAAGTGCTTGTTGCTTGAGCTTTACCTCCAGAGATGCTGATTCAGTAAATCTGAAGTGCGAGCTGAGAATTTGCATTTCTAACAAGTTCCCAGGTGATGCCGGTGCTATTGTGCCAGGGACCACACTTTTGAGAACTGATGATCTAAACCTTTTTATCTTCAGAACAGCTCTATTAAGTAGTATTCATATTTTTCCATGTCTTAAAAAAAAAGTGACAAGCTTAGTGTTTTACATCTACTTAGTGGGAGAGCTAAGACTATTTCAGTGTAATAGATCAGAGAGAAGGCTCTTGCAAACTTTTTTTTTTTAAGATTTTATTTATTTGACAGAGACACAGCGAGAGAGGGAACACAAGCAGGGGGAGTGGGAGAGGGAGAAGCAGGCTTCCCGCTGAGTAGGGGGCCCCATACGGGGCTCGACCCCAGGACCCTGGGATCATGACCTGAGCCGAAGGCAGACTCTTAACGACTGAGCCACCCAGGTGCCCCTTTTGCAAACTTTTTTGACAAATACTTGCTTACCACCTATTACATGCTAGATATTAGATACACAGTATCAGGACAACATGCTGCCCTTTTGAGATTTTACTAGTGCTCCTGTTGGGGGTGAGGAGTTGTTACATTTTTCATTTTGTGATAAACAAGGAAAATAATGCACTAGTAGGAAGGGAAAGTTTTGTGGGATGTGGTTGAAGATACAGACATGGAGCATAAGATGTAAGGATCATAGGTCGTGTTGAACAAAGGCTTGGATTTTATTAAATGCAACGAGAAAATGAGTATGGCAGTGATATGACTAACATTTTGACACTTGATCATTTGATGCTTTTGAAGAGTGGATTGAAATGGGAACGAGTAGAGGCAGGGTGACCATTTTCGAGTTGAATACCCACTGACATGAGGTGATAGAGGTTAGGACAGAGATGTTTCATTGGAGATAGAAAGGGATAAATCTGGGATTTTTTTTGGAGGTGAGCTAACAGGACTTACTGAGGTGCATGATAACAGGAAGACCTCAAGCACAATGCCAACTTTTTTTTTTTTAATATTTTATTTATTTATTTGAGACAGAATGAGAGAGAGAGAGAGCACACATGAGAGGGGGGAGGGTCACAGGGAGAAGCAGACTCCCTACTGAGCAGGGAGCCCAATGCGGGGCTCGATCCCGGGACTTCAGGATCATGACCTGAGCCGAAGGCAGTTGCTTAACCAACTGAGCCACCCAGGCGCCCCACAATGCCAACTTCTTAAACGTATAACTGGTTAATTAAAGAATGTTGAAGGCTATGGAGAAGCATTTCGGGAGGGAAAATAATCATTATGGTACGTTAGATTTGAAAAGCTTGTTTGATACTATGTGGAAATAAGAGACCACTCACTAACTTTGGAATCAACCTTTTAGATAGTGTTAGGTGATAGGATAAGATCACTCAGGGAAAGTATGTGTTTAAGAAAACAAGAAAGCTTAGTTTGGATCCTTGGCACTCCGATGTTTAGGAGCCATGTAGAAAAAGGGAAAGTGGCCAATCTCCTGTGCTAAGGAGAAAGGATATCTATAGAGTTTGGTGTCTCAGAAGCCAAGAGAGAAAGATAATCGTTCTGTTGACAGCTTCTACAAAATTGAGTATGATGAGCATGTGATGTCCTTTAGGTTTGGCAATATGTAGGCCATTGTAGACCTTTTGAAAAGCCTGTTGGGTGGACTGCTGGGGTCCTAAACCAGACTGGAGCAGCACAAGATAAATTGGTAAGAGTATAGCTCTGTTATCAGCCTACCTGCTATTATTTTTTATTATTTTTTTTAAGATTTTACTTATTTGACAGAGACACAGCGAGAGAGGGAACACAAGCAGGGGGAGTGGGAGAGGGAGAAGCAGGCCTCCCGCCGAGCAGGGATCCCGATGTGGGTTCGATCCCAGGACTCTGGGATCATGACCTGAGCCGAAGGCAGACGCTTAACGACTGAGCCACCCAGGTGCCCGTGCTACTATTTTTGAGGCTTTCTGCAAGTTTTGTAACATTTGTGCCTCAGTTGCCTTTCCATTAGTGCATCATCATCTCATACAGTTGTAATTAAATAATTAACATTAAAGAAACTCTTAGTACTCTGTACATAATAAATGCTCAATAAAGGTTTATCACTATTAGACTGAGATAGTGAACAGAGATAGGAAGAGGTGACAGCAAGTATAGAGTACTTGAGATACCTTGCCGGAAGCCCAGAGTGAGTCAGGTTGAGGCAGATGTGAGATTAAGGAAGGGATTTTGGCTCTTTATTTTTGGTTTGATATTAAAGATAGAATATATAGAGTATATTTATAAACGGATGGCAACGACCCAGTAAAGTAACTCAGTACAAAATATTTGAGTGGCTAAGAGAAGATGAGCTATTGCGTAGCTGACCCAGCTGGTGGCTGATAGGAACTGGCTTATTTTATCTGAACAGGAAGGAAGAGAATATGAGCATCAGTGCAAGCACATCTGAAAATATGGGAAGAATAAAAGGAGATCTTATCTGATTGTATTTTCTCAATGAACTATCAGATAAAGTTGTTTAGTTAGAATGAAAGCTGGAATGTGTAAGATTCGAGGAGATAATAGGAGGTATGTTATACTTAAGGGTGAAACATGCTCATGGATCCCCAATAAAATGAAGGCTGTTAAATTTTTCATTAAAAATCCCCTTTTCGGGGCACCTGGGTGGCTCAGTCATAGGGCGTCTGCCTTTGGCTCAGGTCATGATCCCAGGGTTCTGGGATCGAGCCCCGCGTCGGGCTCCCTGCTCAGGGGGAAGCCTGCTTCTCCCTCTCCCACTCCCCCTGCTTGTGTTCCCTCTCTCACTATGTCTCTCTCTGTCAAATAGATAAATAAAACCTTTAAAAAAAATCCCCTTGGGGCGCCTGGGTGGCTCAGATGATTAAGTGTCTGCCTTCGGCTCAGGTCATGTTCCTGGGGTCCTGGGATCGAGCCCTGCATCAGGCTCCCTGCTAGGCAGGGAGTCTGCTTCTCCCTCTGCCTCTCTCTCTCTCTTGACTCTCATGAATAAATAAATAAAACATTTTAAAAAATAAAAATAAATCCCCCTTTCCTCATCAAACAATCCTCATTTCATACATCCCTAAAATGTATCCAGTTTGAACCCTGGGTTTTATGGAGTTGACCAAGAACATACTAATGGTAACTTTTCTCCAATGATTTCAGATGTTACCGCATTTGAGAAACCTCAGATAACCTGCTAAATGAAAGGGAATTAATGAGAGTTTGTTATTGAATGAAAGTTCTATATAATTAGATTATTCTCCTACAGAACAAAAAGATAAAATGCAGATGGTTGGAGGAATGAACTTTTGGGCAAATCTTCATTAGCTGTAGAATTATATGGAGCCAGGGAATTTTTGGCAATGCTACATCAGGAATCTTGGAGGTAATAAGTTGATATGTGAGAAGAAGAAAATACTGGAGACCAGACACAATATACCAAGGGTTAAATATTTATGCAAAAAAAATTTTCAACATAAATATCTTAAGGAATAGTGACTATGCAACATGTTAATGTCCACTTTGTGGAGTTAACAAAAGAACTAACATTTTGAGAAGCACGGGCACCTGGCTGACTCATTCAGTAGAGCCTGTGACTTTTTTTTTTTTTTAAGATTGAGAGAGCGCAGAGGGAGGGAGAGAGAATCCTCAAGCAGACTCCCCTTTGAGTACAGAGCCTGAAGTGGGACTCAACTTCACAACCCTGAGATCATGACCTGAGCTGAAATCAAGAGTCCATCGCTTAACTGACTGAACCACCCAGGTGTCCTGAGCATGTGACTTTTTTTTTTTAAGATTTTATTTATTTGTTTGAGAGAGAGAATGAGAGATAGCACGAGAGGGAAGAGGGTCAGAGGGAGAAGCAGACTCCCTGCTCTGAAGGCAGTCGCTTAACCAACTGAGCCACCCAGGCGCCCCTGAGCATGTGACTCTTGATCTCAGGGTTGTGAGTTCAAGCTCCATGTTGCGTGTAGAGTTTACTTAAGAATAAAATTAGAGGGGCGCCTGGGTGGCTGTCAAGCGTCTGCCTTCGGCTCAGGTCATAATCCCAGGGTCCTGGGATCAAGTCCCACATCGGGCTCCCTGCTCGGCAGGAAGCCTGCTTCTCCCTCTCCCACTTCCCCTGCTTCTGTTCCCTCTCTCGCTGTGTCCCTCTCTGTCAAATAAATAAAATCTTCTAAAAAAAAAAAAGAATAAAATTAGGGGCACCTGGGTGGCACAGTCAGTTGAGAGTCTGCATTCAGCTCAGGTCATGATCCCAGGGTCCTGGGTTCAAGTCCTGCGTCGGGCTCCCTGCTTAGCGGGGAGGCTGCTTCTCCCTTTCCCTCTGCCCCTCCCCCCTGCTCCTGTCCTCTCTACCTCTCTCTCTCAAATAAAATCTTAAAAAAAAAAAAAAAGGAATAAAATTAAAAGGGAGCACCCGAGTGGCTAGTCAGTTAAGCGTCCGACTCTTGGTTTTGGCTCTGGTCATGGTCTCAGGTTGTGAGATTGAGCTCCGGAGCCCCGTGTCAACCTGCCTGAGATTCTCTCTGTCTCTCCTGCCCCTCCCACTTCTCGTGCTATCTCTCTCTAAAATAAGATCTTAAAAATAAAATTAAAAGGGCACCTGGGTGTCTCAGTCGTTTAAGCATCTGACTCTTGATTTCAGCTCAGGTCTTAATTTCAGAGTCAAGAATTCAAGCCCTGTGTTGGGCTCCATGCTGGACGTGGTGCCTACTTAAATTTTTTAAAATCTAATTAAAAATAATGAAGTTTTGAGAAGCAAACTTTTATGAGCAAGTTATTAGGTTAAAGCACTCTAAGGTCCTTTTATTTCAAGAGGATGGCATACATATTGTCTTAAGTGTGCATGTTAAACTAGCCAGGGTAGCCACTAAGAGGGAGAGGCAGCAGGGAAAGAGAACTTCTAAAGTAGAAAAAAATGGAATGAGAAAAGAACCAACCCAAAGAAAGGCAGGAAGGTGGAAAAAAAAAAATAAGTAGAAACCACAATGAATACTTGAAATAAATCTAAATGTATCATTAATCCCAATAAGTGTAAATGGGCTCAACTTCTCAGTTAGGATCAAAGATTGTGAAAGGATGGGTTTTGGGTTGTTTTTTTTTTTTTTTTTGCTTTTTGTTTTAAAGCAGCTATATGCTGGGGCGCCTGGGTGGCTCAAGACCCTAAATCGTCTGCCTTCGGCTCAGGTCATGATCCCAGGGCTCAATCCCAGGACTCTGGGACCATGACCTGAGCCGAAGGCAGATGCTCAACCATCTGAGCCACCCATGCGCCCCTTAACTTAAGTTTGTAATCCACATGATATGTTGTCATTCATCACTGTTCTTTACCACTGTGAAAATATATGTGAGAAGAGGACTGGCCAATTGGGTAAGTTTTCCATGCAGATGATGATGAACTAAAGATAGAGGAAATTCAAAAACGAATGTAAGGTTTTCAGCGAATGAGGAGTGTTTGTATTCTAGGGCTGCCAGAGTAAAATACCACAAAACTTAAAACAAGCCATCAAGTTTGTGGTATTTTGCTATTCTCGCCCCATTCTGGAAGCTAGAAGTTCAGAACCAGTAGGTGTGATCTGGGTCATGCCACCTCTAGTAGGGAAGAATGCTTCCTTGCTTCTTGTGGCCCCAGGCATTCATGGTTTTGTAGTTTCATGGTCCCCTCCCCCTTGGTTCCTCTGTCTGTCTGCAAACCTCTCTCTCTTTATAAGGACATGAATTATTGCATTTAGGGCTTATTCTGATGCAGTATGATCTCAACTTTATTACCTCTGCAAAGACCCTGTTTCCAAATAAAGTCACATTCATGGATACTAGTGTTAGGACTTAAACATATCTTTTTGGAGACATAATCCAACCCACAACCTGGAAATCAGTAAACCTAACTGAAACAGCAGTTTCTGTGAAAATAAGCTTAGATACATAAGTCCTTAAAATTGCCAGCATGAGTTTGAGCAAATCTAGCTGGAAGGCATCAGTTTCTTTAAAAAAAAAAAACCTTAGATCCATGAGTTTTTCTCAAATCTATATTCCCAGAATGAGTTTTGAACATTACAATATTTCAAAACATAGGAAGGGGTGTTAACATGGGACATAGCTCTCACTGAAGGACCTTCATGGTGAGGATGAGGGATACAAGTGTGTAAGCAACAAGACAATGACAACTGGGATCCAGGTGAGGCATGGGGAATGAGCAACATCAACTCTAGCAGACGATAGGGGAAGAGAAATCCTTAGGAAAAGCTTGGCTAAGTTAAGGCAGAAAGTGGAGGTAGAACTTTAATGTTGAGGTTTAGCACGTATGCAATGTTTGTGATATGGTTGGCAATTTTAAGGGCAAAATGAAACGATAGGTCCATATAGTCGTAGAGGGGAAGTGTGAGTTAGGAAAGTTGACTACAGTGGCCATGCTGACAGGTCTGAAAAGTGGGGGTGCAGGGGCTTCACAGCTCTGGTTGGCTTTCTTATGTAAAGTCTCTGAACCACTGCAGTCACACCCATCTTTTTCACCTGGAACCAGAACAAGTTTTAATTTTTCCTAACTTCATTTAAGTGTAAATGGTTAAATGTCTGGTTGCCTGGGTTACTGAGATAATTCATGGATTCCTGTCAGATACATAATCTAGGAAGGAAAGGGCAGGAGAAGCTAAATTGTCCTTAAAGATTTATTTATTTTAGACTACACGAGCAGGGGGTTAGGGCAGAGGGAGAGAGAAGGGGGGAAGCTGACTCCCCACTGAGCATGGAGCACGGAGCCCCTCAGGAGGGCCCTATCCCAGGAACTGAGATCATAACCTGAGGTAAACCAAGAGTCAGACACTTAACCGACTGAGCCACCCAGGTGCCCTGCAAAGTTTTTAAGATGATAGAGCCATATAGAATGTGGTCATTGGTAAATGCAATCTCCACGTATCTCCCAGAGAAATCTAAAAGATGGCTTTGGTTATCTCATTGCCATTCAAAGAATAAATGTTTATAATTCTTCAATTCTTTTTTTAAAAGATTTTATTTATTAGGGAGGGAGAGAGAGCACAAGCAGGGGGAGTGGCAGGCAGGGGGAGAGCCAGTCTCCCCGCTGAGCAAGGAACCTGGTGTGGGACTCAATCCCAGGACCCTGGGATCATGATCTGAGCCGAAGGCAGATATTAACAGACTGAGCCACCCAGGTGCCCCTAATTCTTCAATTCTTATAAAGAAAAATCTGAATTCCTTATATCATTATTCAAGTTCTTTCATGTTTTGTTCACTTTCTACTTTTCCAGTTTTACCTATCACTAATTTAAAGCATGTGCTTTATATATTAACTAAAAATAGATGGTCCCAGATCTTGCTTTGCACTTTTCCACATTACCAACTTTTCTTAGCTTTTTCCTCTGCTTGGAATGTCCATCCATTATAATTCTTAATTACCAGTTATCAAAATGTATTTGCCATCAAAGGCAGAGTTTGTAATAAAGGCTGTTATTCTTTTTTTTTTTAAGATTTTATTTATTTATTTGAGAGAGAGCACATGAGAGGGAGGAGGGTCAGAGGGAGAAGCAGACTCCCTGCTCAGCAGGGAGCCCAATGTGGGACTCGATCCAGGGACTCCAGGATCATGACCTGAGCCGAAAGCAGTCACTTAACCAACTGAGCCACCCAGGTGCCCTCAGCTGTTATTCTTCCATTGAGCCTTTCCTATTCCTGCTTTTGTACACTTAGAGCTCATAGGTGTCTAAATAGTAACTACCAATAATTGAGTCTTTAATATTTGCCAAACACTGTTCTAAAAACTTATAATCTATCAAGTCTATGAAGTGTGGTCACTCATTTTCATTTTACAGATGAGGAAATAGAAATTTACATAGCTAGTAATTAACCATTAGTTCTTAAACCATTATTGTAAAAGAGCATCTTTAGAGATGAAAGGGAAACTCAAGACTATTCCAACCCCTTTATTTTATTTTTTCTAACCCCTTTATTTTATAAGCGAACAAACTGAGACCAATACAATGAAGCAATTTGACTGAAGAACTATAATTAGCATAATGACTAGATAGGCAGAGTACCAAATCAATCTTAACAGCTTAGTAAGTTATCACAAGATCAAGAAAAATGACACTGAAATTATGAAAGGGAAAAATATAAAAATAGACGTAGAATATCCTCTATATAATAGACACATAAAAGGGCAAGAAAAGGACAGATGTACAAGGTGGAAGTAATAAAGCAAAAATGGAAGATTCCCTGCCTCAGGGAGGATTGAGTAGAGGTAGTTTTCCCTGTTTCTCCTAAGTACAAATAAAAACCCTGGATGCTTAGAGAAAACAAACGTAAGATTTTGAAAGTGGAAAGAAGACACAGGGTTGGGACCATGGGACCTAAGGAATAATATGGTGATGAGATTCTTGGAGTTGTTTTTTTTTTTTTTTTTTTTTTGCCTCATATATGTCACACACTTGGAGCTGAAGAAGTTGGCAACTCTGAAATGCCAAGTGGTGTAGACAGTAGGAAAAAAGCCCCAGCAAAAGCCTGCTCTCTAACCAAAGAACAAGGAAAGCGGCAGCTTAGTAAGACAGGAAACTTTTTATTTATTTATTTATTTATTTATTTGACAGAAAGAGATACAGCGCGAGAGGGAACACAAGCAGGGGGAGTGGGAGAGGGAGAAGCAGGCTTCCCGCTGAGCAGGGGGCCCGATGCGGGGCTCGATCTCAGGACCCCGGGATCACAACCCGAGCCGAAGGCAGACGCCTAACGACTGAGCCACCCAGGCGCCCCAGACGGGAAACTTTTATATAGTGACTGCTCTACTCCAGGAAATCATCATAGGAAAAAATGGGCCCTGCCCATACCAGTGAGGACTGCATGGGGAGCGTAGATTTCCACACTTGCCAGGCTATAAAAAGGTTCTCCAACCCTACCTTCCCTTCACAGAGGTGGTGTCAGAAAAGGATACCACCCACACCGGGTGTGAGACAGTACCCCTCCCTTCCGTGATGTCAGTGTAAACCATTTGGAGAGGTGAGACTTCTCCCCCGCTCCGACTCAGCGGTAATGAGGTACCCAACCTCAACCTCCCTACTGGTAGTGTCAGAGAGGCCTACAGGGAAGTCAGGAGTTTCACCACTGCCCAGTGTTAATGAGGCAGCACACACCCCTATAGTGTCAGGTAGAGACCACCTGGGAACCAGTAATGATACAGTCCAATCTGTCCCAGCCAGGGAGGTTACCAGTGGATGCCTAATGGAGAGCTGGAACTTTTGTCCCTGTTCAGCAATAACTAGGAGGCCCTCCCCTTCTCAGGTATCAAAGAAGCCTGAGTGGAGAACCTAGACTTCTACCCACATTTGGCAGAGACAAGGTGGTATCTCTGCTCTCTCAGCCATAACAACGTCAGAGGAAGCCAGCTAAAACTGAAGGTTTAAATAAGATCTAGTCTCATAACATAATGCCCAAAATGTCCACATTTCAGTAAAAAATCATACCCAAACCAGAAAAATCTCAACTCAAATAAAAATCAATAGATGTTTTGTCATGAGCCTAAAACTGCTTTAAAAAATAGTCTATCAAAAATATTAATAGATGGGGCACATGAGGTGGCTCAGTCGTTAAGCATCTGCCTTCAGCTCAGGTCGTGATCCCAGGATCCTGGGATCGAGCCCCGCATTGGCCTCCCTGCTCCGCTGGAAGCCTGCTTCTCCCTCTCCCGTTCCCCCTGCTTGTGTTCCCCCTCTCGCTGTGTCTCTCTATGTCAAATAAATAAATAAATAAAATCTTTTAAAAATATATTAATAGAGGGGTGCCTGGGTGGCTCAGTTGGTTAAGCATCTGTCTTCAGCTCAGGTCATTATTCCGGGGTCCTGGGATCAAGTCCCACATCGGGCTCCCTGCTCAGCGGGGAGACTGCTTCTCTCTCTCCCTCTGCCTGCCGCTCCCCCTACCTGTGCTCTCTCTGTCAAATAAATAAAATCTTCAAAAATAAAAATAAAAAATACCTTAAAAATTAACAAAAAATATTAATAGATGCCAACACAGATGACAGAGATCTTACAATGATCTGACAAAGCTTTTAAAGCAGCCATTATTGGGGTACCTGGGTGGCTCAGATGGTTAAGCAACTGCCTTTGGCTCAGGTCATGATCCCAGGGTCCTGGGATTGAGCCCCACATCGGGCTCCTGGCTCCTGGCTTGGCAGGGAGCCTGCTTCTCCCTCTCCCTCTGCCTCTCTCCCTGCTCATGCTCTCTCTCTCTGTATCTCTGTGTCTCAAATGAATAAATAAAATCTTTAAAAAATAAAAAAATAAAGCAGCCATTATTAACATGCCCTAATTAGCAATTGTAAAAACACTTGAAACAAATGAAAAATAGAAAGTAAATTTCGGCAAAAAATGGAAGACATAAAGAGAACTAAATGGAAATTTTAGAATTGAAATATACAATAACTGTTATAAAAAAAAGAAAACGATGGGCTCAACAGCAGTATGGAAAGTACAGAGGAAAGATTCATTAAATTTTTTTTAGGATTCATTAAATTTGAAGACAGACAATAAAAATTATTCAGTCTGACAGCAGAGAGAAACTAGACTGAAAACAAAACCTCAGATAAACAAACGAAACAGAGCCTTAGAGACCTGTGAGATTATAAGAAAAAATATAATATTCCTGTCACAGGAGTCCCATAGAAGGAGAAAAGGAAGTCAGGGCTAACTAAGTAGTTGAAGAAATAATGGCTGGAAAATGTCCCAAATATGGCAAAATACATACGTCTATAACCTACAGATTCAAGAAGCTGAGCAAAACCCAAACGGAGTAAGAAAAAAAAAAACCCAAAGAAATCCAAGCGAAGACACATTATAATCCAATTTCTGAAAACTAAATATAAAGAAAAAAAATCTCGAAAGCAGTGAGAGAAATGACACCTTACTTATAGAAGGAAAACAATTTGAATGACAGCAGATAGCTCATCAGAAATCATGGAGAAAATGGCACAACATTTTTCAAATGATGGAAGAAAAAACTGTTCAACCCAGAGTTTCCCTGTCTAGGATAGATTTTACCAGCAGCAGTGAGCCACAGACCCCAGTTGGGCATGAGGGTAATCAATCAATTCACTTGGAACAATTCTGTACCTATACAACCATTCTGTTTTTCACTTTCAGTACAGTATTCAACAAATTATGAGATATTCAACATTTTGTTATAAAAATAGGCTTGTGTTTGATGACTGCCCAACTGTAAGTGTTCTGAGCATCTTTAAGGTAGGCTAGGCTAGGCTAGGGGCGCCTGGGTGGCTTGGTCGTTAAGCGTCTGCCTTAAGTTCAGGTCATGATCCCAGGGATCGAGCCCCACATGGGGCTCCCTGCTCCACAGGAGGCCTGCTTCTCCCTCTCCCACTCCCCCTGCTTGTGTTCCCTCTCTCGCTGTGTCTCTCTCTGTCAAATAAATAAAGTCTTAAAAAAAAAAGGGTAAGCTAAGCTAAGCTGTGTTTGATAGGTTAAGTGTATTAAATGCATTTTTGCCTTATGATGTTTTCAATTTATGATGAGATTATCTGGATGTAAACCCATCACAAGTCAAGGAAAATATCTAAGTTCTCCCAGTCCATGTAGAGTTGATATTTTACTACTTTAAGTAAAATGTAAGCCTCACAACCATAAAGTCCCTTTAAAATCTCTATGTTTAGTGTTATATCTATATACACTGACAACTCTTAAAGGGATGAATAATGTTTTTATATTTATCCAGGTATGTACCACTCTTGTTGGTCATCTTTTATTTCTTAAGTTCCAAGTTTCCCATTTATTTTTCTTCAGCCTGATGAACTTTAGCATTTCCTTCAAAGTAGGGATATTGGCAATGAATTCTCTTCCTTTTCCTTCCAAGAAGAAAATTCATCAAGGTATTCACCAAAGGTATTCTCCAAGAACACCTTTATTTCACCTTAATTCCTAAAGGATATTCTCACTAGAGAATTATTGATTGGCAGTTCTTTTTAAAAAATATTTCTCAGAGAATGAGAGAGGGGTGGGGAGGAGCAGAGGGAGAGGGAGAGAGAGAGAATATCAAACAGACTCCCTACTGAGTGCAGAGCCTGAAGCAGGGCTCAATCTCAGGAAACATGAAATCATGGCCTATGAGATCATGACCTGAGCCAAAATCACCAGTCAGATACCTAACTGACTGAGACACCCCGGCGCCCTGGATTGGCAGTTCTTTTTTATTTTTATTTTATTTTATTTAAGATTTATTTATTTATTTGAGAGTGAGAGCACAAGCAGGGGGAGCAGCAGAGGGAGAGGGAGAAGCAGACTCCCCTTTGGGGCTTGATCCCAGGACCTGAGCTGAAGGCAGATGCTTAACCGACTGAGCCAGCCAGGTGCCCCTCTGATGGATATCTTTAGACAATATATAGTTGGGCATTTTTTTTTTCAATATAATTAGAGAAAATCTGCCTTTTATTTGGTGTATTAGGATCCTTTACATTTTTAAAAAAAAAGATTATTTGAGAGAGGGAGAGCATATGCAGGGGGAGGGGCAGACGGAGAGGGAGAAACAGACTCCCTGCTGAGCTGGGAGCCAGACATGGGGCTCGATTCCAGGACCCCGAGATCATGACCTGAGCCAAAGGCAGACGCTTAACCGACTGAGCCATCTAGCTGCCCCAGGACCCTTTACATTTAATGTAATTATTGATAAGGTTAGATTTAGGTCTATCATTTTATTATTTGTTTTATGTTGGTCCCTCTGTGCATTGTTTTTCTATTCCCTCCATCCTGTTTTCTTTGGATTATGTGAATTGTGAGATAGTAAAAAATATCTATTTGGTCTCTGTCTGTAGTACTTGACAGAGAGCTCCTAAAACCCTTGTAATTTCTTGAGTGACAGGGGTGCTAGAAGCATCTTTTGTTCTGATGAGGTGACTCTTGGTGGGCTTCTAGATAGCTGCAGAATGGGGGCTGCTTACTAGGAAGACCAAACCATGATTAGAATCTTGGAACTTTCAGTCCCACCCTCTCGTCCTCCAGGGAGGGGAGAGGGGCTAGAGACTGAATTAAGAATCCATCATGCTTATATGATGAAGCCTCCATTAAATTCCCTAAACTAGGGGGTTTGAAGAGCTTCTGGGTTAGTGAACTGTCGGGTTTGGCCAGCAAACCCTGCGACGGCAAATGAAAGGGATTTCTCCCAACACCTTAGTAGGAGAAAGGAGAGGCCTGAGGGCCAGATGCTCTAGGGGCGAAAGGCCTTGAAGCCAACCTCTGTCTCTGCTTTTATTGAGTTTAATTAACACACCACGTGCAAGGCAAGGAGTTCGTGAAGTACGTGACCACTACAGGTGCCTGTATTTAAGCATTTACTCCCTGGATGAGACCCTTGAGCCGAAGTAAGAATCCGGCGCGTTCAGCCAAGGAACTTCAGAGGACGCCCAGTGTTCTGGGCACTCCTCCTTTGCTTTTCAATTAGTCTCGTCCAGGGAGGCATATACAAGTCAGGTTTTATCTATCCAGGCACTGTGAATCCACTCAGTGAACATACCCATGTGCTGGGAGGGTAGTACACCCCAACTCCACAGGAACAGAAGCTCTTGCACTCAGGGCTCTTATAAACCTTACCCTGTGTATATCCTCAACTGGCTGTTCATCTGTATCCTTTATAATAAACCTGGACACATAAGTAACATTTTTCTGAGTTTCCTGAGCCATTCCAGCAAATTATTGAAACTGAGGGGGGTGTATATGGAAACCCTGGACTTTGTAGCCAAGTTGGAGAGAAATGTGGGTACCCTGGGGACCCACTACTTGAAAATAGTGTCTGAAGTGAGGACACTCTTGTGGGATTCAGCCCTTAAACCTGTGGAGTCTGACCCTAAGTTAGGGTCAAGGATTGGACTGAATTATACCAGTTGCTGTCCAGAGTTGGAAAATTGATTGATGTGCGTGGGGGAAAACCCTACACATTTGGCGTTAGTTGTGTTGTGAGTGGAGAAACAGTTTTGCATTAGAATACATTTTACATTTGAGTTTATGTATTGTCTGTTTGGCTTTATTTCTTTGTATTTTTAAAAGTGGTTCCTCTAGGTATTACAACATATATTCTTGTGTTGTCACAGTTTACTTAAAGTTAATATCTGACAACTTCAAGTACAATGTATAAGCTTTAAAACCTCCCCACTTCATTTTACAGCTGTCATATGTACTACATCTACATATAATGAAAACCCTACTAGACAATGTAATACTTTTTTTTAAAAAAAGATTTTGAGGGAGAGCACAGAGGGAGAGGGAGTGGGGGAAGCTGACGTTCCACTGAGCAGAGAGCCCGACGTGGGGCTCTGTCCCAGGACCCCGGGTATCATGACCTGAGCCGAAGGCAGACGCTTAACCGACTGAGCCACCCAGGTGCCCCATGTAATACTTTTTGAAGTTATACATATTTTAAATAATTTCAGAAGGGAAAAATATTCTCACATTTTCCCAGGTATTTACCATTTATGTTGCTTTTTCTTTCTGAAGTTCCAAGTTTCCCCCTTCTTTCATTTCTCTTCCATTTTAAGAATTTCTTTAGCAATGCTTTTAGAGTAGGGTGCTGGCAATGAATTTTCTTAATATTCCTTCATCTAAGAATGTCTTTATTTCACCTTATTTCCCAAGATATTTCCACTGGTGTTATAGATTGGCACTTTTTTTTTTTAATCAGCTCTTTAAACATACTGCTTTCCTGTCTAACGGTCTTTAAGGTTTCTGATGGGAAATCCACAACCATTTGAATCATTTTTCCCCTATTTGTAATGTGTTCTTTTTCTTTGGCTGTTTTCAAAATATTTTGTTTAAACAATTTGATGTGTCTGGGCATGATTTTGTGTTTATCCTGTTTGAGGTTTACTGAGCTCCTTGAACTTGTAAATTTATGTTTTCCACTAAATTTCAGCCATTATTTTTTTACATATTTTTTTCTGCATCAATGTCTCCCTCCTCAATTTCTGGAACTCCAATGACACAAATTTTAGAGCATTTGCTCTTGTCCCACAGGTTGCTAAAGGATCTGTTTTGTTATTGTTGTTTTTCAGTCTTTTTCTCTCTGTTCTTTGGATTGCATACTTTTTTTTTTAAGATTTTATTTATTTGTCAGAGAGAGAACACAAGCAGGGGGAGTGGCAGGTAGAGGGAGAAGGAGGCTCCCCACTGAGCAAGGAGCCCGATGCAGAACTCGAGCTCAGGACCCTGAGATCATGACCTGAGCCAAGAGCAGATGCTTAACTGACTGAGCCACCCAGGCATCCCAGATTGGGTACTTTTTATTGATCTTCAAGTTCAAGTTCACTGACTCTCCTGTTATCTCCATTCTGCTATTGAGTCCATCTAATTTTTTTTGATTCCAGGTATTATATTTTTCAGTTTTAATATTTCCCTTCGGATCCTTTTATAGTGTTTGTCTTTTTTGAGAACTTCTGTATTTCCATTCAGTTAAAGAGTCAAATGTAGCATAGTGTTAACTGTCTTAAAGTCTTTATCTGATAATTTGTCTAATAATTCTAACATTTGAGTCATCTTGTTTTTTTTTAAAGATTTTATTTATTTATTTGACAGAGACAGAGATAGTGAGAGCAGGAATACAAGCTCGGGAGTGCCGAGCAGGGAGCCCGATGTGGGGCTTGATCCCAGCACCCTGGGATCATGACCTGAGCCGAAGGCAGACACTCAATGACTGAGCCACTCAGGCACCCACATTTGAGTCATCTTGACTTTGGCATCTGTTGATTTTTCTTTTCCCTTGATAATTGACCATATTTTCCTGGTTCTTTTTGCATCAAGTAATTTTTAGATTATATCCTGGACATTTTAAATATTATCTGGGACTCTGTATTCTGATAAAATCATATATATATATGTGTGTGTATATATATATATATATATATATATATATATTAAATTTAGCAGGCAGTATACCCAGTTAGGTTCACAATGAATGTTCCATTTAACCTTCTGTGGGTCATGGATTCAATATCAGTTCAATTTTCAAAGGCTTTACTGTGCTGCTTTGGGCATGCCCACACATATGCCACTCTAAGCTTAGTCTAGGACTTGTGTAGTGGTTTATATCACAGCTCACTTCTCAGAGCCTCTATTATGCTTCTTTGAGTCTGTTCCATTCCTGTACAGCTTGAGAGGGAGTATGGGTCTCCTACCAGTTCATTCAGAGTCAGGGGATCCCCTTCTCTAGGTCTCTCATCCAGGATTTCCCCCCCATCTATGACTGCCAGGGGCCACTTTTGCCAGTCCTCAGGTTAGGAAGAGTGGGTTTCTGTCAAAGTTTTGGTTGTCTCCCCTCCCCCAAGCTGTCATACAACTCACCTTGTGGTGAGGTGTCACAAGTAGAGAAAGAAAAGAATAACATACCCCTTTTGGACCCTGTGGGCCTCTTGGTTCTGCTGACAGCTACTGTAGTGGCCCTGCAGCCTCGGGACCCGCAGTGATGGTGTTGGTGCAAAGTCCGTAGAGAAAAAAAAGAAGAAAAGAGAAAAAAAGGGGAAATTTCACCCCACTCCCATTCAGGAGCCTCTTTTTTTAGTCCTCTGCCTAGAGAGAAGGGATTTCGCTTACAGCTTTTGCTGTTTGCACCAATTATACAGTTCTGGGACATGCCCTCCTTCCAGGCAAAACCAGGAGATGGGGAAGAAAAATACCCTAGCTAACATACCTCTGCATTATTCATTCTTCAAATTTTTATCCACCCCCCCTTCCACTTGCAATTATTTACATTTCTGAGTCCTTGGATGGTTGCTTTTTGTATCCTGTCCAGAGTGTTAAGTAGTTGAGTGTAGTTATTGGATACTCTGTAATGGCTTCATTTCACGTTGGGTAGTAGTGGAAGTCAGCCATCCCTGATGCTTTGATATTGTCTAATTACATGCCTTAGAACGGATCTTTTTCATTCACTAATGCTTGGTATTCCATGGACTTTCCTCTTATTGACTCATGTCTGTCAATTTTAGGACATTTTCTTGTATTGATAATTTTCAGTATTTTATTTCCTCTGTTCCCTTTTCTTAAATTCCTGTTATCCTGTTCAGTGGCTAGAAAACTGAAATTCTAATTCTCTTATTTGACTTTTTTTTTTAAGATTTTATTTTTAAGTCATCTCTACACCCAACCTGGGGCTCAAACTCATAATCCCGAGATCGAGTCCCCTGCTCCACCTTTGAGCCAGCCAGCCGCCCCTATTTTATTTCTTCTTCTTTTTTGACCCAGTTTGAAATGGAGCCTCTCTCATTGCCCCCTACAGATGTAATGTATCAATATTTACGCAGAGTCATAGGGTCTGTCGCTAAGGATCGCACACTCTCCTTTGAATCCCTGTGGCAGTTGCCTCCCTCCCCTTCCCATGACCACAGCTTCGGTTTAGAGCTGCACGCGTTTTCCCCTTCCCTGGGAGTACCGCACGTCTTCGCAGCGCACTGATTCGCTTCTAGGGGGCGTGAATTGTCCCAGCCGAGGGAAGAGGCTCAGTTCTGGGCGGAGGGGCCTGCTGGGCGCGGGGACAGCCACTGCAACGTGGCAGGTGCCGCGGAGAGGATAGCAGGCCAGGCGGGCGAGGCTGGCTCCACTCACGATTCCATTTCACAGGGTCCACCGCGCCTCTAAGTGACATCTAGCCCTGGCCTCCATTTCCTGGAACCTTCTCCTTCTCGAGGCTACCACCTGGCCCAGTTCGTGCTTTGGCTAAATCTCTGGTGCCCAGGGTGAGTGAACTCAGGGTCTCCTCACGCCCCGCAGTTCAGGGCAACTCCCGTCTCTGGGCCGAATCTACCGCCCAGCTTGGCGCGGTCCGCGGCTTTCGGGGCTCCGGGCTACGTTACCGAGAAACCTCTGTGCCCAAGGCTACTCTCTGTCCCAGATCCCTCGCCTAGGAGCCAGGCTGCGGCCTCGCGGGAGCTTCGTTTGTGCAGTTTGAAGCCGGCCCAACAGATCCTGGAGAGGCGGTCTGTAAGGGAGCGCGGAGCCGGCGGCGGGGATGTGCGTGCGCGCGGGGGTGGGGTGGGGTGGGGAACTGGCTGGCTGTGTGACTCCTGCATGATTGTGACTGCAGGATTATGCGTGTGACCATTTGTGACGACGTGGACTGTGTGTGTCTCTTGTCTGTGTTATTGACTATGTATTGGAGGGGTTGCTTTATATCTGTACTGTTCCGCTAGTGGAAGTGTAGTGTGGTACGGCTGTGTGAATGGGATTGTATGTGACTGCATGTGACCATTTGTGTTATTTATTCTGGTAAGGGTTTGGAGGTGAAGGGCGGTGGAGATGGTATGAGCATAATCTCCATACCTGGGGTTTATTTTTGGTTTTTACGATTTTAAAGATTTTATTTATTTATTTGAGAGAGAATGAGATAGAGAGCTCATGAGAGGGGGGAGGGTCAGAGGGAGAAGCAGACTCCCTGCTGAGCAGGGAGCCCGATGCGGGACTCGATCCCCGGATTCCAGGATCATGACCTGCGCCGAAGGCAGTCGCTTAACCAACTGAGCCACCCAGGCACCTGGTTTTTAAGATTTTAAAGTAATCTCTCTACATCTAATGTGGGGTTCGAACTTACAACGCCAAAACCAAGAGTCGCATGCTCCACTGACTGAGCCAGCCAGGTGCCCCATTTTTTTTAAGATTTTATTTTTATAAATCATAATTGTGTCTCAGGGATATATGTTGGTTGGATTATGACAGCGTGATAGTGTTTTTGTGGATCTTTGAGAATGTGTGCAACGTCTATGTGGCTGTATGTCACCATTTGTGTTACTGAATGGGTAGAAATTTGGCTGGGAATGGACTGGGAATGGAAATGAGGAGGCTGTCCTCATTTCATTGTTTCTAATAATGATGGGGGTTTGTGGCTGTGTGCTGATGCTTTTGCGTCTCTGTGAAGGCGACTATGAGTGTGGTTACCCTGTGTCACAATATAAGAGTTTGGCTGTGAGGCAAGTGGGTGTGGGACGTTTCTGTCTTCATTTCAGTGTTTCTGGGATCTCTATTGGCTGTGCAATGGTACTTTTGGGGATTTTGAAGACCGCGAGGGAAGTTGTGAGCATTTGACCATAGGAATGTAACTGGCAGGGGATGGGTACAAATTCTTATTTCTGTGTTTCTGGGATTGGTATTAGTGCCAATCCCGTTTTTCTCCCAGGCCTGTCCCCTCACATCACAACAGTGCCTCAGGCGAGCAGGACCTGTACAGTTTTCTCTTGGCATCTCCAAGCCGTATCCTATTAGGAACTGTCACAGTTTGGGCATTGTGGGAGTGATGTGCACCCGGAAGCTAACTGTGAGTGTTAGATTTCTAGAAGGTTCTGACTGTGCGGTCTCTGCTGCCCCTCTACCCTCTCACCTTATAGTGACAGGAGAGTTTCATAGAAATCACTCCCAAGGAAGAACATGAGCCTAGAGTAAAGTTTTCAGGTGAAGAGTCTCCATGCTCTATACCAGGTCTTAAAATGAAACTTAGAGTTGGAGGTTTCCACCAGTTTAACTCTGGAATAGGAGGAGGGGATCCCCTACAGCCTCTGAATTGCCCTACCTTGGACCACCTTGTAGAGGAATTTGGTTCTTCTCTAATCCTGGGAGGGCCTGCTTGCCCAGATTCCCTCTGTGGGTCTTTGACAAGTGGGGAAAGATTGAGGCTGTGATTTTTCTGGGTCACTGTGGGTTACAAGCAGGGGCCCATATTTCTTGATTCCTTCTCCTATTTCTGCCCATTTCCAAGAAAGGTGCCCAGAGGACAAGGAAAAAAATGGTGATCTATAAACTCTGAGGTTAGTGGCTGTTTTCTTTCCTGAAAGTGACTTCTTATTTTTCAGAGCATGAGAGTGTTTTCCTTCTCCTGAGAATTCTTAATCAAGATCTATTCAGTAATTTTTTCCCTAGGTGTTCCTGTCAGAGTGAATGATGTGCTGTGCAATATGGTAGCTACTGGCCACAAATGGCTATTGAGCACTTGAAATGTAACTGATCAGAATTGAGATGGGCTATAAGTATAAAATACATTCAGATTTCAAAGACCTAGTAGGAAACAAAGAATGTAAAATATCCTATGAATAATTCTTTTATATTGATTGCATGATGAAATAATATTTGAAAATATTCGATTAAATAAAGTATATTATTAAAATTCATTTTATCGGGCGCCTGGGTGGCTCGGTTGGTTGGGCGACTGCCTTCGGCTCAGGTCGTGATCCTGGAGTCCTGGGATCGAGTCCCGCATCGGGCTCCCTGCTCGGCGGGGAGTCTGCTTCTCCCTCTGACCCTCTTCCCTCTCATGCTATCTCTCATTCTCTCTCAAATAAATAAATAAAATCTTAAAAAAAAATTCATTTTATCTTCTGTTACTTTAAAAAATATGGCTATAAGAAAATTTAACATGTATGGCTTGTATTATGTTCTTATTGGACAGTGTTTAGGTGGACCCCAAAAGTCCAGTTCCATCTTAGGAGGAAAGAATCTATATTTTCATAATATCCACCAAAGGGAGTCTAACCTCAAAAGATTTAGAATGGTTTGTTTAGAATCAAAAACTATGTAATACCTGGGAATGACCTTTAAATTTCAGTGATTTTACTTCTGGATATTTTTTTATGGATATACTTAGAGATAAGGAGAATTATGTAGTATAAAGACCTGGCCCAGAATTCACATACAATAATAGATAAATTATGAGTAAATCATTCTGCATCCACATAATGGAATAGCATGGGGCTCCTACTCATGACCCTGAGATCAAGAGTTGCTCTCCTCCAACTGAGCCAGCCAGGTGCCCCTCAATATCCTTTTAAGTAGGAAATAGTATTTAGGAGACAGAACCTAAGCATCTTTACTTATTTCTATATTTAACTGTATATATTGGAAACCATGAGTTCACACTGATTCCTCTAATTTCATTCTAACACCACAGTATTTATTCTAGTTTTTCCCTTCTCAATATTTGTAACTCCCTTCTCCAACAGTGAGAAACCATGAATCCATACTGATATAAAAAATAAATATATTGAAAATTTGATGGAATATTTACTTACATACTCTTAAGCTTTCTTCCTTAGCTAAGTCTGACAGACACCACCTTAATTTAATGATCTAAGTGAATATCATCAGTAATGGGACAAGTTGTGTATAACGTGATACAATACACTGAGAACATAGTATTACTTCTGTGACCTTCCCACATAATCTGAATCTAATCATGAGGAAGTATCAGGCAATACTAAATTTAGGGTTATTCCACAAAGTAAGTGGCCCATAATCTTCAAAATTGTCAAATTCATGGAAGTCAAAGAGTACTGAAGAAGTGATTCAGACGGAATGAACTAAGGAGACATATGATATTGAACTCATTTTGCCATGAAGGACATTATTGGGACAATTGGCAAAATTCATATGGTATGTTTGAGGATAGGTAATAGTGTATCAATATTAATTTCCTGATTTTGATGGTGATGGTTGTATTGTGTCATATGTGAGAATGTCCTTGTTTGTGAGAAACACACTCTAAAGTATTCAGGTGTGGGGCATGTCTTTCTACTGTACTTCCAACTATTCTGTAAGCTTGAGATTGTTTTTTAAAAATTACAGTAAAATGAAGGCCCAGCCTTCATCTTTCCAGTTCTGAAGTTCTCTTGTTCCCAGACCCAACCATGTTTTTTTTTTTCTTAAGATTTTTATTTATTTGACAGAGACACAGCGAGAGAGGGAACACAAGCAGGGGGAGTGGGAGAGGGAGAAGCAGGCTTCCCGCCGAGCAGGGAGCCTGATCTGGGGCTCAATCCCAGGACCCTGGGATCATGACCTGAGCCGAAGGCAGACGCTTAACGACTGAGCCACCCAGACGCCCCCCAGCCATGTTTTTATTCCTGGTTCTAATTCTGTTTTCCAAGAAGGAAATTTTTATTATTATAAGATGTTATGGAAAAATCCTTTTTCTTCTTTAGTTCTTCATGGGAGATGAGGAATTCATGTTTTTTTTTTAATAATTTATTACCAAGCCTATAGTTTGCTTTGTATTTCATAAACATTGTTTTTTGTTATTTTTTTTTTTAGAGAGAGAGCAGGTGCACAAGTGGGGGTGGAATGGGGTGGGGAGAGGGTGAGGGGGAGAGGGAGAGAGAGAATCTTTTTTTTTAAGATTTTATTTATTTATTTGACAGAGAGAGAGACAGCGAGAGAGGGAACACAAGCAGGGGGAGTGGGAGAGGGAGAAGCAGGCCTCCCGCCGAGCCTGGGACATGGGGAGGAGATAAAATCTTTCAGTATGTCCTCTCTGTGTCCCGATGACTATTCTCTGTGCTACCTTACCTGTTTCTCTCTCATTTCAAAAAGGGAGGTGCCCTTGTTCTTCCCCAATGGACATCCTTTCCCAGTCCTTAAGTTCTTGTTCTTTTTTATTTGCTCTTTTGCATTTATTTATACTTATGTGTTTTCATCCCTCTCAAATACCTACTTTTTAAAAACACTTCTGGGGCGCCTGGGTGGCTCAGTTGGTTAAGCGACTGCCTTCAACTCAGGTCATGATCCCGGAGTCCAGGGATCGAGTCCCACATCGGGTTTCCGGCTCAGCAGGGAACCTGCTTCTCCCTCTGATCCTCTCCCTTCTCATGCTGTTTCTCTCTCTCTCACAAATAAATAAATAAATAAAATCTTTAAAAGAAATAAAAACACTTCTGATCATTTTTCTTACGGTCCAGCGTCTTATTCTTTTTTTTTTCATGAGTTAATTTTGATTCAGCAATCCATGTATTCATTTATTCACTCATTTTTTAAAGTATCCATTTATTGATTTTTCTAATTCATGAAAGTCTCTTCTAGGGTCTTGTATGAGAAGAAATAAAGCATAGTAAGAACCAGGCTGCTGGGGTTTGATTTCTAGCTCTTATCATTTGCTAGCTTACCTTAGACAACTTGCCTCAGTTTCCTTATCTGGAAAATTGTGATTATGATAATACCTGCATCATAAGGATCCAATGAATTAATATATAGAGAGTATCATTAAAATTTTTTTTGTATTTTTTCAGTTTTAAAAAGATTTTATTTATTTAGAGAGAATGAGCATGTGAGTGGGGGGAGGGGCAAAAAGAGAGGGGAGAGAGCATTTCAAGCAGACTCCATGCTGAGTGTAGAGCCCAACACAGGGCTTGATCTCATGACCCTGAGATCATGATCTAAGCCAAAATCAAGTGTCAGACATTTAACCAACTGAGCCACCCAGGTGCCCCTCTGATTTCATTTTTAATAAATTAGTTGAGTAATTTTACATAATAAGCAGTTAGAAGTTTTCAGAAATACGTTCTATTAGAAAAAGATTTTTCTCCCCTACTAAAAAACAAAACTGCATATAACTGAATCTAACAATTTTGAGTAACTACCAAAACTTCACCACTATAAGAAGCATTGGTATTAGCAGCTAAGAGCTATAACTTAATTTTTAAAAAATTGACACTTCAGGGGCACCTGGGTGGCTCAGTTGGTTGTCGGCCTTTGGCTCAGGTCATGCCCAGGATCCTGGCCCCGCATCAGGGTCTCTGCTCAGCGGGGAGCCTGCTTCTCCCTTTCCCTCTGCCTGCTGCTCTGCCTGGTGTGCTCTCTCCCTCTGTCAAGTGGATAAATAAAATCTTTAAAAAAATTGACACTTCAAAAATCATATCACTGATGTCGAAGACAAAGTTCTTCCAGGATTCAGAAGAAAGGGACAAAAGAAAACCCATGGATACAAATTTTAAAACATAGGCATGAGAAATACAAATATAATCAGAGTTGGGTAAATCTTAGAATTTTTTTAGAGAACAAAACACAACAAAGAAATGGTTTGGTGTAAAAACTGTGAATCAAAACATGGTACCTTAATCAGTTTCTGAGCAAATATTTAATGGTCATTAAATACAAATGATAATATAATTTAAAATCTTTGGGGTCACTAAACAAATACACGGTATGAATCTTCTTCCACCCCAACTAACATCACCACATCCACCACCCTGTTAGACCAGTTTTGGAAAATCAGAATTCTTCCAACCACAGCTGGTGTGAATGCTAGTCCATCCATCTGTCCCTCTGCTCCCCGTTGACATATGACTAATTAGAAAATGAATGTGTGGAATGGTCTTTGAGGGGCGGCTGCAGACTCTCTGGATTTCTTGAACACAGCCCCTCTGCCTGTCTTACTGCACTCTCCAGTGCTTGGCTGAGCTCCTGTGGCCACACCAGGGCATGGCAGTACGTGGTGGTAAACTCCTTCTCACACAGTTAAGTGTGAGGAGCGAGGAAGGAGGAGGTGCCTGACTAAAGAAGTTCCTGGGAAAGTGTTGTGTGGAGGAGGTGGCCTGAGAGGTCTGCTTTCTTTCTATGACAGAGCAGGAAGCTGCATATGTATCGAGGCCAACACACAGCTGGAAGACAGGATCACTTAATAAGGACTGGTATTTACTTATTTACTTAAAAAAAGATTTATTTATTTGAGGGAGAGAGAGCATGAGAAGGGGAAGAGTAGGAGAGACAAGCAGACTCCCCACTGGGCGTGGAGCCAATGCAGTGGGGCTCAATCCTAGGACCCTGGGATCATGACCCGAGCTGAAGGCAGATGCTTAACTGACTGAGCCACCCAGGCACCCCCCAAAATTCTTTCAAAGTTTATGGTTTGTGATGTTCAATAAACCTAACAGCTTACAAAAACTTATCAAAAAATACACCTTTAGTATCTGATTGGAAATGGAGACCACTGTTACATTATTTCTATTGGTAATATAAATCCACCTTTTCAACTATGAAGAACTTCACAAACACAAAAAATAGCAAGACAAATATGTGTATTACCACCATATAGAAGTAAAATATTTTATGTTTCTTTGTAGTTTTTATTTATTTTTTAAAGATTTTATTTATTTGAGAGAGAGAATGAGAGAGAGCACGAGAGGGAAGAGGGTCAGAGGGAGAAGCAGACTCCCTGCTGAGCGGGGAGTCCAACGCGGGACTCAATCCCGGGACTCCAGGATCATGACCTGAGCCGAAGGCAGTCGCTTAACCAACTGAGCCACCCAGGCGCCCTCTTTGTAGTTTTTAAATAACATATACATATTTAGATGTGAAGCCAAAATCTCTGTAACCATCACCCCATCCCATTCTTCTTCCTTGTCCCCAAATCACCATCACAAATTTAGCATACAATCATCCAATCCTTTTTTATACCTTTCCATACATATCTATACCCATAACCAATGCACAATCTAATGTTGTTTTATTCCAGTTCCAGTTAGAGATATTATTATATTATGTTCATCATCTGCCCTTTGATTTGTTTTTCACTCAAGATCATGGTTTTTAGATCATCCTTATTAATCCATATAGATATGGTTTGTTGCAGTAAATTGCTGTACATTATTCTATCATATAAATATAACACATTTTATTCAACTTTTACCTAGTGACAGGCATTTCCAATTCCTTCCACCCCCAATATTTGGCTGCTAGAAATCATGCTAATAGTTTTGCTGCCAGAAATCACACTGCAAAGAACATTATGGTACACAACTCTCTGTACTGTATTGGAGTTTCTCTAAGGCATAATACTAAAAAAAAGAAATTTTGGGGTGTTTTGAGGTATACTTTAGGAAAATCTATTCAGGTTTACTAAGTCATTTTCCTAAAGTTTCAGATTTTTTTTTTTTACAGCGGATTTTTCTTTTTTCAATGTACGATATAAGGTAGGAATCTTTTTTTCTACAGAGAAAGGCAATAATCACCCAAAACATTGTTTAATTAGGTCATAATTTCTTTACAGAATTGAATTGTATGTAGGGTTCATATTCCATTCTATTAACCTAATATCTATTAATGCATATCACAAAGTTTTAATCATAACTATATAAAATTATATATGAAAATATGTATTCCTTTTCAATCCTTATACTTCTTCATTTTATTGCATTGGCTCTGGTCTCTAGGATTATACTGACTTGTGATATCAGGCATCCATGCCTTGTCTCTGACTTTAATGGGAATGTTTCCAAAGGTTCAGCATTAACTATGATGTTTACTGGAAATTTTGTTGGACTCAGGATTTTCATTATATTAATGTTTCTCCTCATAAGAATGTTCTGATGTCTCGTATTTTGAGCTCCTGCTAAAGGCTTTCCTACATTCATAATGTTTTACCCCACAATTAATTCTCTGATGTGTAGGAAGTGTAAGTTCCTACTGGAGGCTTTACTATCAAGGCATTAATATTATCATTAATGAGTATGAATTTTCTGATGCCTAACGTGGTGTGACTTCTGGCTGAATGCTTTCCCACAATCTCTACGCTGATAAGGCTTCTCACCTGTATGTGTTCTCACATGTAAAGCAAGAGCTGAGAGTTAACAGAAAGCTTTCCCGCACTGATTACATCCATAGGGTTTCTCATCTGTATGACTTCTCGTATGTACAGTAAGAGATGAGCTTTGTGAGAAGGCTTTCCCACATACCTCACAATCATAAGGCTTATCACCTGTGTGAATTCTCACCTGTACAAAAAGTGACGTAATTTGAGAGAAGAATTTTCCACATTTATTACACTCAAAGGGTTTCTCTCCTGTATGAATGTTGTGATGTTTAATGAGATATTGCTTCTGGCTAAAGGCTGTTCCACATTCATTACATTTAAAAGGTTTTTCTCCAATATGAATTTTCTCATGCTTTGTGAAATTTGATTTGCTGCTGAAGGTTTTCCCACATTCTTTACATGTATAGGATTTTTCTCCAGTATGCATTTTCTAGTGTTCAATGAGGCTTGACTTCTGAATAAAAGCATTCTCACAGTAATTACATCCAAATGGTTTCTCACTAGTATGACTATTCTGATGGGTAATGAGATTTTCTATCTGATCGAAGGATTTTCCACATTCCTTATGTTTGTAGGATTTCTCTCCAGAGTGAGCAGTGTGATTCTTGGTGAGGTATTGCTTCTGAGGTCTTTCCCACATTCATTACATTCAAAGTGTTTCTCTTCCATATGGATTTTCTCATGGTCAATGATATTTGGTTTGTGGCTAAAGGCTTTCCCACATTTCTTGCATGAATAAGGTTTCTTTCCAAAAGGAATTTGCTGGTAACTTATAAGGTTTGACATCTGAATGGAAGCTTTCTCATATTCATAAGGTTTAAATTTTCTCATGTTCTATGAAGTTGTGCTTCTGGCAAAACAGTTCTCCAAACTTGTTACAATCATTGAGTTTTTCCACAGTTTGAATTTTCTCATATTCCTCCAGTTTGAGTAACTGGCTAAAGGTTTTCCAATAGCCTTACATGTACAGGTTTCCTTTGCTGCATTATTTCTCTAGTGACTAATAAGATGAGTGTGAATATAAGCCCTCACACGGAGAAAGTTAGTTCATAGGGTTTCTCTCCACAGTATATTCTCAGGTATTTGATGAGCTTTATTTATGAATCCCTGTTATACAGATTTCAATTAGCAGGGGTTACTGCAAAATAGGATGAGTTATAATATACTTGCAATATTCATAGCATTTCTTTATTACATGGATTCCTTCATAATATGTTAAGTCTAAATTAAGCTTTCAACTCTCAAATAAATAGATAAAAATTTTTAAGAAAAGAAAAGGAAAAGCAGATGGCAGGGAAAGGCACCAAACTGAAATCAGGGGGATTAATCTTTTTTTTTAAGAGAGAGAGTACATGCAAGTGGGGGGAGGGGCAGAGGAAGAGAGGCAGAGGAAGAGAATCTTTTTTTTTTTTAAGATTTTATTTATATGAGAGGGAGAGGTCGAGAGAGCACAGCAGGGGGTAGGGGTAGAGGGAGAGGGAGAAGCAGACTCTCCACTGAGCAGGAAGCCTGATGCAGGACTTCATCCCAGGACCCTGGGATCATAACCTGAGCCAAAGGCAGATGCTTAACCGACTGAGCCACTCAGGTGGGGCTCTAGCTCATGACCCTGAGATCATGACCTGAGCCGAAATCAAGAGTTGGATGCTTAACTGACTGAGCCACTTTCAGGCACCTCAAATCAGGGGGATTAAATAAATGGTGGGTCCTTATTACTGTTGGACCTCCCAAATTCTGGTATTCAAGAGATGAGAAGGGGCGCCTGGGTGGCTCAGTCCTTAAGCGTCTGCCTTCGACTCGGGTCATGGTCCCGGGGTCCTGGGATCGGCCCCACGTCAGGCTCCCTGCTTGGTGGGGAGCCTGCTTCTCCCAAAAGAGATGAGAAGACTCTTCTCTGGAAAAATGGAACAGCCCAGAAGAAAACCTGTCTAATACTAACATTTTGAGACTAACAAAGAAATGTCTGAATTCTTTTTTAAAATTTTTTAAAGATTTTATTTATTTATTTGACAGAGAGAGACACAGTGAGAGAGGGAACACAAGTAGGGGGAGTGGGAGAGGGAGAAGCAGGCTTCCCGTGGAGCAGGGAGCCCAATGTGGGGTTTGATCCCAGGACCCCGGGATCATGACCCAAGCTGAAGGCAGACGCTTAACGACTGAGCGACCCAGGCGCTCCAGAAATGTCTGAATTCTTGACCAATAGTTCTATAAAGAAGCTCGCAAGTTGACGAGTCCTCATTATATATAGATATTACAGTCATCTTTTTAGTGCATTAAGAAAAGATGAAAGGACAGCTATTAATCTGTAAATTAGGGAAAACCTAATAATGTTAATGTAAACCTAGTAATACGAAAGACAAATGAAAACAATGAAAAAAAATTTCCAAGGAAATGGATACATGTAAGGAAGAGAAAAAGACACAAAAAAACAGGAACAACCTACCAAACCCCACCCCCCCACAATACCACAGAGAGATAAGATATTATATTAAGGAAACAAATAACAGGTACTATAAAAACTGCTCTTTTTAAAAAGTTTATTCTTTTTTTTAAGATTTCATTTATTTATTTGACAGAGAGAGAGAGCACAAGCAGGGGGAGCAGCAGAGAGAGAGAGGGGGAGAAGCAGGCTCTCCACTGAGCAGGGAGCCCAATGTGGGACTCGATCCCAGGACCCTGGAATCACGACCTGAGCCAAAGGCAGACACTTAACTGACTGAGCCACCCAGGTGCCCCTAAAAACTGCTCTTGAAATTTAAAAAAAAATAGCTATTAGTAAAAATTTAATAGCAGATATGGGAAATAGTGTTGTGGAAATCACTAAGTTGTAGGGAAAAAAAGTTTAATAAAGGTAGTAAAAGATGAGAAGGATAACAGATAAAATTAGGATTTTCAATACCCAGATAAAAGGAGTTCAAGAGAGAGAGGAGCAAACTGAATGGAAGAAACTTTCAGAGAACAAATATAAGCTTTCTAGAAATATAGGTCATGGTTCTTCAAAATAAAGAGGTCCCTGTACAATTCACAAAAAAGACCCATACCAAAGCACACCTTTGTGAAATTTCAGAAAACTAGGTATGAAGAGATCTTAAGTGCTTCCAAAGAGAAAGAACAAAACACAAATCAAACTGTCATCATATTTTAAGATAAAAAACTGTAAACTTTGGTATAATTCTCTCAGAATTCTAAGGGAAAACAATGTCTAACCTAAAATTTCAAACCTAGTTAAGCTATCATCCAAAAAAGTGTAAAATAAAAACGTTTTTAGACTTGTAAGGACCCAAAGATTTTACTCCAAATTAACCTTTCTCAAGGTGCTAAGGGAGAGATTAAACCAAAAATAAAAGAAGACGCAGCTCCAGAAACCAGTAATCCAACATAAGAAAGAGATGGAGGTCCGCAACCACAGCTGGGCCTCTCAGTCGACAGTCCCAGGGCAAGCTCTGCCCACCAGGGCACCCACCATAGTCATTCCAGGTTTTAGGGTGGCTGAGGGCCAGTGCGGGGCTGGCAGCTGTCCAGGGCAGCCATAACAGAGGGGCACAGGCAGCCCACACAGGGCAAACCTCTGGAGCACCTGATTCTGGTGACGGGGTGGGGAATGCACTACTGGAAAAGAAAGAAATAAATAAAAAGAGGTGAAGGAAATTCAAAAGATGATCATGTGCTGGTTATTAATCTATTATTTTTCAGTCCCACATTGAACCTTCTATAGGTTTTTCTAATGCTGGCACTGCGAGTCTGAAAACGGCATTTCCCAAACTCCTTTGCCAGTTGGCTTCCTTTTTTAAAAAATTCATTGATAAATGCAACAAACTCATTAATTAACTCTACAGTGGAGAAAGTCATGGACACTATGTAAACTAAATAATAAAAATTAACATCACAGGTAATGGAACATATTAACGTTGTGTGTCTCCAGATAGGATAAACTGATAATAGCATAGCATCACTTTTATGGGGTAATCCCCAAAATGTATAAATGATGAGGGGCACCTGGGTGGCTCATTTGGCTGAGTGTGGGACTCGGTTTTAGCTCAGGTCGTGATCTCATGGGTCCTGAGACTGAGACCCTGGCGCTCTGTGCTCAAGTGTGGAGTCTGCTTGAGATTATCTCTCTTGGGGCGCCTGGGTGGCTCAGTCTTTAAGCGTCTGCCTTCGGCTCAGGTCATGATCCCAGGGTCCTGGGATTGAGCCCTGAGTCGGGCTCCCTGCTCCGCGGGAGGCTTGCTTCTCCCTCTCCCACTCCCCCTGCTTGTGTTCCCTCTCTCGCTGTGTCTCTCTGTAAAAAAAAAAAAAAAAAAAAAAAAAAGATTCTCTCTCCCTCTCCCTCCACACACTTGCAGGCTCTCTTTCTCAATAAATAAATAAATCTTTTTAAAAATGTATAAATGATGAGGAAACATCAGGTAAACACAAATTGCAGAACTGCAAAATAACCTGTATTCTGAAAAGGTTAAGATCGTGAACAGGTGGAATAAACAGAAAACAAAGAGGTGGTAGAGTTAAACCTAAATATTTTAGTAGTTTCATTAAATGTACATAAGAAAGTATGTTTCTAAACTTGAGGGTCTCAACTGATAAAATCAAGCATTTCATAACAATTATTTTGCAACCTTCTTTCTTGCTTTAAAAGCATGTTACATTAGCATTTTAATTCAGACTAAACATGTCTATTTTAACATAAAAACCCATTTTATGTTGTCTATCATATAATAGGTTACCTTTTCCTCCTGTCAACCTTCAAAGAAAACTGATGCTCCAGGAAGATGCCTTCTTACCATTTTATGGATGAGGCTTAGGGGTTAACTCGTGATAAACAGATACGATCCTGCTCTCCCAAATAGGTGACCCATATTTATATATACACAACACCCAGTCACACCTGCGGTCGCAACACAGCATCTCCGGACTCACCTCTGCCCCGCCGCCTTCTTCACCTGAGAGCGTCCCTCGGGCGCGTCCCCACTTCCCCCTGCAAGACCGTGATTCCTTCCCTGTCCCCGCCTCCACTAGGTCCAGAAAGAGACGACTAGGTCCCACCTTCACTCACCCTCAGCGCTGAGCGACCTAGGCTTGCTCTCATCGACAGAGATGAAATGTCATCCCTTTGCATGCAGAGGGCGAACTAGTACCTCCAGAAATCTCCCGGGTGCCGCGGGTCGGATTCCGGCGGCCAGGACCAGGTGTCCGCTCGCATTCTGGCCTGAGTGGCAGCTTTTCTGGCCTGGACTACATTTCCCACAGACGCTGCGGCTCGAGGCTGCGTCGGCCGAGAACCGGGCGTCTCGTCCGGTGCCTACGGCGACGCTCCAGCTGCCCGGGGTGAGGCCCCTGAAGGCCTGGCGGTTGCCTCCCGCCGACCCGCTCCGCCTACCAGCCGCCCGCGTCGGGCCTCGCGGTTCTGTTTGGCGCCGAGAAGCTGTAGATGAGCACGAGCCCAGCTTGCGCGCGGAGAGGAATCCGGAGGCCTGCTGCCCGCTTCCGGCCTGCATTTCCCGGAGGACTCGCAGGCGGACGCGACATTCCTCAGGATTTCGGCCGCTTTGCGGGATGGCGAGACCGTTGGCTTCCCCGAGTTAGCTGCTGCCGGGCCTTTGGAGTCCGGTGCAACTTGGCCAGTTTGGGCCAGCCCGCAGCTAGGGAAGGACTAGGGTGAGGAGTTCAGGTAGGAGCATTTCGTGTCCGGAGCGGGCTGAAGAGAAGAGAGAGAGTGAGTGAGTGTGTGTGTGTGTGTGTGTGTGTGTGTGACAGAGAGACAGAGAGAGAGAATAAGAGAGAGAGGAGGGAGGAAGGGGGATGGGAGGGGGAGAGAGACTAATTGTGATTGTTACCGCGTGTCGTCGTGGTGTGTGATTGTGACTGTATGTGGTGATAACTCTGGGTGATGGAGTAGGGTGCTTGGGACTGTGCGTGTTCCCAGAATGGGTATGTGATTGTGAGTGCATGACTGCACCATCGTGCACAGGGATGTAGAGGGCCGGTGACTGTGCAGTTGGGGCTGTGTCCCGCGGTGAGGGAGTGTGTGTGATTTTGGGAAAGTGTGCGGCACCGTGTGTGTGTGGGGGGATGGGTGGGTTTGAGTCTGTGACTGTGCAGGTGTGACTAGTGTGACCCCCTTGGGGGATGTGTGTGTGTGTGTGTGTGTGTGACTGTGATTGGCTGTGGGGCAATGGGTATGTGGGTGTGGGGAGGCTGTGTGATTCCGACTTTGTGTGTCCCCAAGGTGTGGGATTATATGTAAGCGAGTGACCTGGTACAGCACCATGTTTGCACATGGGGTGGAGGGTGTGACTCACCACTCTATCCAGGAGACATCTGTGATTCTGGCCCTTTCCTGTAACTACATTAGGCTGGACTCTATAGTCTTCCCTGACTTTCCTTTGTATGTGTGTGTGGGGACAGTGAGGGACTGGAGTCCCTAAAGTGTGTGTTCCAACCTGGTCAACTGGAATTCCAAGAAAAGCCAGTGTCTCATCAATTTCTTCTCTCTTTCTACAGTTTCTGTTGCTAAGAGGAAGAGTAAAGAACGATTATTGAACATCTAGAGGCCAAGATCAAGGTGCTTTGGGTTTTTTTTCGTTCTTCCCTGAAATAGTTCTTGTTTCTCAGAGCATAATTTTTTCCCTCTCCTGACAGTTCCTGACTACCAAAAGCCCATTCAACAAAACTTGTCCATAGTACTTCCCATTTGGATTGAGTCCAAAGACTCAATTTTTTATTTATTTTTTTAAAGATTTATTTATTTATTTGAGAGAGCGAGAATGAGAGAGAGAGAGAGTACATGAGAGGGGGGAGGGTCAGAGGGAGAAGCAGGCTCCCCGCTGGGCAGGGAGCCTGATGCGGGACTCAATCCTGGGACGCCAGGATCATGACCTGAGCCGAAGGCAGTCGCTTAACCAACTGAGCCACCCAGGTGCCCCAAGACTCAATTTTTTAATCTATCCCCTCCCTCTTAGTATTAATTGGGCAGTTTCTTCTGTGTGCCAAATCTCTGCTAAGATCTCTGCTGGTCTAGTGAGGCAAATACAAGAGCCTTATCCTAACAGAATTGTTGGAAATAAGATTACCTTGTATGTAACATCACACACCACAGTCCTGGTACTGAAAGCCATGCAATTTATGGGATGGTGTTGGTTAGTCTCAGTCCAAGTAAGTGATAAGATCTTTCACTTTGGCAGTATTTTTGAAGTATAAATGAGATTGAGGGCTTGATCAAGGAGTTCTATACTAATAAGACCAGGATTTACCTTGTAATCTGTGAGTAAACACTTGGATCAGTTTCCAGTTCTGTTTTGAATTAAATGCTCAAATGGTCCTCACTGGGGTACTCAACCTGGAATCCATGTCCATCATTGACTTCTAAACTTTTTTTTTTTTAGATTTTATTTATTTATTTGATACAGAGAGAGACACAGCAAGGGAGGGAACACAAGCAGGGGGAGTGAGAGAGGGAGAAGCAGGCTTCCTGCGGAGGAGGGAGCCTGATGCGGGTCTCGATCCCAGGACTCTGGGATCATGACCTGAGCCGAAAGCAGACGCCTAACAACTGAGCCACCCAGGTGCACCCATCATTGACTTCTAAAGGGAAAGAGACTGTAATGATACTAAGGATTACAGAAAAGATGGATAGATTTAAAAACAACACCATCGGACAATCTTTGAGATAATAATAGCCAAAATGAGTTTCATAAATAAGGAAATTTTAAGTAATTCCTGCTATAAGGGGATTTTATGCAGTTAATTGAAACTGTGTTTGAGATAGAGCATATGCATTTTCAACATTGTGACTAACACCTATGCCCAGGTGAAAGGGCAGTTCAGATATTGGAAGCCTTTGCATGTAAAAGTTCAGCTGGTCCACATCTAGGCCACAGTCTTCTCTCATTTGATCTGTGCAGTAGCCTATTAACTGGTCTCTACTTCCTCCAGTGCCTGCCTAAAATTATTAACACAATAGCCAGGGTGATTCTTCCAAAATGTGTGTCAGATTATGTCACTTCTTGACTTAAAGCTTTCTGTGCTTTCCCATCTCAGATTAAAAACCAAAATCTCTACAGTTGTTTATATAGCCCTATGTGATCTGGCTCTCTGTTAACCTGACTGTATCTTCTGTAAATTTTTTTGTAACTTAATTCTGACCCCTCTGCGTGTGAGTTTGATGATTCCCCTGCCTGGAATTTTCTTACTCCTGATATTGGCATCACTTAACTCCTTCACTTTCTTCAAGACTTAACTCAGATGTCACCAAATTGGAAAAGCCATCCTTGACCACCCTATATAGAATAGCATCTCAACCAATGTACTTCCTATCACTCTTGTCCTATTTAATTTTTCTCCATAGCTCTTATTATCATTTTTTTACTGAGACATAATTGACATATAATGTTAGTTTCAGGTGTACAACATAATTCAATATATATATATTTTGTGAAATGATCTCCTCATAAATGTAGTTCACATCCATCGCCACAGTTTTTTTTTTAAAGATGTTATTTATTTGCCAGAGAGAGAGCACAAGCAGGGAAGTGGCAGGTAGAGGGAGAAGCAGGCTCCCCACTGAGCAGGGAGCCTGATGCAGGTCTCAATCCCAGGACCCTGGGATCATGACCTGCGCCAAAGGCAGACACTTAACTAAGCCACCCAGGCATCCCCATCACTACGCATGGTTAATAAATTTTTTTTTCTTGTGCTGAGAACTTTTAAGATCCACTTTCTTAGCAACTTTCAAATAGTGTATAAAATAATTAACTATAGTCAACATGCTATATATTACATCATTAGGAGTTATTCATTTTATAACTGGAAGTTTATACCTTTGATCACTGCCACCCCCATTTTGCCTTCCCAGCTTCCCACATCTGGAAACATCAATCTATTCTCTGTATCTCGAGTTCAGTTTTTTAATTTTTAAATTTTTTTGAGATTTCCACATATAAGTGAGATTATACAGTTTCTTTCTCTTATTCCATTTAGCATAATGCCCTCAATGTCCATCTATATTGTTGCAAATGGCAGGGTTTCCTGCATTTCTTTAAAAAAAATTAATTCTGGTATAATTAACATTCAGTGTTAATTAGTTTCAGGTGTACAATATAGTGATTCATCAATTCTCTACATTATTCAGTGCTCTCAAGATAAGTGTGCTCTTAATCCCTTTCAACTATTTCACCCAACCTTTCACCCACCTCCCCTCTGGTAACCATCTGTTTGTTCTCTGTAGTTAAGAAGCTGTTTTTTGGTTTGTCTCTTTTGTTCATTTGTTTTGTTTCTTTAATTTCACATATGAGTGAAATCATACAGTATTTGTCTTTCTCTGACTGCCTTATTTCACTTAGCTTTATACCCTCTAGATCTATCCATATTCTTGCAAATGTCAAGATTGCATTCTTTTTTTATGGCTGAGTAATATTCCATTGTGTGTGTGTGTGTGTGTGTGTGTGTGTGTGTGTGTGTGTGTACGTACACACCACATCTTCTTTATCTATCATTGGACATTTCCATAATTTGGCTATTGTAAATAATGCTGCAGTAAACATAGGGGTGCATACATCTTTTTAAATTAGTATTCTCTGGGTAAATATCCAGTAGTGGAATTACTGAGTCATATGGTAATTCTATTTCTAATTTTTTAAAAATACTTATTTATTGGGGCACCTGGGTGGCTCAGTCATTAAGCATCTGCCTTCAGCTCAGGTCATGATCCCAGGGTCCTGGGATGGAGCCCCGAGTCGGGCTCCCTGCTCCACGGGAGGCCTGCTTCTCCCTCTCCCATTCCCCCTGCTCGTGTTCCCTCTCATGCTGTATCTCTCTGTCAAATAAATAAATAAAATCTTTTAAAAATATATTTATTGATTTATGAGAGAGAGAACACGAGCAGGGGGAGGAGCAGAGGGAGAGAATCTCCAGCAGCAGACTCCCCTGTGTGGAGCACCACACAGGGCTCAACCTCATGACCCCGAGATCATAACCAGAGCCAAAATCAAGAGTTGGATGTCCACCCGATTGCACGACCCAGGAGCCTATTTCTGATTTTTTGAGGAAACTTCATACTGTTTTCCACAGTGACTGCACCAGTATGCATTCCAACCAACAGTGCATAAGAGTTCCTTTGTCTCCACATCCTTACCAATACTTGCTGTTTCTTGTGTTTTTCATTTTAGCCATTCTGACAGGTGTGAGGTGATATCTCATTGTGGTTTTGATTTGCATTTCTCTGATGACCAGTGATGTTGAGCATCTTCATGTGTCTGTTGGCCATCTGTATGTATGTCTTTGGAGAAATATCTGTTCATGTCTTCTGCCCTTTTTAAAATTGGATTATTTGTTTTTTGGGTGTGAGTTGTATCAGTTCTTTATATATTTTGAATACTAACCCTTTATCAGATATGTCATTTGCTAATATCTTCTCCCATTTGGTGGGTTGTCTTTTAGTTTCATTGTTTACTTTGCTGTGTAGAAGTTTTTACTTTGGCATAATAAATTATTATTTTTAAAGATTTTGTTTTTAAGCAATTTCCACACCCAGTGTGGAGCTCAAACTCACAACCCTGAGATCAAGAGCCACATGCTCCACCAACTGAGCCAGCCAGGTGCCCCAGTTACAATACATTATTCTTGCTTCTGTTTCCCTTGCCTTAGGGAAAAATGTTGCTATGGCCAATGTCAGAGAAATTACTACCTGGGTTCTCTTTTAGGATTTTTGTGGTTTCAGGTCTCATATTTAGGTCTTTAATCCATTTTGAATTTATTTTTGTGTATGGTGTAAGAAAGTGGTCCAGTTTCATTCTGTTGCATGTAGCTGTGCAGTTTTCCCAATACCATTTGTTGAAGGAACTTTTTCCCATTATGTATTCTTGCCTCCTTTGTCAAAGATTAATTGACCATATAATCGTGGGTTTATTTCTGGGCTCTCTATTCTCTTCTATTGATCTATCTATGTTTCTGTTTTTATGCCAGTACTATATTGTTTTGATTACTACAGCTTTGTAGAGTATCTTGAAATCTGAGATTATAATTCCTGCAGTTTTGTTCTTTCTCAAGATTGCTTTGGCTATTTTTTTTTTTTTTTTGTGGTTCCGTACACATGGATTTCAGGATTATTTGTTCTAGTTCTATGAAGAATGCTTTTGGTATTTTGATCGTAATTGCATTAAATCTGTAGATTGCTTTGGGTAGTATAGACATTTTAACAGTACTTGTTTTTCCAGTCCATGAGCAGGAATATCTTTTCATTTCTTTGTGTCATCTTCGGTTTCTTTCATAGTGTTTTATAGTTTTCAGAGTATAAATCTTTTACCTCCTTGGTTAAGTTTATTCCTAAGTATTTTATTATTTTTGGTGCAATTATAAATGGGACCACTTTTTAAATTTCTCTTTCTGCTGCTTCATTATTAGTGTATGGAAATACAATAATATTTTGATTTTGTGTCCTGCCACTTTACTGAATTCATTTATCAGTTCAGGTAGTTTTTTGGTGGAATCTTCCAGGTTTTCTATATATAGTATCACATCATTTTCAAATAGTGAAAGGTTTACTTCTTACCGATTTGGATGCCTTTTATTTCTTTTTTGTTGTCTGATTGCTGTGGCTAGGACTTCCAGTACTATGTTGAATAAAAATGTTGAGAGTGGACATCCTTGTCTTGTTCCTGATCTTAGGGGAAAAGCTTTCAGTTTTTCACTGTTGAGTATGATATTAGTTGTGGGTTACTTGTATATGGCCCTTATTATGTTGAGGTATGTTCCCTCTATACCTACTTTGTTGAGGGTTTTTATCATGAGTGGATGTTATACTTTGTCAAATACTTTTTATCTATTGAAATGATCATAGGGTTTTTATCTTTTCTCTTGTTGATGTTGATTTATTATATTGATTGATTTACAAATATTGAACCACCCTTGTATCCCAGGATTAGATCCTACTTGATAGTGGTATATGATTTTTAATGTATTGTTGGATTCAGTTTGCTAATATTTTCTGTTTTTGTTTTATGATTATTATTTTTTTTACAAAGGTTTATTCTTAAATGTACAACAGGATCTAAGACAACACTTTATTCCAGCTATAGGTAGCAACAGATGCTATGATAGGGAATCCAGATGTTTAAACAGGAATGGAATTAAGGATCATCATTGCCTCGGGCATAAGGAACAGACTGAGCCACCCAGGCATCCCTTTATTTTATTTTTAAAAAAGATTTTATTTATTTATTTGACACAGAAAGAGTACACAGCAGGGGGAGAGGGAGAAGGAGAAGCAGACTCCTCACTGAGCAGGGAGCCCAACCTGGGGCTCGATTGCAGGACCCTGAGATCATGACCTGAGCTGAAGGCAAACGCTTAACCGACTGAGGCACCCAGGCACCCCATATCTGCTTTTTTAAACTAGTTTTGATGTCCACATTTAAATTTCTGATATTGGTAATTTTGTGTTCTCTTTTCTCTTGACCAGTCTAGTCGAGGTTTATCAATTTTATTAATCTTTCCAAAGAATTTTTTTAGAACCAATTTTTTTCATTTAAATTTTAGTTAACATACAGTGCAATATTGGTTTCTGGAGTAGAATTCAGTGATTCATCACTTACATACAACATCCAATGCTCATCCCAACAAATGCCCTCTTTAATACCCGATATCCATCTAGCCCATCCCTTCCTCCATGAACCCCTCAGTATGTTCTCTATCGTTAAGGGTCTCTTATAGTTTGTTTCCCTGTCTCCTTTTTTTTTTCTTTCCCACCTTCCTGTATGTTCATCTGTTTTCTTTCTTAAATTCCGCATATGAGTGAGATCATATGGTATTTGTCTTTCTCTGACTGACTTATTTCACTTAGCATAATACACTCTGGCTCCATCCATGTCATTGCAAATGGCAAGATTTCATTCTTTTTGACAGCTGAGTAATATTCCATTGTATATACACTACATCTACATTTTCCTTTTTTTTTTTTTAGATTTTATTTATTTGTCAGAGAGAGAGAGAGAGCACAAGCAGGGGGAGCGGCAGGCAGAGGGAGAAGCAGGCTCCTCACTGAGCCTGATGTGGGACTTGATCCCAGGACCCTGGGATCATGACCTGAGCTGAAGGCAGATGCTTGCCACCCAGGTGTCCCACGTTACATCTTCTTTATCCATTCATCAGTCGATGAACATTTGAGCTGTCTCCATAGTTTGGCTGTTGTTGATAATGCTGCTATGAACATCAGGTGCATGTACTGCTTTGAATCTGTATTTTTGTATCCTTTGGGTCAATACCTAGTAGTGTAATTGCTGGTAGTTCTATTTTTAGTTTTTTGAGGAACCTCCATACTGTTCTTCAGAGTGGGTGCACCAGTTTGCATTCCCATCAGTAGTGCAGCTGAGTAATATTCCATTGTATATACACTACATCTACATCTTCCATTTTTTTAGATTTTATTTGTCAGAGAGAGAGAGCACAAGCAGGGGGAGCAGCAGGCAGAGGGAGAAGCAGGCTCCTCACTGAGCCTGATGTGGGACTTGATCCCAGGACCCTGGGATCATGACCTGAGTTGAAGGCAGATGCTTGCCACCCAGGTGTCCCACGTTACATCTTCTTTATTCATTCATCAGTCGATGAACATTTGAGCTGTCTCCATAGTTTGGCTGTTGTTGATAATGCTGCTATGAACATCGGGTGCATGTACTGCTTTGAATCTGTATTTTTGTATCCTTTGGGTCAATACCTAGTAGTGTAATTGCTGGTAGTTCTATTTTTAGTTTTTTGAGGAAACTCCATACTGTTCTCCAGAGTGGCTGCACCAGTTTGCATTCCCACCAATAGTGCATAAGAGTTCCTTTGTCTCCACATCCTTACCAATACTTGCTGTTTCTTGTGTTTTTCATTTTAGCCATTCTGACAGGTGTGAGGTGATATCTCATTGTGGTTTTGATTTGCATTTCTCTGATGACCAGTGATGTTGAGCATCTTCATGTGTCTGTTGGCCATCTGTATGTATGTCTTTGGAGAAATATCTGTTCATGTCTTCTGCCCTTTTTAAAATTGGATTATTTGTTTTTTGGGTGTGAGTTGTATCAGTTCTTTATATATTTTGAATACTAACCCTTTATCAGATATGTCATTTGCTAATATCTTCTCCCATTTGGTGGGTTGTCTTTTAGTTTCATTGTTTACTTTGCTGTGTAGAAGTTTTTACTTTGGCATAATAAATTATTATTTTTAAAGATTTTGTTTTTAAGCAATTTCCACACCCAGTGTGGAGCTCAAACTCACAACCCTGAGATCAAGAGCCACATGCTCCACCAACTGAGCCAGCCAGGTGCCCCAGTTACAATACATTATTCTTGCTTCTGTTTCCCTTGCCTTAGGGAAAAATGTTGCTATGGCCAATGTCAGAGAAATTACTACCTGGGTTCTCTTTTAGGATTTTTGTGGTTTCAGGTCTCATATTTAGGTCTTTAATCCATTTTGAATTTATTTTTGTGTATGGTGTAAGAAAGTGGTCCAGTTTCATTCTGTTGCATGTAGCTGTGCAGTTTTCCCAATACCATTTGTTGAAGGAACTTTTTCCCATTATATATTCTTGCCTCCTTTGTCAAAGATTAATTGACCATATAATCGTGGGTTTATTTCTGGGCTCTCTATTCTCTTCTATTGATCTATCTATGTTTCTGTTTTTATGCCAGTACTATATTGTTTTGATTACTACAGCTTTGTAGAGTATCTTGAAATCTGAGATTATAATTCCTGCAGTTTTGTTCTTTCTCAAGATTGCTTTGGCTATTTTTTTTTTTTTTTTGTGGTTCCGTACACATGGATTTCAGGATTATTTGTTCTAGTTCTATGAAGAATGCTTTTGGTATTTTGATCGCAATTGCATTAAATCTGTAGATTGCTTTGGGTAGTATAGACATTTTAACAGTACTTGTTTTTCCAGTCCATGAGCAGGAATATCTTTTCATTTCTTTGTGTCATCTTCGGTTTCTTTCATAGTGTTTTATAGTTTTCAGAGTATAAATCTTTTACCTCCTTGGTTAAGTTTATTCCTAAGTATTTTATTATTTTTGGTGCAATTATAAATGGGACCACTTTTTAAATTTCTCTTTCTGCTGCTTCATTATTAGTGTATGGAAATACAATAATATTTTGATTTTGTGTCCTGCCACTTTACTGAATTCATTTATCAGTTCAGGTAGTTTTTTGGTGGAATCTTCCAGGTTTTCTATATATAGTATCACATCATTTTCAAATAGTGAAAGGTTTACTTCTTACCGATTTGGATGCCTTTTATTTCTTTTTTGTTGTCTGATTGCTGTGGCTAGGACTTCCAGTACTATGTTGAATAAAAATGTTGAGAGTGGACATCCTTGTCTTGTTCCTGATCTTAGGGGAAAAGCTTTCAGTTTTTCACTGTTGAGTATGATATTAGTTGTGGGTTACTTGTATATGGCCCTTATTATGTTGAGGTATGTTCCCTCTATACCTACTTTGTTGAGGGTTTTTATCATGAGTGGATGTTATACTTTGTCAAATACTTTTTATCTATTGAAATGATCATAGGGTTTTTATCTTTTCTCTTGTTGATGTTGATTTATTATATTGATTGATTTACAAATATTGAACCACCCTTGTATCCCAGGATTAGATCCTACTTGATAGTGGTATATGATTTTTAATGTATTGTTGGATTCAGTTTGCTAATATTTTCTGTTTTTGTTTTATGATTATTATTTTTTTTACAAAGGTTTATTCTTAAATGTACAACAGGATCTAAGACAACACTTTATTCCAGCTATAGGTAGCAACAGATGCTATGATAGGGAATCCAGATGTTTAAACAGGAATGGAATTAAGGATCATCATTGCCTCGGGCATAAGGAACAGACTGAGCCACCCAGGCATCCCTTTATTTTATTTTTAAAAAAGATTTTATTTATTTATTTGACACAGAAAGAGTACACAGCAGGGGGAGAGGGAGAAGGAGAAGCAGACTCCTCACTGAGCAGGGAGCCCAACCTGGGGCTCGATTGCAGGACCCTGAGATCATGACCTGAGCTGAAGGCAAACGCTTAACCGACTGAGGCACCCAGGCACCCCATATCTGCTTTTTTAAACTAGTTTTGATGTCCACATTTAAATTTCTGATATTGGTAATTTTGTGTTCTCTTTTCTCTTGACCAGTCTAGTCGAGGTTTATCAATTTTATTAATCTTTCCAAAGAATTTTTTTAGAACCAATTTTTTTCATTTAAATTTTAGTTAACATACAGTGCAATATTGGTTTCTGGAGTAGAATTCAGTGATTCATCACTTACATACAACATCCAATGCTCATCCCAACAAATGCCCTCTTTAATACCCGATATCCATCTAGCCCATCCCTTCCTCCATGAACCCCTCAGTATGTTCTCTATCGTTAAGGGTCTCTTATAGTTTGTTTCCCTGTCTCCTTTTTTTTTTCTTTCCCACCTTCCTGTATGTTCATCTGTTTTCTTTCTTAAATTCCGCATATGAGTGAGATCATATGGTATTTGTCTTTCTCTGACTGACTTATTTCACTTAGCATAATACACTCTGGCTCCATCCATGTCATTGCAAATGGCAAGATTTCATTCTTTTTGACAGCTGAGTAATATTCCATTGTATATACACTACATCTACATTTTCCTTTTTTTTTTTTTAGATTTTATTTATTTGTCAGAGAGAGAGAGAGAGCACAAGCAGGGGGAGCGGCAGGCAGAGGGAGAAGCAGGCTCCTCACTGAGCCTGATGTGGGACTTGATCCCAGGACCCTGGGATCATGACCTGAGCTGAAGGCAGATGCTTGCCACCCAGGTGTCCCACGTTACATCTTCTTTATCCATTCATCAGTCGATGAACATTTGAGCTGTCTCCATAGTTTGGCTGTTGTTGATAATGCTGCTATGAACATCAGGTGCATGTACTGCTTTGAATCTGTATTTTTGTATCCTTTGGGTCAATACCTAGTAGTGTAATTGCTGGTAGTTCTATTTTTAGTTTTTTGAGGAACCTCCATACTGTTCTTCAGAGTGGGTGCACCAGTTTGCATTCCCATCAGTAGTGCAGCTGAGTAATATTCCATTGTATATACACTACATCTACATCTTCCATTTTTTTAGATTTTATTTGTCAGAGAGAGAGAGCACAAGCAGGGGGAGCAGCAGGCAGAGGGAGAAGCAGGCTCCTCACTGAGCCTGATGTGGGACTTGATCCCAGGACCCTGGGATCATGACCTGAGTTGAAGGCAGATGCTTGCCACCCAGGTGTCCCACGTTACATCTTCTTTATTCATTCATCAGTCGATGAACATTTGAGCTGTCTCCATAGTTTGGCTGTTGTTGATAATGCTGCTATGAACATCGGGTGCATGTACTGCTTTGAATCTGTATTTTTGTATCCTTTGGGTCAATACCTAGTAGTGTAATTGCTGGTAGTTCTATTTTTAGTTTTTTGAGGAAACTCCATACTGTTCTCCAGAGTGGCTGCACCAGTTTGCATTCCCACCAATAGTGCAAGAGGGCACCCCTTTCTCTGCATCCTCACTAACACCTTGTTTCTTGTGTTTTTATCTTTAGCCATTCTGACAGGCATGAGGTGGTATCTCATTGTGGTTTTGATTTGTATTTCCCTGATAATGAGTGATGTTGAGCATCTTTTAAATGTGTCTATGAGCCATCTGGATGTCTTCTTTGGAAAAATGTCTCTTCATGTCTTCTGTCCATTGCTTAACTGGATTATTTGTTTTTGGGGGGTTGAGTTTGATAAGTTCTGTATAGATTTTTTGATACTAACCCTTTATCAGATGCGTCGTTTGCAAATATCTTCTTCCATTCTGTAGGCTGCCTTTTAGTTTCGTTGATCGTTTCCCTCACCGTGCAGAAGCATTTTAACTTGGAGTCCCAGTAGTTCATTTTTGCTTTTGTCTCCTTGCGTCCAGTGACATATCTAGTAAGAAGTTGCTATGGCTGAAGTAAAGAGGTTTCTGCCTGTGTTCTCCTCTAGGATTTTGATGGTTTCCCGTCTCACATTTAGGTCTTTAATCCATTTTGAATTTGTTTTTGTGTATGGTTTAAGAAAGTGGTCCAGTTTCATTCTTCTGCATGTTGTTCCCAACACCATTTGTTGCATATATTCATTTCTGCTTTGTCGAAGATTAGTTGACCGTAGAGTTGTGGGTTCGTTTCTGGGATCTATACTCTGTTCCATTGATCTATGTGTCTGTTTTTGTGTCAGTACCATACTGTCTTGATGACTACAGCTTTGTAATACAGCTTGAGATCTGGAATCATGATGCCTCCAGTTTTATTTTTCTCTTTCAGGACTGGTTGGACTAGTCGGGGTCTTTTGTGGTTCCATACAAATTTTAGGATTGTTCTAGCTCTGTGAAAAATGCTGATGGCATATTGATAGGGATTTCATTAAATGTGTAGATTGCTTTGGGTAGCATAGACATTTTGACAATATTTGTTCTTCTAATCCATGAGCATGGGATGTTTTTCCATTTCTTTGTATCCTCTCCAATTTCTTTCATAAGGGTTGTATAGTTTTCAGAGTAAAGATCCTTTAGTTAGGTTTATTCCTAGGTATCTTACTGTTTTTGGTGCGATTGCAAATGGGATCGATTCCTTGATTTCTTTTTCTGCTGCTCTGTAATGGTGCAACAGACTTCTGTACATTGTTTTTATATCCTGAAACTTTGCTGAATTCATGTATAAGTTCTAGCAATTTTTTGGTGGAGTCTTTCAGGTTTTCTAAATAGAGTATCATGTCATCTGCAAGTAGTGAAAGTTTGACTTCTTCCTTGCTAATTTGGATTCCTTTTATTTCTTTTTGTTGTCTGATTGCTGAGGCTAAGACTTCCAGTACTATGTTAAATAACAATGGTAAGAGTGGACATCCTTGTCTTGTTCCTGATCATAGGGGAAAGGCTTTCATTTTTTTCCCCACTGAGGATGATATTAACTGTGGGTCTTTCGTATATGGCCTTTATGATGTTGAGGTATGTTCCATCTATCCCTACTTTGTTGAGGGTTTTTATCAAGAATGGATACTATATTTTGTCAAATGCTTTTTTTGCATCTATTGACAGGATTGTATGGTTCTTATCCTTTTATTAATGTGGTATGTCACATTGAATTGATTTGCAAATATTGAACCACTCTTGCAGCCCAGGAATAAATCCCACTTGATCGTGGTGAATAACTGTTTTAATGTACTGTTGGATTCGGTTTGCTAGTATCTCGTTGAAAATTTTTGCATTCATGTTCATCAGGGATATTTGCCTTTAATTATCCTTTTTAGTGTGGTCTTTGGTTTGGAATCAAGGTAATGCTGGCCTTGTAGAATGTGTTTGGGAGTTTTCCTTCCATTTCTATTTTTTGGAACATTTTGAGAAGAATAGGTATTAACTCTTCTTTAAATGTTTGGCAGAATTCTCCTGGGAATCCATCAGGCCCTGGACTTTCGTTTTTTGGGAGATTTTTGATTACTGATTCAATTTATTTGCTGGTTATGGATCTGTTCAAATTTTCTATTTCTTCCTGTAGAATGAATTAATTTTTAATTGATTTTTCTCTATATCTCTACTGTTCTCTTTCACTGGTTTCCATGCTGTTATTTTTCTCTGCTTTGGGTTTAATATGCACTTTTTAATAATTTCTTTCTTAGATCATTTATTTTGATCACTTTTTAAATTTAGTAATACAGGAATTTGAAGCTAGAAATCTCCCTCCCCTCTATGTAGTTTTATTCAGCTGCCTCTTACAAATTTTAATATGCCCTATTTTCTTTATTGGGTCAAAAGTTTAATTTTTCCTCATGATTTCTTCTTTAACCTATGGATTCTTCAAAAATATGATGTTTGAATATCAATCATTTTGTAGATTTTTCAAATATTTTTATTACTGATTTCAGGCTTAATTCTTTTCTGCTCAGAGAATATATTCCAAGCCTTTAAATTTATAAGGACTTGTTTTATGGCCCCAAATATGGTGTTTTGTGATGAATGTTACATGCTGCTGAAAAGAATATGTATTCTGCTGTTGTTGAATACAGTATTCTATAATTGTCAAAGTGATTGACAGAGTTGGTCAACTCTACTTTATTTTTATTGATTTTATGTCTGCTTGTCCTGTCAATAAGAGAAGTATGTTGAAATCTCCAACTGTGATAATAGATTTCTCTTATTTTTTTTTCCAGTTCTGTTTTTGCTTTACGTATTTTGGAACTCTGTTATTAGGTACATACATATTAGGATTTTTTGTCCCCCTTTACATTACAAAATTCTTTGTTCCTGGTAATATTCCTTGTTCTGAAGTCTACTTTGTCTCATATTAATATAGCCACTCCTGCCTTTTTATGATTAGTTTGCATGTTATATATTTTCCTATATTTTATTTATTATTTTTTAAAGATTTTATTTATTTATTTATTTGGCAGAGAGGGGGGGAGAGAGAGAGAGAGCACAAGCAGGCAGAGCAGAGAGCCCAATGCAGGGCTCAATCCCAGGATCCTGGAATCATGACCTGAACTGAAGGCAGATGCTTAACCTACTGAGCCACCCAGGAGCCCTTCTTTTCCTATATTTTAAACTGTCCATATGTTTATATTTAAAGTGGGTATCTTTTAGACCGTTTATAGTTTGGTCTTATACTTTCATCCAATCTGACAATCTCTGCCTTTTAATTGGAGTGTTAAGACCAGGAATTGGCAAACTGGTTCCTGGACTAAGTCCTTTTATAAAGTTTTGTTGGAATACAGTCATCAGATTTGTTTACATGTTTGTAGCTGCTTTCATGCTGCAACTGAATAGTTGAATAGTTATGGCAGAGACCATATGGCCCCCCAAACCTAAAACAGTTAGTACCTGGCCCTTTACACATAAAGGTTGACGACCTCTGGTTTAAATCATTATCTTTTAAAGTAATTACCACTGTGGTTGGACTTAATTCTACCATCTTGCCATTGGTTTTGTTTGTTCCATCTGTTTTGTTTGTTTTGTGATCCCATTTTATTCCACCATGGCTTATTAGTTATACCTCTTTGTTTTTGTATTTTCTTTAGGGCTTCCTATAATGGCCATAGTACCATCTTTAACATACCACAGTTTTACTTCAAATAATATTATATTATTCCACATACAGTTTAAGAACCTAACAGCAGTACATTTCCATTTCCCCTCTCCCATTCTGTGTGCTATTTTTGTCATATATTTTACATGTATATGTGTTTCCTTTAAGCAGTGAAATTTTACCCTCATGTTTTTCATTTCCCATGTTTTCCACATCATGGTGTAGATCCAAATATCTACCTGTTAGTATTTTCTTTCTGCTCAATGAATTTCCTTTAATATTTCTTGAAGTTCAACAGTGAATTCTCAGCTTCTGTTTGTCTAAAAAAGTCTTTATTTCATCTACACTTTTGAAGGATATTTTTTACTGTGTATAATGTTCTAGGTTGACAATTTTGTCTTGTAACTTGTGTAGTTTCTAATGAAAAGTCATCTATAGTTCTTTGCTCCTTTGTATGCAAAATATCTAGTTATCTTTTTTCCTCTGGCTCCTTTAAAAATTTTTTTCTTTATCACTGTGTTTCAGCAACATTATGATGTGCCTGTGTGTGTGTGTGTGTGTGTCTCTATGTGTGTCCATTTATGTTTCTTCTGTTTGGGGTTTGTTCAGATTCTGGTATCTATAGGGTTTTTATATTTTTTAATGAAAATATTTTAAAGCTGGACATTATTTCTTGAAAGGTTGTTTCTGTTCACCTTCTTTTTGCTCCTTCTTAGACTCCAGTTACACATATGTTGGACTTTTTGGTATTATCCCACAGGTAATTATTGCTGTTTTTGTTTTGTTTTTTCAGGTTTTTTTTTTTCCCCCTCTGAGCTTTGTTCTAGATAGTTTCTGTTGCTATGTTGTTCAAGTTCACCGGACTTTTTCTGCTACAATGTCTAATCAGCTGTTAATTCCATACAGAATGTATGGAAATACTGAGATATTCTGTTTTCATCTGTTCTGTCCATTTTGGTTAAAAAAAATATCAAGTTCATGTTTTCCTGTACATTGGATCTTATTTATAGTAACTGTTTTTGACATCTTTGTGTGATGTTTCTATTATCTCTGTCTCTTGCATCTATTTCTATGAATGGATATTTTTCTGGTTTATGGCTCATGTTTATCTGATTCTTCAGATGTCTAATTCTTTTTTTTTTAAGATTTTATTTATTTATTTGACAGAGAGAGACACAGCAAGAGAGGGAACACAAGCAGCGGAGAGTGCAAGAGGGAGAAGCAGGCCTCCCGAGCAGGGAGCCTGATGCAGGGCTTGATCCCAGGATCCTGGGATCGTGACCTGAGCTGAATGCAGACATTTAATGACTGAGCCACCCAGGTGTCCGGCAGATGTCTAATTCTTTTTTTTTTTTTTTATGTTATGTTAATCACCATACATTACATCATTAGTTTTTGATGTAGTGTTCCATGATTCATTGTTTGTGTATAACACCCAGTGCCCCATGCAGAACGTGCCCTCTTTAATACCCATCACCAGGATAACCCATCCCCCCCACCCCCCTCCCCTCTAGAACCCTCAGTTTGTTTCTCAGAGTCCATAGTCTCTCATGGTTCGTCTCCCCCCCCCGATTTCAGATGTCTAATTCTTGATTAAAAGTTGGATATTCATTTTCTGTTGGCACTCAGAGATTTCTTTATTCTGCTTAGATTCCCCTTCTGTTCTGCAAAGTATGGGGTTCTAAATGCAAAATTATTTTCCTTCCTGGGATCGAGCCCTGCATCGGGCTCCGTGCTTGGTGGGGAGCCTGCTTCTCCCTCTCCCACTCCCCCTGCTTGTGTTCCCTCTCTCGCTGTGTCTCTCTCTGTCAAATAAGTAAAATCTTTCAAAAAAAATAAATAAAATATTTAGTTTTCCTCACATATTTGTAACTGATGAAAGTCTGATTAATCTGATTCTTATTCTCTTAAAAGCACACAGCTTTTTCTCTTTTTGAAACATTCACAATTTTTATGTTCATCTTTCAGGTTCTGAATCTCTCTTTTTTTTTTTTTAAAGATTTTATTTTTTTATTTGACAGAGAGAGAGCAAGAGAAGGAATACAAGCAGGGGCAGTGGGAGAGGGAGAAGCAGGCTTCCCGCCGAGCAGGGAGCCCAGGACCCTGAGATCATGACCTGAGCCGAAGGCAGATGCTTAACGACTGAGCCACCCAGGCGTCCCTCTCTCTCTCTTTTTTTAAAATATTTTATTTATTTCAGAGAGAGAGCAAGAGCACAAGTGGGGGGACAGAGGGAGAGGGGGAAGCAGGCTCCCCATTGAGCAGGGAGCCCCACAAGGGGCTCGGTCCCAGGACCCTGGGATCATGACCTGAGCTGAAGGCAGATGCTTAACTGACAGCCACCCAGGCGCCCTATGATTCTGAATTCTTTCTAAGAACTTTGTTTTATTTATTTTTTGCTTTTTTTTTTTTTTAATACATGTGATTGAATTGGGGCACCTGGATGGCTCAGTTAAGGTTGAGCGTCTGCCTTCAGCTCAGGTCTTGATATCAGGGCCCTGGGATCGAGACCTGCAGTGGGCTCCCTGCTCAGTGGGGAGTCTGTTTATCCCTCGCCCTCTGCCCCTCCCCCAGCTCGTGCTCTGTCTCTCAAATAAAATCTTTTTTTTTTTTTTTAAGATATCATTTATTTATTTGACAGAGAGAGACAGCACAAGAGAGGGAACATAAGCAGGGGAGCAGGAGAGGGAGAAGCAGGCTTCCCCATGAGCAGGGAGCCTGATGCAGGCCCTGATCCCAGGACCCTGGGCTCACGACCTGAGCTGAAGGCAGATGCCCAATGAATGAGACACCCAAGTGCCCCTCAAAGAAATAAAATCTTAAAAAAATAAAAGAGGGGTGCCTGGCTGGCTCAGATGGTTGAGTCTACCTTCGGCTTAGGTCATGATCTCCAGGTCCTGGGATTGAGCCCCATGTTGGGCTCCCAGCTTAGTGGGGAGTGGCTTCTTCCTCTGCCTCTCCCCCTGCTTGTGCTCTGTCTCTGTCTCAAATGAATAAATAAAAAATCTTAAAAAAAAAAAATAATAAAAGAACAAAAAGACTTAGTAAGATTATTTAAAAATACATTTGATTGAATTTAATAAACCATTGACTGTAATTCCACCATTATTTTATTTATTTATATTAAAAATCACTACATCACGGGATGCTTGGGTGGCTCAGTTAAGCATCTGCCTTCAGCTCAGGTCATGATCCCAAGGTCCTGGGATTGAGTCTGGGCATCAGGCTCCTTGCTCAGCGGGGAGCCTGCTTTTCCCTCTCCCACTGCCTCTGCTTGTGCACTCTCTCTCTCTTCTGACAAATAAATAAATAAACATCTGTTAAAAAAAAAAGAATTCTTATGCATGTATGTAAGGAATGTGGGAAGGCCTTTAAGCTTCATGGGAACTCAACATCTGAAAACCTATAAATGTCTAGAATGTGGGAAGGCTTTTAGTTTTGGCAGAGATCTTAGAGTACACCAAAGTACTCATCCTGGTGAGAAATCCTATTACTGTGGAAAGACTTTTAGTTTGGGCAGGTAATGTAAGAGTACACCAGAAAATTCATACTGGTGAAAAACCCTATTAATGTAAGGAATGTGGGAAGGCCTTTAGAATACATCAGCATCTCACTCAACATCTAAAAACTCATAGTAGTGTGAAACCCTATAAAAGTAAAGAATGTGGGGCGCCTGGGTGGCTCAGTCATTAAGCTTCTGCCTTTGGCTCAGGTCATGATCCCAGGGTCCTGGGATCGAGCCCTACTTTGGGCTCCCTGCTCAGTGGGAAGCCTGCGTCTCCCTCTCCCACTCCTCCTGCTTGTTCCCTCTCTTACTGTGTCTCTCTCAAATAAATAAATAAAATCTTAAAAAAAAAAAAAAAGACTGTAGGAAAGCTTTTAATTTAGGCAAAGAACTTAAAATAATACCAGCATACTGGGGCACCTGGGTGGCTCAGTCGGTTAAGCGTCTGCCTTCGGCTCCGGTCATGATCCCAGAGTCCTGGGATCGAGCCCCGCATCAGGCTCCCTGCTCCGCGGGAAGCCTGCTTCTCCCTCTCCTACTCCCCCTGCTTGTGTTTCCTCTCTCGCTGTGTCTCTCTCTGTGAAATAAACAAATAAAATCTTTAAAAAAATATATATACCAGCATACTCATTTTGGTGAGAAACGCTATAAATGTCAGGATTGTGAGAAGATCTTCAGCTCTTTGAGATACTTTAGAGTACACCAGAAAATTCATACTGATGAAAAACCCTATGAATATAAGGAATGTGAAAAACCATTTATATTACATGAACAACTCAGTTGACATCTAAAATTCATAAAGGTGAGAAATCTTATGAATGTAAGGAATGTAGGAAAGCCTTTAGACTGCATTCACACCTTAAAGGTCATCACAGTATACATACTGGTGAGAAGCCCTATGAATATAAGAAATGTGGCAAGGTCTTTAGACAGAATTCAACTTACCCAACATCACTACGTACACTAAAGAGAATGTACACTAAAGAGAAACCCTACAAATATAAGGAATATGAGAATGCCTATAGATGGAATTCAACATTTAATCAACATCAAAAAATGCATACTAACAAGAAATTCTGTTGAAGGTATATGGAAAGGCCTTTCAACTTCATTACATCCTTACAGATCATCAGATATTTCACAATGCTGAGAAACCAATTCTATAAGTGAGGAGTGATGTGGGAAGGCCTTTAGATAAAATGTACATCAGTGAATGTACACTAAGGAGAAACCCTGTGAATGTAAAGAATGTGGGAATGCCTTTAAATTTTGTTTATTCCTTAATGAGCATCAGAGAATTTATAATGATGAAAAACTCTCTAAAAAGGTGAGAAATGTATGAAGGCCCAATATTCATGCCACTATCAAATCTGAGAATTCATAACCTTATTGAGTACATATGAAAGTACTTTTTCTTTTACTCCATTATTCATAGAATATTATTAATACTAGGGGAAAATGTTTAGGGAAACCCTTTTCCGGGGAGGGGGGGCGGTCAATCTTACAACTTATTTGGCATAAAAAAATTTCATACCAGATGTCTTAAATCTATTGAATATACAAGATTTCTAAAATCACTCAGTTCCTGTTGGATGTCAGCAGATTCACATTAGAGAAGAATTTCTTACTCTTATCAGTTGTGGAACTGAAGGAAAGCCTTTAGTCACAGCACGTACTTAGCCCATCATCATCTTCAAGATATTCAACACTATACTTATTAGCTCTGTGCATCAGTTGTAAAATGGTGAAGTTAATACCTATCTAATAGTGTTTTTGTGAGGATTAACTCCTGTAAACCCTTGTAAGATTATTTGGCAACTAAAGATTAGCTACTGTTCTTCTGGTAATAATAGCGTAACTGTTAGTAATTCTTATGAAAGAATCTATATTGGTAATGAACTTAGAAAGCCTCCAATCACTACCCACCTCCTATTGAACTTCAAATAATTGATTCTGAATAAAGTAGAGTAGAATATAAAGAACATGGGGGCACCTGACTGGCTTAGTCAGAAGACCACACAACTCTTGATCTTGGGGTTGTGAGTTCAAGCTCCACATTGGGTGTAGAGATTACTAAATATATAAATAAACTTAAAAAAATAAAGAACATGTGAGACAACTTCATTCCTAAGTTGCAACAGGAAATTAATGCTGGAATACTTTGGAATTAATGGCTGTAAATATATATTGAGAATATAGCTCATTGCTGAAGAAGTGGAAAAGGGTATTATGCAGTTTGCAGTCAAGTCCAAATAACACGTATTCTATAATCTACACTATCTTCTTAGAATTCAAAATTTATTAGAAATTATCAAAAGGATAACAGGGAGAAAACTGCCCATTAAACTTCCCCATCTTGTCATTATGAAAACTTCCAAACACAGAAAAGTTGAAAAGGATAATGAACAGGCATTTACCATCCAAACCCCACCCAGTTTAAAAGCTAACAGTTTAGGGGCACCCGGGTGGTTCAGTGGTTAAGCGTCTGCCTTCGGCTCAGGTCATGATCCCAGGGTCCTGGGATAGAGCCCCCCATTGGGCTCCCTGCTCAGCGGGAAGCCTGCTTCTCCCTCTCCCACTCCCCTGCTTGTGTTCCTACTCTCACTATCTCTCTCTGTCAAATTAAAAAAAAAAAAAAAAGCTAACAGTTTGTCATATTTGCTTTATCTTCCTATAATTTTCTACATAACCATAATATAATCACACCTTCTAAAATATGTCAAGTGATGCATATTCCAAATTTTCCCAGTTGTCCCAAGATTGACTTTAATAGCTATTTATTTTTCTTTTTATCTAGAATCAACTCTAGGTTCATAAATTACATTTAGTTGATATGTCTCTTTTAGTCTAGTTTTGTTCTTTACCTTTATTCCTTTTTTCCATGACGCTGGCTTTTTCTTCTTAGAGGCCATGTAGTTGTCTTGTAGGGTGTTCCATATTTTGGATTGTTGTGCTTGTTTCCTAATGTTCTCATTTAACTTACTCTGCCATCTACATTGGAAATTAAGTGTAGAGAAAAGATTGAGTTTGGGTTAAACAATTTTGCAAGAATATTTTATCATAAATGATGTTAAATATTTTGTATTGTCATATATTAAGAGGCACATATTGATACCATGAAACTAAATTTGATTGTATGGTTAAGGTGATGACTGTTAAATTTCTCATTTTAAAGGTCCTTTTTAATCCTTAGAATTAGAAAGTAATCTGTGAGGTGATTCTAACCCCCTCTTGGAAATTTATATTTTATTTGTTTGATTCAAAGGGAAGACCAGAGTTGAAATAGGATACCATTCAGATATGAGTGATAATGAGTTGCTATATATCAAAACCTGTAGGAGGTGATCAAAATCATTTTTGGAAAGTAATCTTGTGGGAAATTAGTACTCTTTAATAAATGCAGGAAATGAAAATGTAGGGCCAGAATTTTGATTTGCTTAACAGTTACCATCCAACAAATGATTATTGCCCCACATAATTACACTTATAATCCTAGTTCTAATACAGTGTCTGTCACATAGTGGAGAGTTGATAAGCTGTCAAAGCAATCCAAACCTAAGAAACTAGGAAAAGGGGGCACCTTGGTGGCTCAGTTGGTTAAGCGTCTGCCTTCGGCTCAGGTCATGATCCTGGGGTCCTGGGATGGAGCCCCGTGTTGGGCTCCCTGCTCATCAGGAAGCCTGCTTCTCCCTTCTCCTCCCCACTCGTGTTCTCTCTCACTATCTCCATCTCTCTCTCTTTCAAATAAATAAATAAAATCTTAAAAAAAAAAGAAACTAGGAAAAGAACAGATTAACGTAAATCCAGCAGAAGGAAACCATTCATACAGTTAGAAGTTAATGGAGGAAGAGTAAAACATCTATTTTCTGTGGAAAAAACACCGATCTAAACTAGACTTAGAAATTTGATCAATGTAAAGATGAGAAATACAATGGCTTTAATAAGGTGGCATACATATATTTATGGAGAGTTTTAAAATAGCATGGTAATACTATGTATATAAAATATTTTTTTTCAAATTGACTCAAAGTAGAAATTGGCCTGGTCTAATAAATGTGGTGGGAAAATGAAAATTTGGTTCAAAATCTCTCTTTTAAAAAAATACATAAGTCACCAGGTAAAAACTGCAGAGATAATCTGTAAAAGAATTTTACAAGCTAATTCTATAAGGCTAACACTCTGAAACAATACTGGATGAGGATTGTTTCTAAAAAAAAAAATAGATTTATGAATATGAATACAAATACCCTAAGGAAAACATTAGCAATGAAACCAAGAATTGAGGAAATCATGATTTGAGAGCTAGAACTTTGCTTATCAGTCACCATTTTAAAATTTATATAATTTATATGATTGCACTCTATTTACAGCTTCTTAAGCAAGATGTATTCAAATTCAAGAAGTTAAAAAAACAAACAGAAGGGGCACCTAGGTGGCTCGGTCGGTTGTGTCTGACTCTTGGTTTTTGGCTTGAGTCATGATCTTGGAGTTGTGGGACTGAGCCCCAGGAAGGGCTCCACGCTTGGTGGGGAGTCTGCTTGGGACTCTCTCCTACTTCTCCCTCTGTCACCCCCTGCCCACTCACATGTGCACTTTCTCTCTAAAATAAATAAATCTTAAAAAAGCCAATACCAGTTAAGATAGAATTAGTATATTCTTCCCTGTGTCTCCCACTGAATGCAGGTAAAATCCTAGAGAGAATGGATGGGCAGCTATTAGAGAAACCTGAAAGTAAATTTTAGTAGACTGGAGAAGGAAACCAGAATTTGGATGTTTGACTAATTTGGTGGTTAAGTGTTCTTGCCCGGACTAAAACACAACCTGAATCCCAGAACTGTGCACCAAGCTCAAATAGAAAGAACCTCGAGAGAGGCTCTTTCTGGTCAAATGAGTGGGAGAAGAGGATTTTGTGGGGTAATGTCTAAGAAATTTATGTTGTTTTTGTTTTCTTTCGGGTCTCACCCCAGGCAAACAATAGTCCTGAAAGCCGCAGTACTGTAGTGGGCAGGTGGTAGTTGCAGCAGCTGGCAGCAAGTACTTAAACCCTGAGGAAGGAGAATTCTACCTTATGAGTGAAAGTCTGTTTTGAATAGAATAGAGGAAATCCTATTACTTTTTTCCTCTTTATTTTCTTACTGCTTGGCACTGGAGGAAGACCTAGCTGTGGGAAGGGCACAGCAGAATAGGAAAACTAAAGGGGTGCCTGGCTGGCTCAGTCTGTAGAGCATGTGACTCTTGATATCTGGGTCATGAGTTGAAGTCCCAGGTGGGCTGTGGAGCCTAGTGTTAAAAAAAAAAAAAAAAGGATAGGAAAACTAAAGCTCTTTAGATCTAACTAGATCAGGAAGGGGACCTCTGGGAACTAAAGAGTTCTGGGGAGACAGAGGCGAGGAGGCAACTCAAGTCAGGGGTCCCATTAGGTGTATGGACTTGAGGGAGCACTCTCAAGCTGTACATGTGTAGATCTGACACTAGGCAGCATACGAAAGGCCTTGAGAACTGAATCAGAAGGTAGATCATCATCTGGGTCCCAAAATGGATAGTGGGTGAAGCACACATAAAGCGTAACAACACTGCAAATGCTTTGAAAACTGAACTGACATTGGAGCCTCAAGGCACAGAAAGTAGTTTGGAACTTGGATGCTGAATGAAATAAATTGCCTGCTAAAACCAACCAAAATTACCAACTTCCATAGGATTTAATCTAGGCCAAGAGAATAAAATTATTCAAAATGTCCAAGAAACAAAAATGTCTTCTACATACAAAGAATGAAGAAAATTTCAACTCACAATGGGGGAAAAAAGACCCAACACTGAAGTCACACATGTTCGAATTACCAAAGACTTTCAATGCTACGAGAACCATGTTTCAGGAAGTAAACGTGAACACTCTTGAGGGAATGACTAAGCAGAGAAATAGAAGATAGAAGCTATAAAAAAAGAACCAAAAGTAAATTTTAGAACTGGAAAACTTAATGGGCTCAGTAACAAAATGGAGAAAACAAAGGAAAGATTGAAGTGAATTTGAACATATTATCAATAAAAATTATCCAACATAAAATATATATTTTTAAAGATTTTATTTATTTCACAGAGAGAGACAGCAAGAGCAGGAACACAAGCAGGGGGAGTGGGAGAGGGAGAAGCAGGCTTCCTGCTGAGCAGGGAGCACGACGTGGGGCTTGATCCCAGGACCCTGGGATCATGACCTGAGCTGAAGGCAGACTCTTAATGACTGAGCCACCCAGGCGCCCCCCAACATAAAAGATTTTTAAAGAAGATTTTATATATTTTTTTGAGAGAGAGGGAGAAAGAGAGGAGCGCCGAGCAGTGAGCCCAACATGGGGCTCAATCCTAGGACTTGAGGATCATGACCTGAGCCGAAGGAAGCTGCTTAACTGACTGGACCACCCAGGCACCCCTCCAAAAGAAAAGATTAAAAAAATTTAACAGAAACTTTAGGACCTAAGGGACAATACCAAAAAGTTTAACACTTGTGTCATTTGAATTGTAGAAGGAGAGAAGAAAGTGCAATGAAGAGAAAATATTTAAAGAAATAATGGCCAAAACCTACCAAATTTGGCAAAAGATACAAACTTACAGATTCAAGAAAGAATATATGGGCATGCCTTGGGATATTTTGGGTTTGGTTCCAGACTGCCACAATAAAGTATGTCACAATAAAGAGTGTCAAATGAATTTTTTGGTTTCCTGGTGCATATAAAAGTTATGTTTACACTACACTATAGTATGTTAAATGTGCAATAGCATTATGTAAACAAATATACATACCTTAATGAACACCTTATCACTAAAAAATGCTAATCATCATCTGAGCTTTCAGTGAGTCATAATCACTGATGACGGATCACTACAACAAATATAATAATAATGAACATTTTGACATAAGACTTAACCAAAATATAACACAGAGACACAAAGTGAGCAAATATTGTTCGAATATTATTTTGGCATCAATAGATTTGTTCAAGACTGACTTGCCACAAACTTCCAATTTTTATTTTTATTTATTTATTTTTAAAGATTTTATTAGAGAGAACAAGAGTGAGAGTACATGAGAGGGGGGGAAGGTCAGAGGGAGAAGCAGACTCCCTCCTGAGCAGGGAGCCTGCTGCGGGACTCGATCCTGGGACTCCAGGATCATAACCTGAGCCGAAGGCAGTCGTCTAACCAACTGAGCCACCCAGGCGCCCCACAAACTTTCAGTTTTCAAAGAATACCTGATCTGCAGGGGTGCCTGGGTGGCTCAGTCGTTAAGCGTCTCCCTTTGAGTCAGGTCATGATCCCAGGGTCCTGGGATCAAGCCCCACATCAGGCTCCCTGCTCGGCAGGAAGCCTGTTTCTCCCTCTCCCACTCCACCTGCTTGTGTTCCCTCTCTCGCTTTGTCTCTCTCTGTCAAATGGATAAATAAAATCTTTAAAAGAAAAACAACAAAAAACCTGATCTGCAAAGCTCAATAAAATGAGGTATGCCTGTAATCCCACAAAAAAGGATAAACTAAAAAGAAACCTTTGCTGAGACAGACCATAATAAAACTGCTGAGAATCAAAGGAAAAAAAACCTTGAAAACTTCTTATGGAATACTGATGCATTACATATAGGGGAACAATACCTTTAATAACAAAATTTCTCATCAGAAAGTATGAATGCCATGGGTAGGGGGAACTTTTTTTTTTTTAAGATTTTATTTATTTGACAGAGAGAGAGCGAAAGCAGGAACACAAGCAGGGGGAGTGGGAGAGGGAGAAGCAGGCTTCCTGCTGAGCAGGGAGCCCGATGCGGGGTTCGATCCTAGGACCCCAAGATCATGACCTGCGCTGAAGGCAGACGCTTAACGACTGAGCCACCCAGGTGCCCCTGGAACAACATTTTAAAAATACTTTAAGGAAACCACTGTCAGTCTCATTCTATTCAGTGAAAATATTCAGGGTCATGAGATCAAACCTTGTGCCCTTGGGCTCCACCTGGCTGTGGAGCCTGTTTAAAATTCTCTCCCTCTCCCTCTGCCCCTCCCATGCCCGCCCCCCTGCCTCTTTCTCTCAAATAAAATCTTTAAAAAAAATAAAAGTTTCCACACAGAAAAATAAAATGAAAAGTTGACCTATAGATTTAAGAAAATATTTGTAAACCATCTACCTGGATAAGGGATTAATATCTAAAATATAAGGAACTCATACAACTCAATAGCAAAAAACCTCAAACAGCAAAAATCTCAATAGTAAAAAATAGGCAAAGAAGACATACAATACCTTTGAATAAATACGTTTCCAAAGAAGACATACAAATAGCCGACATGTACATGAAAAGGTACTCAACATCACTATCAGGAAAATGCAAATTAAAATCAGTATTAGATATCACCACATACCTGTTAGAATAGTATTATCAAAAAGGCAAGACTTAACAAGTGTCGGTGATGATATGGAGAAAATGAGTCCTTTGTACATCATTGGTGAGAATGTAAATTGGTACAGCCACTATGGAAAACAGTATGGAAATTCATCAAAAAGTAAAAATAGTATTATATGATCCAGCAATTCCATTTCTGGGTATATATCCAAAGGAAATAGAATCAGGATCTCAAAGACCTATCTGCACTGCCATGTTCATTGCAGCATTAGTCACAATAGCCAAGATATGGAAACAATCTAAGTAGCCATCTATAGATGTTGTGATATATATATATATATATATACACACACTCATAAATACAGTGGAATAGTTTTCAGCCATGAGAAAGGAATTCTTGCCATTTGTGACAACATGGATGGACCCTGAGTGCATTATGCAAGTGAAGTAAGTCAGAGGAAGACAAATACTGTACAATCTCACTTATATGTGGAATCTAAAAAAGGCAAACTCAGAAACAGAGTGAGAATGGTGGTTGCCAGAGGCTTGGGGATGGGAAAAGTGGGGAGATATTGGTCAAAGGGTACAAACTTCTAGATATAAGATGAGTAAGTTCTGGGAATTTAATGTACAACATGGTGACTATAGTTAATACTGAATTATGTAACTGATAGTTGGTAAGGAAGTAGATTAACTGTTTTCACCATACCCACAAAAAGGTAATTATATGGAATGATGGAGGTGTCAATTAACCCTTTGTGGTAATCATTTCACAATATATACATGTATCAAATAATCACATTGTACATCTTTACTTACCCAGTGTTATATGTCAGTTATACCTTGGTAAAGGTGGGGGGGATATATATGTGTCTATATAAAATAAATGCACAAAGCAAAAACTGATAAACTGAAAGTAGATAAATCTACAATTAATGTGGGAGATTTTAACATTTATCTCTTCCTATTGATAGATCAACAGACAAGAAATCAAGGTACAGAAGAACTCAATGCCATCTATAGATTGACAGCAGAGTATGTATTCTTTTCAGTTGCATGTGGAATATTCACCAAGATAAACTATATTCTGGGTCATAAACTAAATCTTCATAAATGTAAAAGAATTGAAATCAGGCCAAACATTTTCCTTACCAAAATGGAATTAAATTAGAAAAAAATAACAAAGATGTTTAGCAAGTCCACAAATATGTAAAAATTAAACAACTGACATGTAATCAATCCATGAGTCAAACAGCAAGTCTCAAACGAAATTAGAGCATATTTTCAACTGAACAAAAGTGGAAATAGAGGGCGGCGCCTGGGTGGCTCAGTCGTTAAGCGTCTGCCTTCAGCTCGGGTCATGATCCCAGGGTCCAGGGATCGAGCCCCATATCGGGCTCCCTGCTCGGCAGGAAGCCTGCTTCTCAGTCTCCCTCTCCCACTCCCCCTGCTTGTGTTCCCTCTCTTGCTGTGTCTCTCTCTGTCAAATAAATAAAATCTTAAAAAAAAAAGGCATTGTTTAAAAAAAAAGTGGAAATACAGGATATTAATTTATAGGATACAGCCACAGCAGTACCAAGAGAGGAATTTTTTTTTAAGATTTTATTTGTCAGAGAGAGTGAGTGAGCATAAGCAGGGGGAATGGCAGGCAGAGGGATAAGCCGGCTCCTTGCTGAGCAAGGAGCCTGACATAGGACTTGATCCCACCCAGGGTCCTGGGATCATAACCTGAGCCAAAGGCAAATGCTTAACAGACTGGGCCACCCAGGCATCCCCCAAGAGGGAAATTTTTAGCAAGTAACTGGGTTGGTGTCAGAGTAAGTGTAATATAGAGTCAAGATCTTCACCACCACCCAGGCTAACTAGGCCATTCTTTTCTATGGTAAATATGGAGGGCAAATGAAGAGCAATAAAGAGGCACTCCTACCTCTCTCAACCAGGAAGGTATAAAAAGGAGGCTGGTAGGGTGCCAGAACTCCCATTCACACATAATAGTAAGGAGGACTCCTCCTTCCCCCGTCAATGGAGACTGAGTGAGAAACCTGTGTTTCTGTCTCCCACCTGCCATAACAAGATGGCACACCCCCTTCCCATGTGAGTGGAGCAGAGAATGCCAGCTTAAACAAGGTTTAAATAAGATTTAGAATCTTAACACAAAATGTCCACATTTCAATTGAAAATCCATCGTTATAATAAGAACCAGGAAAATCTCAAATTCAGTGAAAAAAGATATTCAAAAGAGTATCAAGATGACAAAGATGTTAGAATTATCTCATAAATACATAAAACTTCATAAAAATGCCTGAAACCAATATACTTGAAACAAAAGAAAAAACAAAGTCTTAGCAAAGAAATGTGAAGTCCAATGAAGAAAATAGAAGATATAAAAAAGAATCAAAGGAAAATTAAAGATTTTATTTATTTATTTGAGAGAGAGAGAATGAGAGATAGCATGAGAGGGAAGGGGTCAGAGGGAGAAGCAGACTCCCTGCTGAGCAGGGAGCCCGATGTGGGACTCGATCCTGGGACTCCAGGATCATGACCTGAGCCGAAGGCAGTCGCTTGACCAACTGAGCCACCCAGGCGCCCCAAGAATCAAAGGAAAATTAACTGAAAAGTATGATAATGGAAATAATAGATGTGCTAACAGCATAAATGGAGGGGACAGAGGAAGGAATCAGAACAGAAATTACCCAATCTGAACAACAGAAAATAGACTGAAAAAAGAGTGAAAAACAATTCAGGAACCTGTGAGATTATAATACAAGATCTAACATTCCTAACATTGATGTCCTGGAAGGAAAAAATACAACAGGATTGAAAAAGTACTCAAAGAAATGATGACTGAAAATTCCCCCAATTTGGCAAAAGACCATAAACAGATTCAAGACACTGAGTAACAAGCCTTCCCCCACCTCTGCCCCCAATCACTATCATGTCATATCATAGTCAAACTTCTGAAAACTAAGGACAAAATAAAAATCTTGAAAGTAAGAGAAACACCACCTTAAATTTGGAGGGGGAAATTCAAACAAAAGCGGACTTCTCATAAGAAACCACAGAGGCCAGAAGAGGTTGTACATTTTAAAGTGCTGAAAGAAAGAATTCCAAATTCCAAATCCTATATCCAGCAAAAAACCCAAAAAAACCCAAACAGAAACATATATATATATAAATCATTCAAGAATAAAGGGAACCAACATCAGTCATTAGGAAAATGCAAATCAAAACCACAATGAGATACCACTTTACAACCACTGAGATGACTATAATTAAAAAAAAAAAAGGAAAATAATAATCAATGGCAAGGATGTGGAGAAACCCTTGTGGTGAAGCTGCTGTAGAAAACATGGCAATGCCTCTAAAAAATTAAACATAATTATCATACAGTACAACAATGACAAATGAATTTAAAATAGGGACTAGAACAGATACTTGTATGCGAATGTTCATGGCAGCAGTATTCACAATAGCTAAAATTAGGTAGAAGCAACCCAAATGTCCATTATTGGATGAATGGAAAAATAAAATGTGGTATATACATACAATGGATGTGTTATTTGGCCTTTAGTAGGAATTAAGTTCTGACACATGCAACATGGATGAAGCTTGAAGATAGCCAGACACAAATGGACATATGATTCCATGATATGAGGTACCTGGAATAGTCAAGTTCATAGAGACAGAAAGTAGAATAGTAGTTACCACTGGCTGGGAGGAAGTGGTAATAAGGAATTAATGTTTGATGGATACCAAGTTTCAGTTAGGGATGATGAAATATTGGAGATGGGTAGTGGTGATGGTTGCAAAACAGTGTGAATGTACTTAATGCCATTGAATTGTACACTTAAAATTTGTTAAAGTGGTAAATTTTACATTAAGCATATTTTGCCACAATTAAAACATTTTTAAAAATATGCTGTTGGGGCGCCTGGGTGGCTCAGATGGTTAAGCGTCTGCCTTCAGCTCAGGTCATGATCCCAGGGTTCTGGGATAGAGCCCCGCATCTGGCTCCCTGCTCTGCGGGGAGTCTGCTTCTTCCTCTTCCTCTCCCACTCTCCCTGCTTGTGCTCCCTCTCTCACTGTGTCTCTCTCTGTCAAATAAATAAAATCTTTAAAACAAAAAAATATGCTGTTGCCAAGAAACGCACTTCAGATATAAAGATATAGGCAAGTTGAAAGTAATAGAATAGAAAAGGATATATCATGCAAACATTAATCAAAAAAAAAAAAAAAACAGGAGTGGCGGTCTTAAAAACACACTTCTAGGGCTCCTGGGTGGCTCAGTCATTGAGCATCTGCCTTCAGCTCAGGTCGTGATCCCAAGTTCCTGGGATTGGTCCCTCATTGGGCTCCCTGCTCAGCAGGAAGCCTGCTTCTCCCTCTCCCACTCTCCCTGCTTGTGTTCCCTCTCTCGCTGTGTCTCTCTCTGTCTCTGTCAAATAAATAAAAATCTTAAAAAAAAAAAAACCAACCAACCAACCAAACAAACAAAAACACACTTCTAAATAATCCATATGTCAAAGAGGAAGTCTCAAAAACATGTTGAGCTGATTATGGTTTGGGAACCTAATTTTGGAAATAAATACTACATATATAAATTGGTATATGGTAAAAACCAAAATGTATTTTAGTGAATGATAACCAAAGACACTTATCTGAATTTTAAAAATGAGATGTTAGTGAAAATGGCATTTTCATCAGAAAGAATACTCTATTGATAAATAAGTGAACCATATGCAATTTTAAAATACTGCTTTGGTTATTTGATTTTTCTAAGTAAATAAAAATTAAAAATTATTCATAGAAAAAAGACATTGAAATGAATAAAAATTTAAAAAACGGCTGCCTGGGTGGCTCAGTTGGTTAAGGGTCTGCCTTTGGCTCAGGTCGTGATCCCAGGGTCCTGGGATTGAGCCCCGCATTGGGCTCCCTGCTCAGCAGAGAGCCTGCTTCTCCTTCTCCCTCTGCCTGCTGCTCTGCCTGCTTGTGCTATCTGTCAAATAAAAAAAAAAAAAAAATTTAAAAAACGTATCAAAATTTGTAGGAGGCAGATAAAGCAGGGATGAAAGGGAAATTTATAGCACTAAGTGCATATATTAGAAGAGGAAAATTCTCAAATTATTAATCCAACTTCCCAAAACAAGACCTAGAAAAGAAAATAATGGAAAACGAACAGAAGAACAAATCAAAGACAGAAATCAGTGAAACTTAAAACATAAAAAACAATAGGAAAAGTCACTGAGATTAAGAGCTGGTTCTTTGGGAAGATCAATAAAATTGACAAACTTCTAGAAAGACCACCACCACCACCACCAAAAACTCAAAAGACACAGATTACCAATACCCATATGAAATAGCGGATATCACTACTTTGCAGACATCAAAAGGATAAGGGAATACTACAAACAATTCTACACATAAATTTGACAACTTAGATGAAATGAACAACTTACTTGAATCACAAAACTACCACAACACACCCAATATGAAATAATGTGAATGGCCAAAATACTATTAAGGAAATTTAATCTATAATCTGTAATATATTCTCCCAAAAACCTCCAGAGTCAGATAATTTCATTCGAGAATTTTGCCAAATATTTAAAGAACACAATCTCTTCCAGAAAATAGAATACTAGTATTACCTTGATGCTGAAGACAGAGACAGTATAAAAGAAAAAAATACACACTCTACTATACATTATGAATATAGACACAATAAATCCTTAAAAAACATTAACAAGGAGAATTCAATATTATATAAAAAGAATTTTACATGACCAAGTGGGGTTTACTCCAGGGATTCAATGCTGGTTCAATATTTGAAAATCAATCAAGGTAATCTACCATTTCAACAAACTAAAGAAGGAAAAAAAAATCAACACAATCAAATCAACTGATATAGAACAAACATTTGACCAAATTCAACTGATTCATGATAAAAACTCAGAAAAACAGGAATAGAGGGAAACTTCTTCAAATTAATAAAGTATCTACAAAAAAAATTACAGCTAATATTATACTTAAGGATGTAATAGTAAATCCTTTACTTTGAAGATCAAGAAGCAAGAATTTATCCTCTCACTATTCTTGACATAATTCTTAAGTTTTGTGTATGCAGTAGGGGAAAGGCAATAAAAGGCCTTTTTCTATTTCCTAGATAGGAAATAAAACTGTCCTATTTACAGATAACATGAGCATGTAGAAAAATTCAATTGAGTCATTAAATTTCTAGAACCAACAACTGACTTCAGAAAAGTCACAAAGTAGAAGACAAACATACAAAAATCATTTGTATTTCTATATATTAGCAATGGACATGTGGACACTGAAATTAAAAAATATATACTACTTATAATCACTCAAAAATATGTAAAAATACATAGTAGTGTAAAACAAAACATATGTAGGACTCTTATGTTGAAAACTATACAACAATGATGAAAGAAATAAAACAAAATATATAGACACAGTGTGTTCATGGATTGGAATGCCAAGCACAGTAAAGATGTCAATTTACTCCAAATTGATATAGAGGTTTAAATGCAATTCCTGTCCAAATCCAGCAAGAATTTTTGTAAATGTACTATTGCTGCTGTAACAAATGGCTTAAAACACAAATTTATTATTTTACAGTTTTATGTTAGAAGTGCAACATGGGTCTCACTGGGCTAAAAGCAAGTTGTGGGCAAGCTGCATTCTTTTATGGCCTTTTGGAGGCTCAGGTGGCACCTTCTTCTATCTTCTCCTCTATTCTCCTCCTCCTCTTTCTTCTTAATCTTCTTGTCATTTCCAGCTTCTAGAGGCTGCCTGCCTGCATTCTTTGGCGCATGGCCCTCCTGGTCTCCATCTTCTAAGCAGGCAACAACAGGTAGAGTCCTTCTCAAAAGGCATCATTCTGACTTCCTCTTCTGTCTCTTCCATATTTAAAAAGACCTTTGTGATTACATCATACCCGTGTGAATAATCCAGAATAATTTATTTAAAGACAGGTGGTTAGCAACCTTGATTCTATCTGCAATCCCTTGCTATGTAACCTGGAAATTCACAAGTTCCAGGGATTAAGATGGGGATATATTTGTGAGGCCATTACTTTTTCTATCTTGGTAAATATAAACCAGATTATTATTTTTTTTAAAGATCAGATTATTCTAAAATTTACATGGAAGGACACATGAGCTGGAATGTGTAAAGTCATTTTGATAAAGAATAACAAAGTAGGAGGAATCACTCAACCCAATATCAAGATTTATAGTTTAGATACAATAATAAAGGCAGTGTGGTATTAGTAGAAACTGGCCCTTGGATCAATAGAACAAAACAAAGAACCAGAACTGGATTCACATAAACATGCCCAACTGATTTCTGAGGTATGAAACAAATTCAGTGGAGGAAGGACAGCTTTTTCAATAAATGGTGCTGGAGCAATTGGACACTACAGGCAAACAAAAACAAACAAAAAATCCTTTTACCTAAGTCTTATACATTATAACTCAATAATATCTCACATATATGATACAATCATATAACACTAACTCAAAATGGATTGTAGACTTAAAAATGTGTAACATAAAACTATAAAACTTGCAGGAAAAAAACAAAAAAAATTGGGGGGATTTAGAGCTAGGTAAAGAGATCTTAGAGTTGATACCAAAAGCATGATTCATAAAAGAGAAATTTGATAAATTAGATCTCATCAAAGTTAAAATCTTCTGCTCTGCAAAAGACTTTGCTAAGAGGATGAAAAGACAACCTACCCACTAGAGGAAAATCCTTGCAAATCACATATCTTGCTAAGTACTAATATCTAATATATATAAAGAACTCTCAATATCCAACAGCATAAACCCCCACATAATCCCCCCCAAAAAGAAAAAAAAAACAGACAAAAGATATAAACATAAACTATATGGATGGTCAATAAACACACAAAAAGTCACTGGTCCCAAGAAAGTTCAAAACCCAGTGGAGTAAATACCATTAGTTTTCAAGGCCTGACAGTAATCCCCTGTACCCTGAGACTCTACCTTCCAGGTTGGGTCTCTGCCCTCAAGGTCCATGGCTCATGGTCATTTGTCCTCTTTTCTTGAAGGGTAACGCATGTTTATAGTTGAGTATCTTGATCAGCCCATTTCCTGCCTGTAGAATTTTGGAAACCTGACAGCCTTGTTATTTCATCCTGTCTCTGTTCTTGTCAGTCCAAGCTAGCAGTGTTTCTGCTGATACAAAATTTGCAAAGACCTTACGGGTTGTGGGTCTTCTCTGTTTGTCACAGGGATCCACACAATTAGACAGGAGGCAGGACAAACTGCCTACACTCAAAAAAAAAAAAAAAAAGCCATCACTGTTGGACAACCATCTCTTCATTTCTACTGAGATGGTTGATTGCATCCACGAGTCACATACCTAATCTCTTCAGCTAAAGTTGTCCTGGTACACCCTCTCTCCAGAGCAAGCTTTCTCCAGTGAATCTCCTAATTTCAGCATCCTTTGCAGTTTGGATAGGCTAATTCCCCCAAATAATCAGACTTTGGTTCCTTTTTGCATAATAGTTACTTCCTCAATTTCTCTTTTCTTTCACATTTTAACTATAAGCAGCAAGAATACACCAGGTCCCACCTTCAACATTTTCCTTGGAAATTTCCTCAGCCAAGTATTCAAATTAATCACAAGTTTGCTTTTCACACAACTATAAAACACAATTCAGCCAAGTTTTCTACTATGTAATACGAATCATCTTTCCACCAGTTTCCAGTAACAGTTTTCTCATTTTCTTTTGAACCCTCACCAGAAACACTATTAAATGTTAATATTTGCAGTAACATTCTCCTCATGAGGATATATGTATCCTCTAAGAAAATAGCTTTCTCAATCTTGCTCTTTTCCTCCTGAGCCTACACCTTACCATCTCTAAGCCTAACAGTCTGTTTAAGGCAATCTAGGCTTTCCTGTCACGTGGCTTAAAATTCTTCCAGCCTCTACCCATTGCCGAAATGCACTTCCACATTTTTAGGTGTTTGTTTTAGCAGAAACCCCATTTCCTGGTACCAAAATCTGTATTAATGTCCTGGAGCTCCCATAAAAATCATCACAGATTTGGTGGTTAAAACAAGAAAATTGCAGTATATTTATAAAGTAGCATACTTATAAAATTAAATTGAATGGACTTGACTTTAAATGGAAAAGTTAAAAATTATAAATTTAAAAACAGAACAATCATACAGAAAACTTCGCTTCTGCCACTTCTTTGCATTTTTGCAGGGACACTTAAAGTAGGTAACATTTTATGGCCAAACATTTGCATGTCTTTTTTGCCCCTTCCCTCTTTAGCCAACTGAGATATATTACATCCCAGAGATTTGCATGAGGAGGGCTTACTATAGGATTGGGAGTAAGGGAAATATAAAATGTGAAATATAGGTTTAGGATATTTGCTGTTTGTCCTATGGTACCAAAGGAGTCTGGGACTGGCCTGTTTTTAGTTTTCATTACAATGAATACAGTAGCAATGTATCTCTTCTAATAACACCATTCCATCCCCTCCTATAAGTGATATATATTTTGGTGGATATAGTAACTATGATAGGAGAGTAGAAATTGGGGGAGATCTTGGGAAATAGTTAAGAGCATAAATATGTAGAAATTCCCAATGATTACTATACAAATACTTTTGACTTGTTTATATAACCTCCTATAATGGAAATTCTCTGAGGTAAGAAAACAGCCTAGTCATCTGTGAGTTCATAATTGTATTTTTAAGTTTAGCCATTTAAAACACTGTCCGTTAGTACACCAGATTTTCTAGTACCTCATACACAAGACCTATAAAACATGAATATTATGTACTATGTACAGCAATAAAATAAGTATATGCATACAGTGCTCTACTGAAAACAAAACATGGCTATTTCAAGACATAATTAGTAAACCAGGAGGCAGGATAGCACATGTAGGAATGCTAGTTAATTTATTTTTATGACGGCCACAGAAATGCATAGGAGAGAAGAAACAAATGAGAGTAGAATATCCAAGAAAAAGTGACTCACACATTCCCAACATCTTTGGTTGGTTGAGGCTAGAACAGATTCAGTTATACCACTACCTCCCCGCTCACTACATACCCAGGAGAAAGGATAGGCTTACATCCTCAGTTGTGAGTATTCTTTTGTTAATTGCCAATTGTTAGCATATAATATTTATTCATATACAAATATAGATTTATTCAAATGAAACAATTACTAAATTCTCAGTTATGAATACAGACCCTATGACTTACCTATTTATTTTATTCTAGTATGTTCAAAGTGCCCACACTCAAAAAACAAAACAAACCCCAAACCTCAAAAAACCCCAAATCTCTGTAAGCATAAATAATTATTTGTAAAGGCTAAATTCCACAATGTTCTGTCTGGCCAGACAAAGCATTATATTTTCTATGACCCTCTCAAGTCTGAATTTTTATCATGTCGGATTTTCCTTATCACCTACTTTTTTTTTTTTCTCTCAAGTTATCTGCAAGCCCTGGACAAGCATGTTGCCATTTATTATCCACTGGCAATTGCTGTCCCTTTCTGTAAGATAGACGGCCTCAACTGAGGGGCAGGGGAAGCTTATTTAAATTTCCACTGCATTTTATTACACAGAGTAACATTGTATACAGTAAATATATATTATAAATAATCAGGGACTTTCAGTAACACTGTTCCAGGTGCTGCTGAATTTACTATTTTCATAGAAAAGATGCTATAGACGTTATTGTTTTAGCAGATTTCCAATTCTCAAACATCACAATCTCTCCAGTGATTTTTCTCTCTCTTTTTAAAAAGATTTTATTTTTTGAGAGAGAGAGACAGCGACAGAGACCACAAGCAGGGAGGAGAGGGAGAAGCAGGCACCCCACTGAGCAGGGAGCCCGATGTGGAGTCGATCTGAGGACCCTGGGATTATTACCTGAGCCCAAGGCAGACACTTAACCAACTGAGCCACCCAGGCGCCCCTCTAGTGATTTTTCATTTGAGAAGTTCAGAGACCCCACACTTCCTGAGAAAAATCAAGGTATAAAGGCTTACTTATATATCTATTTCATAATTCTGTCTACAGTGACTTATTCTCCCAAATTTTACTCATCTATGTCACTTCTTGGCCTCCCTTTCCCTAGTATGAATTCTTTGATGTTGAATAAGGTGTAAGTTATGGCTAAAAGTATCCCTATAATCATGACAACAGTAGGACTCCCTCCAATATGAATTCTCTGGTTTTGTGTAAGGTTTAAGCCACAGCTAAAGAATCTTTTTAAAATTTATTACATTAATATATTCATGACTAACAGTCTTCTTACAATTATAACATTATATGAATTTTTTTTAGAATTCTCCAGTTGGATGACTGCTAAAAGACCTTTTTCCACATTGCTTACAATCAGAACTGTTACTCTCCAAAGTGAAACAACTCATAGTCAGAAAGGCCTGAGATGTCTGGCAGTTATCTACCATAGCTGAAGAAACTTGCATATACCCATGGACTGAATAATTCATCTTAATATAAGATTAACAGAAATACACACACACATGAATATTTATAGCATTTATAGCAGTATTTTTATTACAACACAAAATTATAAAAAATACCAATATCCATCAAGAGGATAAATAGTGGTATATTTTAAAATGAAGAGTAAAGAGAATGAAAATGAACACATTACTGCCACATGCAATAATGTATGAATCTTAAAAATGTAGAGTGAAACAAGACACAAAAAAATTCATGACACATGATAAAACAAAGTTTAAAGACATGCAAAGACTACTTCATGACATTATAAGCCAGGTACTTGGTAATCTTTGGGGAAGTAACAACTTTTTTATTCCAGAGCATAAGGAGAAATATATTTCATATTTTCTTTCTTTTATAAAAATTGATTTTATGACCATTTTGTAATTGCCTCTGCATGTAAGTACTTTTTAAAAAAATAAACTGAGTCAACAGAACTTGAAAACTTAAAGATTAGCTTCATTTCTGATAGAGTTCAATAACAATGATCATACCCATTATATATGCTAGTAAACAGTAGTTATGTAGTTGGTACTTTAACTATTATTACATTTGTGATTAAAATAACCTTATTAAAATGTTTTAGCATGCTTTTTTTTTAAACTAAAGTTTTACAATAACTTGGATAGGCTTTACAAAGAAGTCACATCATTTATTGCATTTCTATGTCTTCTCCCTTGTGAGTTCTCTGATGGACAATGAGGTTTCTCTTATAACTGAAGGACTTACCACACTCATTACAAATATAGGGTTTCTCCCCTGTGTGAGTTCTCTGATGTACGATGAGATTTGTCTTCTGGCGGAAGCACTTCCCACATTCATTACATTTATATGGTTTCTCTCCTGTATGAGTTCTTTGATGATGAATGAGATATGATTTCCTGCTAAAGGCTTTCCCACACTGAGGGCATTCATAGGATTTCTGTCCTGTATGTATTTTTTGATGTACAGTGAGAGTTGCTTTCTGGCGAAAGGACTTCCCACATTCATTACAGATATAGGGTTTCTCCCCTGTATGAATTCTCTGATGTAGATTCAGATTTGTCTTCTGACTGAAGGATTTCCCACATTCATTACATTCATATGGTTTCTCTCCTGTGTGAGTTCTGTGATGATCAATGAGGTATGACTTCATCCTAAAGGCCTTCCCACAGTGAGGACATTCATAGGATTTTTCCCCTGTATGTGTTCTCTGATGTGCCACAAGGGTTGTCTTCTGGCGGAAGGACTTTCCACACTCATTACAAATATAGGGTTTCTCCTCATTATGAGTCTTCTCATGAAGAGCGAGGGTTGTCTTCTGGGAGAAAGATTTTCCACATTCATTACAAATATAGGGCTTTTCCCCCGTATGAGTTCTCTGATGTACAGTAAGGTTTGCCTTCTGATGAAAGGACTTCCCACATTCTTTACAAATATAGGGTTTCTCTCCTGTATGAATTCTCTGATGTAAAGAGAGTGTTGTCTTCTGGCGGAAGGACTTCCCACAGTCATTACACTCATACGGTTTCTCTCCTGTATGAGTTCTCTGATGACGAATGAGGTGTGACTTCAATCTGAAGGCATTCCTACACTGTGGACATTCGTATGATTTCTCCCCTGTATGTGTTCTCTGATGATCAGTGAGGGCTGTCTTTAGGCGGAAGGACTTTCCACATTCATTACAAACAAAGGGTTTCTCTCCTGTGTGAGTTCTCTGATGATCAATGAGATAGGACTTCCTTCTAAATGAATTTCCACATTGATGACACTGATAGGGTTTTTCCTCTGTGTGAATTCCCTGATGCAGAATCAATACTGACTTCCTGCAGAAGGACTTCCCACATTCAGTGCATGTATGTTTTTTTTCAATATTGGTTGTTCTTCTCCTTTTATTATACTCAGATGGATTTTCTCTTCTGTAAGCTCTATTAGGTGTAATTAAGCCTCCCTTTTTAAGGAAGGCTTTCTCACAGTCATTGTATCCAAATGACTGTGCTGGAGTTTCCACCTTATGATATTGCATAAGTACTTCATTATGACTGACAGCCTTGCCACGCTGATTATGGGATTTGACTCCAGGTTGAGCTGTCTCCGCTTTAGTATTGAGGAGTGATTTCCCATATCCATTATACTCACTAAGTCTTTTTCTTGCAGGACTTAGATTACTGATGATTAATTCTGAAACATTTTTAAAAATCTTTCCATGAGTGTCATATTCAGGAGGTAGAGTTTTTGAATTAATAGGGTTTTTGCTTAAAGTAAATGTCTTTTCATATGCATTACTGTTTTCCTTAATCAGTTTTTTGTGGTTGATGAATACAACTGATCTAGAAAACTTATCTTGGTGTTCCTTGAATTTCACTAAAAAGTCTTCCTCTTTCCAATTTTCTTCTACAAAAGAATATAATTAATAACAATTTGTGAATCTTCACATATTTGCTATGGAAAGAAGTTGTACTAGTATCTAGCATATGAGATCAAGAAAGACCCAGGACAAATTACTCCGTGCCTGGGAAAAGACACAAAACCTAAATAAAAACTATGCCTCAGTGTGGAGAAAATAAAAAATTAAGCAATGTACATTAGCCAGTTTTGCACTTTGTACCAGAACTTCATACAGAAAGTGAAACAAATACACCAAGCAGTGAGGAGAAGACAAAGAATGGTGAGAGACCGATGCTTGGATAGGTGGATTCAGAAGCAATGAAGTGAGTCTTTCAAAGACAATAAACTTTAAGTAGGATGGACAAGAAAAATTAGTAGAAAAGCTTCTTCAAGAAAAATACTAGAGGAAGGATTACTTTTGGAGAACACAGATCAGCGCCTGTATTTTTATACATTCATCCCTAGATTGTGAGGCAAAACACTTCCAGTTGTTCCACCAACCCTTTCCATGTAGCTACAATGGCTAATTAATCTTTCCAAGTATCAATTTCCTAGTGTTTAGAGAGACACTTTTTCTAAAAAGATACATTTTAGAGAGAAAGAGTACACATGCAAGTCAGGGGACAGGGAGAGAATCCTCAAGCAGACTCTCCAGTGAGTGCAGAGCCTGATGCGGGGCTTGATCTCAGGACCTTGAGATCATGACCGGAGCCAAAATCAAAAAGTTGGACTGTCAACCAACTGAGCCACCCAGGCGCCCCTAGAAAGACAATTTTTTTTTTTTTTTAGGATTTTATTTATTTATTTGACAGAGAAAGAGACAGCGAGAGAGGGAACACAAGCAGGGGGAGTGGGAGAGGGAGAAGCAGGCTCCTCGCCGAGCAGGGAGCCCTAAGTTTGGCTCAATCCCAGGACCCTGGGATCATGACCTGAGCCAAAGGCAGACGCTTAACGACTGAGCCACCCAGGCACCCCAAAAGACAATCTTATAGCCTAGGCTCTAATCCCCCATATAGCTGGGAATCATTTTCTCTTGTGAGAAAAGAGCTAAGAAAATACTTCCAACAGGAATTATAAAACTGACTGGGGGTATTTTTACTGGCATATTCATATTGCTATTATCTATCCTTCTAAGATGGTTCAGTAACAAAATCTCATGACCATCAATGATAACTATTCCTCTCTGCAGACTCACTTTTTCAGGTTTAAAGGCTGCTGCTGCAAGTCTTTCCCCAATATAATAACTTCTCTAAACTCAGTTTTCCATATGTTGGACAAGATTAGATTGTTCATTCTCATTCTAAATCATTAACTTTAACCTTCATTTCTCTTATAATTTTGTAGCTATATTTGACTTCTGTTACTCTGCAATCATCCACATCCAAAAGAACAATGTTAAACCTAGGTTTTTTTCCTTCAGTCCATTACCCTCAACACGAACATACAAGGAACCTCTGTAAACAAGACTTCAAATCACCTAGATTCACTTTTTATACTCAAACAAGCTTTCAGTGTTGTCCACGTATCTGACAAATCTCACACATAACACAACAGTAAGGCCTCATATTTATAGCCTTATAAATATCTCACTTAATCACATGCTTTGCTCATGTTCTTTTCATCAGTTGGCTTGCCTTCCAGTCTTACTTCTGCTCATATTTATATAATTTTCAAGAAAATGCTATCATTCAATGATATGAAAATTCCTTCACTTATTTCCCCCCACCACTTTAAGCACTATTTCTTTATAACTTGAAAATGGTTATCGTCTAGGAAAGTCTTTTTAACAAATTTTTACAAGCTTAATCAAGTTATAAATATTTCATGAAAAATGTAGATTTTGATAGTAATCCTTTTTCATAGAAAAGAATACTTTATTGGTTATCGCCTTTGAACTCTTCTGAGTGTACATTAACACTGTGTATCCTACCTAGATAGACAGTGCTTGGCAGAATTCAACCATTTCAATCAGAATTTATACAGCGATGGCCTGAGCAGGTACATCTGAAAGGAATTACCAGTATAAGCTTTCTGAATAGAGGAAAATATACATCCTCTGTATAGCTCCACAGTTAATGAAGCAACTACTGAATACTTAACATATTATATACTACAGCAAAAAAGATTCGAACAGAGGATCTTATCCTCTTAAGGAAAGAATCCTTAAATATAAACCATGTATAATCAGGTATCAAATTATAAAACCATATCTAAGAGTTGTGTTTTAATTAGTAGGTAGCATGGGAATTCAGAAAAAGAATGTGGAGTAGTTAAGGAACATTTTATGGAGAAAAAAATCTCAAGACTTAACTTAAAAGATATATAGTATATGAAAGGGAGAACACAGCACAATGAAAAGTACATACATCTCGACAAATCATAGATGTGTGGAGAACATTGAGGAGACTGGATCAAGTGGAAATTACCGTTTTCCACAGGGAGAAAAATAAAGCTGAAAAGACCAAATGAAGGCTTATTTTAGTAGTCCTTGAATCAAGAATTTCAATTTCATATAATAGGGAACAATAAATTGAAAGAGTTAAGACAAAATTAGAGGAAAGCCAAGATGTAATTATTATAGTCAAGACATGAAATAAGGTAACATCATTTTGTATGACATGAAAATATGGGAAGATATAAATATATCTCACAGGCTGATAAACATAATACAAATTGTGAAGAGATTCACAAGAGATGGTGATAGGGACAGAAAAAGCTGGTATCACGGTAGAAATAAAATAATTTGAAATAGATAATGAGGAAGAATTTAAAAGCTAGGCAATATCATGATTTTCATTTCAACATAATGTCACAAAATAGATGAAACATCAGAGTGCAGAATTCCTGAAGTACTACAGTGAAGGTGGGAGAAATGTGCTGAGTATGTCGGTGTTAGAGACATGTACATAAAACAAAGAGCTTCAGTCCTCAGAATGGATGAGATTACTGTAATTTAAAGGCAGATCCCTTGAGGTCAAATCAGAGAAATAAGACTAAGAGTCTAGTAAAACAATATACATTTAAAAATATATGTATCAGTGACTATTACATGCCAGGTATTGTTCCAGGCAATATGGCCAGTAATGAAGAAAACAGACCAACTTGGAAATAATCACAAAGGGAATCAGGATAAGAATAAGTAATGTTTTACCCACACCAAGGGTTGACTTCAGGTATGATGATCAGCCATATAAAATGAACCAGAAAAGTTTACTGGCAGAAAATGATAACTGTGGAATTATCAATCTAGCCAAGGCAAGTGAGTTTTAAAACCAACAGCTAGATTTGTGGTGAGAAGGGGAGCTTATTAGACTAAGCACAGCAAACAAATCTGAGGTAATAAAAAGAAGTTTAAAAACCAACAGCTAGATTTGTGGTGAGAAGGGGAGCTTATTAGACTTAGCACAGCAAACAAATCTGAGGTAATAAAAAGAAAAAGAAAAAAATGGAAAGCAGTGAGAAGAAAAACATTAACCAAGAATATTCTCTTCCTTAAAAATAGATTTAAGAATGCCTAAAAGAAATATATACAACGGCAAGAAGATAAAGGACTGAGGCTAGAAAAAGACACAAATCAAGAAAAAAGATCTAAAGGAAGGCTTATAGTACATTTTGATTGAGTGGCAACTATCCTTGATAACATCAAGCAAACTAGAAAAGAATATTATATCAGGAAAATGATATTTAAAAATTTAAATTTTGCAGGCATGATGATTATTTAAAAGTTTAGGAGCCTTTAAAAAGACAAAATATTTCAAAGGTGCCACCCACCACATGACCATTTTAAAATTTATTCTCCACTAGATTTCATCCACCTGAAGTCAGAAACTCACCTAAGCAGGCATGACCTGTAAATGATGTCCATGGCTCTTCTCCTCGTTCCAACTTGAGGATCACATCAGGTTTGGTCATGTGACACCCTGATAAAAATTTGTATTAAGTTGCTTAGGCTTCAATACATTTGAAAAATTAGTACAGTACATTTTCAATGCAAATTAAGATACTTGTTCATGTAAAAGAAAACTTAACATCTTGTTCTGGGTAAGTACACAATTATCCTTTCTGTTAACAAATAATTCATCACCTCTTAAGCCTGAAATTCAGAGCATAATTCAGGCACTTTGAAAGGAAATGTATACTACTGAAAGTTTCAAAGAGAGCTTTTCTTACCCACAGAGATGAGATGGCAATAGTTTTCCAACATCACATCCATGTAGAGAGTCTTCTGAGCAGGATCCAGGTGCTGCCACTCCTCCCGAGTGAAGTCCACAGTCACATCTTTGAATGACACCGATGCCTGCAATGGATTGGAACTATGATCAGAGTAAGCTGATTAGATATTGTGGACTACTTTTGATCCTGCTCCTTTGAGGCATTCATATGAATATAAAGAAAGCCAATCATTTTTGTCTTGTTATTTACGTAGTAAGATAAAAGTGAAGGCAGAAGTAACTGTCACTGAATTTATTTAATAATTAATTCTAAAAATACTTATGTGAAGTTGCTTTGTACCCCAAAACTGCATTCGTTTACTGGAATGCCAAGACATACAAAGCACAGTCCCTGCATAGCCTCAAAGCAAGGAACACATACCTTTAATAAGGTATGTATAAACATAAACCTGCTAGAAGGTGTTACAGGCACTACAACAAAAGAATATACAAGATGCAATATATTACAAGGGGAGCACAACTGATGAGGTAAAATTTTTCCCTGTCAAGATTATGTTATGTGGGAAGAATATGGTTTTAGAATGCATAGGAACAACTGGCATCCAAAACTAATACAGTGAATTGGTCACAAAAACGATCCCTCAGATAATAATTATTTATAATTAACATAACATATATTTCTGAACATAATATATAATAAATGACAGATGGCACTGGAAAATAATCAAAGCAAGCAAAAACTGAAGGAGAATTTATTCTTAATGGATAGCAACTGCAATGGGTAAGAACTGTTCAGTTCATGGCTTTTTTTTGCATGAAGGTACCAGAAACCCTACAGCTCCTGAGGAAGAATTTAGAACTGGCAGATAAGCTGGAGATTTAGAAATAAATTCATTCATTCATTCTTTCTTTTCTTTTCTTTCTTTCTATCTCTCTCCCTCCCTTTCCTTTTTTCTTTTTCTTTTCTTTTCCTTTCCTTCCTTCCCTTTCTTTCTCTTTCTCTCTCTCTCTTTCTTTTTTTAAAGTAGGCTCCATGCACAGTGTTGAGCCCAATGCGGGCCTTGAACTTATGACCGTGAGATCAACACCTGAGCTGAGATCAAGGGATGCTTGACCAATTGAGTCACCCAGGCACCCCTGGAAATAAATTATTGAAGTGAGAGAACTACAGAAAGGATAAGAACCAAAATCAGAGTATAAATGCTGCCGGAACTCCAGGCTGGTAGTTAAACTAAGCAATTGTTGGAGAAATCACAGAGGACTTAGCAAAAGATACCAGAAAAGAGTTCTGAAACACAGAAGTGCACCTACACCTAATGAGATTCTGAGATTTCTGCATTTTTTTATTAACAGCATTACATAACCTGCTCATAGCTCAAGCAGAAGAAAACTGAAGACTTACTGTATGGAGGTGTCAGAAAATTGCAGCTCACAGAGCAGCAGGAAATACAGAGGGTGAAACACTGGAAGAAAGAGACCTACAGAAAGTAAGCCCTAAAATATAAGTATAAACACCAGTTCCTTAATAAAGAGCTAAAGTAAGTGAACACAAAGAGAACTTACCTCCCCTCCCCTAAGGGGACTAGGGTCAAAAGCAGCAGGTGGAAGCTGAAAGAACTGAGCTGATATATCAGCTGCTTTACACTTGAGGGTGGGGGCAGAGTTTTAAAGTTCAATTTCAAGCAAATTAGTTGCCTGCTAAAAAAAAAACCCAATAATCCTCAGAAAAAAAAGACAGAATGAGATTACTGTATTATTCATGATATTCAGGTTTCTAGCAAAAATTACTAAACACACAAACAAAACAAAACAAGAGGAAGGGGGATATGACCCATATTCAGAAAAAGCCAGAGAAACTAATCCCTAGTGGGCCCCAATGTTGGATTTTGCCAAAAAAAAGGCTTCAAAGCAGCTATTTTTAATGTGTTCAAAGAAGTAATGAAAAACCAGGGCATGGAAATAGATATAAGTAAAAAGTCAATACATGAATGAAAATGAACTATTAAAATGTATTTGATTGACACAAGAGACAACATATATAAAAACAGATGACTAAAAAAAAGGTTGGGGTGCCTGGGTGGCTCAGTCAGTTAAGTATGTGACCCTTGATTTCAGCTCAGGTCATTTTCTCAGGGTCATGGGATTGAGCCCTATGTCGGGCTCCATGCTCAGTGGGGAATCAGCTTGAGATTCTCTCTCTCCCACTCCCCCTACTCCTTCCTCCCCTAAAACAGATAAAGAAATCTAAAAAAAAAAAAAACCCAAAACAGGTTAGGATAAGAAGCCAATCAGAAAAGGCTGTATGATTCCAACTATATGATATTCTGGGAAGGAAAACTATGGAGATAGTTAAAAAAAAAAAAAAAAGGAAGGGATAAGGGATGAATAGGTGTAGCACAGAGGATTTTTAGAGCAGTGAAACTATTCTATATAATACTATAATGGCAGATATATCATTATATATTTGTGAGAATCCACCGAATATATAAGACCAAGAGTGAACCTTAATGTAAACTATAGACTTTGGGAAATAATGATGTGTTAATGTAGGTTCACTGTAATAACAGTATCACTCTAGTGCAAAATGTTGATAATGGGGAGGCTATTCATGTGTAGGGGCAGGGGGTAAATGGAAACTCTACTTTCTTTTAAAAAAAGATTTTATTTTTAAGTAATCTTTATGCCCAATGTGGGGCTTGAACCCAAAATTCCAGATTAAGACTCACATGCTCCATGGACTGAGCCAGCCAGGAGCCCTGAAACTCTGTACTTTCTATACAATTTTGCCATGAACCTAAAACTGCCTTAAAATATAGAATATATTTAAAAGGATTAAAAAAAAAAGGGTTAGTAAAGACACCTGCAGATTGAAAGTGAGGGGATGGAGAACCATTTATCATGCTAATGGACATCAAAAGAAAGCTGAGTAGCCATATTTTTTCAGGCAAACTAGATTTTATTTTATTTTATTTTAAGATTTTATTTATTTGACAGAGAGAGAGAGAGAGAGATCACAAGAGTGGCAGGCAGAGGGAGAGGGAGAAGCAGGCTCCCCGCTGAGCAGAGAGCCCTATGTGGGGCTTGATCCCAGGACTCTGGGATCATGACCTGAGCCAAAGGCAGATGCTCAACCAACTGATCACCAAGGCACTCCCAAACGAGATTTTAAACCAAAGATTGTAACAAGATATGAAGAAGAGCATTATATCATAATAAAGGGGACTATCCAACAAGCAAATCTAACAAGTGTAAATATTTATGCTCCCAACTTGGGAGTACTCAAATGTACAAATCAATTAACAACAAACATAAAGAAATTCACTGATAAAAATACAATAATAACGGGATTTTAACACCACTTACAGCAATGGAAAGATCATCTAAACAGAAAATCAACAAGGAGACAATGGCTTTGAATGACACACTAGACCAGATGGACTTAATAGATATATTCAGAACATTTCATCCTAACGCAGAATACACATTTTTTTCCAGTGTACATGGAACATTCTCCAGAACAGATCACATAATGGGTCACAAATCAGGCCTCAACAAGTACAAAACAACTGAGATTGTACCATACATATTTTCTGACCACAACGCTATGAAACTTGAAGTCAACCACAAGAAAAAATTTGGAAAGACCATAAATACATGCTAAAGAACATCCTACTAAAGAATGAGTGGGTTAACCAGGATATTAAAGAAGAAATTAAAAAAAAATACATAAAAGCAAATGAAAGTGAAAACATGACAGTCCAAAACCTTTGGGATGAAGCAGAAGTGGTCCTAAGAGGAAATACGTAGCAATACAGGCCTATCTCAAGAAACAAAACTCTCAAATACACAACCTAACCTTATACATAAAGGAGCTAGAAAAGTAAGAGGAAATAAAGCCTAAAGCCAGCAGAAGAAGGAAAATAATAAAGATTAGAGCAGAAATAAATCACAAATAGTAGACAAAAAAAAAAAAAAAACAAACCCAGTAGAACAGATCAATCAGATTAAGAGCTGGTTCTTTGAAAGAATTAATAAAATTGATAACCCCGTAGCCAGACTTATCAAAAAGAGAAAGGACCCAAATCAATAAAATCACAAATGAAAGAGAAGACATCACAACCAACACTATAGAAATACAATTATAAGAGAACATTATTAAAAATTATATGCCAACAAACTAGGCAATCTGGAAGAAATGGATAAATTCCTAGAAACATAAATTACCAAAACTGCAACAGGAATAGAAAATTTGAACAGACCCATAACCAGCAAAGAAATTGAATCAGTAATCAAAAGTCTCCCAACAAAAGTCCAGGGCCTGATGGCTTCCCAGGAGAATTCTACCACTTTTTTTTTTTTTCAGATTTTATTTATTTGACAGAGACAGACACAGCAAGAGAGGGAAAACAAGCAGGGGGAGTGGGAGAGGGAGAAGCAGGCTTCCCACAGAGCAGGGAGCCTGATGCGGGGCTCAATCCCAGGACCCTGGGATCATGACCTGAGCCAAAGGCAGACGCTTAACCGTCTGAGCCACCCAGGCGCCCCTCTACCAATAATTTAAAGAAGAGTTAATACCTATTCTTCTCAAAATGTTCCAAAAAATAGAAATGGAAGGAAAACTCCCAAACACATTCTACAAGGCCAGCATTACCTTAATTCCAAAACCAGTCAAAGACCACACTAAAAAGGATAATTAAAGGCCAATATCCCTGATGAATATGAATGCAAAAATTTTCAACGAGATACTAGCAAACCGAATCCAACAGTACATTAAAACAGTTATTCACCACGATCAAGTGGGATTTATTCCTGGGATGCAAGGGTGGTTCAATATTTGCAAATCAATCAACGTGACATACCACATTAATAAAAGGATAAGAACCATACAATTCTGTCAATAGATGCAAAAAAAGCATTTGACAAAATATAGTATCCATTCTTGATAAAAACCCTCAACAAAGTAGGGATAGATGGAACATACCTCAACATCATAAAGGCCATATACGAAAGACCCAGAGTTAATATCATCCTGGATGGGGAAAAATGAAAGCCTTTCCTCTATGGTCAGGAACAAGACAAGGATGTCCACTCTCATCACTGTAATTTAACATAGTACCGGCAGTCTTAACCTCAGCAATCAGACAACAAAAAGAAATAAAAGGAATCCAAATTAGCAAGGAAGAAGTCAAACTTTCACTATTCACAAACAATATGATACTCTATGTAGAAAACCTGAAAGACTCCACCAAAAAATTGTTAGAATACAGGAATTCAGCAAAGCTGCGGGATACAAAATCAACATAAAGAAATCTATTACATTTTAATACACCAATACACCTTTGATCAAGGAATCAAATCCCATTTACAGTTGCACCAAGAACCATAACTTACCTAGGAATAAACCTAACCAGAGTAAAAGATCTGAACTCTGAAAACTATAGAACACTTATGAAAGAAATTGAAAATGACACAGAGAAATGGAAGAACAAATATTGTTAAAATGTCTATGCTACCCAAAGAAATCTACACATTTAATGCAATCCCTATGAAAATACCACCAGCATTTTTCAAATAGGTAGAACAAACAATCCTAAAATTTGTATGGAACCACAAAATACCCTGGATAGCCAAAGCAATCTTGAAAAAGAAAAAGCTGGAGGCATCACAATTCCAGATTTCAAGTTATATTACAAAGCTGTAGTCATCAAGACAGCCTGGTACTGGCACAAAAAGAGATGAAAAGATCAATGGAACAAAATAGAGAACCCAGAAATGGACCCACATTATATGGTAACTAATCTTTGACAAAGCAAGAAAGATTAATGGAAAAAAGACAGTCTCTTCAACAAATGGTGTTAGGAAAACTGGACAGCAACATGTAAAAGAATGAAACTCGATCACTTTTTTACACCACACACAAAAATAAATTCAAAATGGATTAAAGACCTAAATGTGAGACAGGAAACCATCAAAATCTTAGTGGAAAAACAGGCAGAAACCTCTTTGACATCAGCCATAGCAACCTTACTAGACAAGTCTCTAGAGGCAAGGGAAACAAAAGCAAAAATGAACTACTGGGATTTCATCAAGATAAAAAGCTGCACAGTGAAGGAAACAATCAACAAAACTAAAAGGCAGCCTATAGAATGAGACTTCTCCCATTTACAAACGACATATCTGATAAAAGGTTAGTATCCAAAAATCTATAAACACCCCCAAAATAAATAATCCAGTTAAGAAATAGGCAGAAGAGGGGTGCCTGGGTGGCTCATTCATTAAGTGTCTGCCTTCGGCTCAGGTCATGACCCCAGGGTCCTGGGATCGAGCCCCACATCAGGCTCCCTGCTCTGTGGGAAACCTGCTTCTCCCTCTCCCACTTCCCCTGCTTGTGTTCCCTCTCTCGCTGTGTCTCTCTCTGTCAAATAAATAAATAAAATCTTAAAAAAAAAAAAAAAGAAATAAGCAGAAGACACGAAGAGACATTTTTCCAAAGAAGACATCCAGATGGCTAACAGACACATGAAAAGATGTTCAACATCACTCATCAGAGAAATACAAAACCACGATGAGATACCACCTCACACCTATCAGAATAGCTAAAATTAGCAACACATTAAACAACAGATGTTGGCAGGATGCGGAGAAAGGGGAACCCTCCTACACAGCTGGTGGGAATGCAAACTGGTAACAGCCACTCTGGAAAACAGTATGGAGGTTCCTCAAAAAGTTAAAACTAGAACTACCCTACAACCCAGCAATTTGCACTGCTAGGTATTTGCCCAAGGATACAAAAATACTGATTCAAAGGGGTACATGCACCCCGATGTTTATAGCAGCATTATCAACAATAGCCAAATTATAGAAAGAGCCCAAACGTGCGTCCATCAACTGATGAATGGGTAAAGAAGATGTGGTATGTGTATATATATGGAATACTACTCAGCCATCAAAAAGAATAAAATCTTGCCATTTGCAATGACATGGACGGAGCTAGAGTGTATTATGCTAAGCAAAATAAGTCAGTCAGAGAAAGATAAATACCATATAATTTCACTCATGTGGAATTTAAGAAACAAAATAGATGAACATAGGGGAAGGGGAAAAAAAAGAGGGAAATGAACCATAAGAGTCTTAATGATAGAGAACAAACTGAGGGTTGCCAGAGGGGAAGTGGGTGGGAGATGGGCTAAATGGGTGATGGGTATTAAGGACGGCACATGTTGTGATGAGCACTGGTTGTATGTAAGTGATGAGTCACTAAATTCTACTCCTGAAACCAATATTACACTACATGTTAACTAATAAGAATTAGTTAAAAACTTTAAACAAAACAAGTTAGGCATTTGGTAAACAAACAGCAAAATGGTAGCCTTATATCCATATACCTCTAACTGTATTAAATATAAATGGACTAAACACTCCCAACAAAATGGCCAGGATTATTAGAATGCATGAAAAAGCAAGACTCATATAATTCTGTCTATAAGAGAAATATTTTAAATACCATAGACACAAATACGCTGAAAATGGAAATGGATGGAAAATTATACACAACCACTAGACATGGGAAAGTTGAGGAGTGTTACTACTACAGACAAAGGGGGCATTTTATAATGATAAAAGAGTAAATACACCAGAAAAATATAACAATTACAAATGTATATGTACTTAAATAAGAAAAGTTTCAAAGTACACTAGGCAAATACTGACAAAAGTAACATGAGACTTAAAAAAGTCCAAAACCATGGTTGATGTTAATGTTTGTCAGTAAATGAAAGAACTAGACCAAAGAGGTGGGGGGAGTCTGGAGAGATTTAGAATCTCTAAAGAATAATGACAACAACCTAACTCATTTCATATTTGTGGAGCACTATTTATTTATTTATATTCATTTATATTTTTAAAAGATTTTATTTATTTATTTGTCAGAGAGAGAGCGAGCACAAGCAGGGAGAGCAGCAGGCAGAGCAGAGGGAGAAGCAGACTCCCTGCTGAGCAAGGAACCCAATGTGGGACTCGATCCCAGGACGCTGGGATCATGACCTGAGCAGAAGGCAGATGCTTAACCGAATGAGCCACCCAGGCGCCCCCCTTTTTTAAATTTTATTTATTTGAGAGAGAGAGCATGAAAGGGGGGAGGGTCAGAGGGAGCAGCAGACTCCCTGTCCAGCAGGGAGCCCGATGTGGGACTCAATTCCAGGACTCCAGGATCACCTGAGCCGAAGGCAGTCGCCTAACCAACTGAGCCTAAAGATTTTATTTTATTATTAGTTTTTTTTAAAAAGATTTTATTTATTTATTTGACAGAGACACAGCAAGAGAGGGAACACAAGCAGGGGGAGTGGGAGAGGGAGAAGCAGGCTTCCTGCTGAGCAGGGAGCTTGACGCGGGGCTCGATCCCAGGACCCCGGGATCATGACCTGAGCCGAAGGCAGATGCTTAACAACTGAGCCACCCAGGCGCCCCTCTTTTATTATTTTTTTAAAGGTTTTATTTATTTATTTGAGTGAGAGGAGAGAGCGAGCATAAGTGGGGGGAGGGGCAAAGGGAGGGAGAAGCAGACTCCCTGATGAGGAGGGAGCCCGATGCGGGGCTGGATCCCAGGATCCTGAGATCATGACCTGAGCTGAAGGCAGATGCTTAACCTGAGCCACCTAGACGACCCTTAAAGATTTTATTTTTAAGTAATCTCTAATCTCTATACCAACCTGGGGCTAAAACTCACAACCCTGAGATCAAGAGTCACATGCTCCATTAACTAAGCCAGCCCAGTACCCCTTACAGTACCAATTTTAATAATCTCCCAACACATTTTTTTTTTTTAAAGATTTAATTTATTTATTTGAGAGAGTGCGGGCATGTGTGAGCACATAAGTAGGGGGAGGGTCAGAGGCAGAGAATCCTCAAGCAGACTCCCTGCTGAGCACCAAGCCCAATGCAGGGCTCTGTCTCACAATCCATGAGATCATGATCTGAGCTGAAACCAAGAGTTGGACGATTAACCGACTGAGTCACCTAAGCACCCCTAAGTAGACTGTCTTATAGAGATTGATAAGTTGATTCTCAAATTTACTGGAAATGTAAAACACCTAGCATGTCTGAATAAGTTTGAAAAAGACAGTGTTGGAAGATTCACATTATCTGATTTTGTGACCTCATTGACTAATCAAGACTGTGTACACTGGGGGGCACCTGGGTGGCTCAGTCGTTAAGCGTCTGCCTTCGGCTCAGGTCATGATCCCAGGGTCCTGGGATCGAGCCCCGCATTGGGCTCCTGCTCGGCAGGAGGCCAGCTTCTCCCTCTCCCAGTCCCCCGGCTTGTGTTCCCTCTCTCGCTGTGTCTCTCTCTGTCAAATAAATAAATAAAGTCTTAAAAAAAAAAAAAAGACTGTGTACACTGGTGAAAGGGTAAGTATACAAATCAATAAAACAGACTATGGAAACACTCCTACACACATATGGATAACTGTCAACAGAGGCTCCAGGATAATTCAGTAGAGAAAGGATGTCTTTTCACAAACAACTCTGGAAAAACTGAATATTCATTAAAAAAAATTAAAAAAAGGAACCTCAACTCTTATGGCATACAAAAGAATTAAGTTGTAATAAATAATTCACTTAAAAAAAGTCTAAACTCATAATACTCATATAGTAAGCAAAAAAATAAAATATGCACAACCTGGAGTGTGCAGAGTTTTGGAATAGGACACAAAAAACACGCAACATAAAATTTGAAAACCTAATGAACTAGATTTTGTCAAAATTAAAAACTTCAGCTCTGAAAGAGATCTTTAAGAAAATAAAAAATCAAATCACAGACAGGGAAAAGATAATTCACAGTACTTTTATCTGACAAAAGACTTATGTCTAGAATGTATAAAGAACTCATACAACACAAAAAGAAAACAATGAATGCATTAAAAATTGGAAAAAGCTCTGAACAAGTTCAGAAGATATATAAATGTCAAATAAGCAAAAAATGCTCAGCATTTTTACTTATATCAGGGAAATGAAAACTAAAATAGTGAAATACCATTACACACTCTCCAGGATAATTAAAATTAAAAAGTGACCATACCAAGTGTTGGTGAGGATATGGAGCTACTCTAACTCTCATACATTGTTGGTAGGAATGTAGAATGGCACTACTCTCCATAAATCTGGCAGGTTCTTATAAAGTTAAACATATTTTTCATACAACCCACTGATTCCATACCTAGGTATTTACCCCAAAGAAATGAAAATATAGTTCACATAAGCATCACTTGTAATAGTCAGAAAGCAGGGGAAAAAATGTCTTGGGGCACCTGGGTGGCTCAGTTGGTTAAGCATCTGCCTTGGCTCAGGTCATGATTTCTGGGTCCAGAGACTGAGCTCCATGTCAGGCTCCCTGCTCAGTGGGGAGTCTGCTTCTCCCTCTCCTTCTGCTCCTTCCCCACATTCATGCATGCTCTCTCTCTCTCTCAAATAAATAAAATCTTTTTTAAAAAAGTCTATCAAAACATGAGTAGATAAACAAATTATAGTATATTTATATACTTGAGTACCACTTAACAATACAAAGAATGTTCTGATGTACACAACATGAATAAACTTCAAAAACATTATGTTGAGTTACACAAGTCAATCTCTCCAAAAGCACATATTCTATTATCCTATTTATGTGAAATTCTAGAAGAGGCAAAACTAATTTACAGCAACAGAAGCAGATATATGATTACTGAAGGCCAGGAGTGGCAGTAGAGCTACTGGTTGTATGGGGCAGAGAAGGGAACTTTTTGGGGTAACAGAAATTTTGTAATCTTGACTGTTGTGATTACATAGACCTATATTCTTTTCAAAGTTCATGAACTCTACACTTAAATGAGTGCTTTTATTATATATAAATTATACCTCAATAAAGTTGATTAAAAAATGAGGGTGGCTTTGGGGTTCTGCTTCAAGAATGGCAGAATACCTCTTATTTGACTGTTACTGTAGATAACAAGTATAAATTCCAGATTAAAAATATATATTTAAAAAACTATCTGAAGGCACTGCAAAGTGATCCAAACAGACAGAAACTGGAGGGGAGGGTTTACATTTGGAAGAACAGAAGAGCAAGGGGAGAATTGCCAATTTATACTACCTGTAGCCTGAGGGAAAGTACCAAGTAGAGACTGTGTGTAGCAAATAAAATTGAGGTGGAAACACATGGTCTTACTGGCTTGAAGAACCAAAAGACAGAGTTTAGGGTAACAGCAGCAGCTGGAAGGGAAGCAGGGAAATCCCACAGAAATGAAAGCCAGAAGGGAGCCCCAAAGAGTTTGAATAAACTTTATTCATACCTTTGGCTAATACCCAAATTAGGCATGGGTGGGCCTGAAGCCAAGCACCCTGGTTAAACATAAAGGAAATAAAGCAGGGATTCAAGCTGCCACCAATCAGAGTCTGAGATTTGAGTTGAACCAAATTAACTGTCCAATAAGCAAATCAGTACTCCACAGTACCATTTCCATGGACATTAACTGCTTATAGGAAATTCTCTTCTATCATAAACAACTAAAAGACTATAAAGATATATTAAACATCTATTTTCAAGTACTGCACAGCTGACAGGACAAAATGGTGATCCTGCAAGAAGGGAAACAAAGTAAGCTCTATAACCACTCCAGCCTACCACCTAAAAACAGTTTCTAGGTCAGGAACCTGGAGAGGATACACAAACAGAGCCCAGCAGGCTCCCTGAGTTGCAGAAACAGAGATCAGAGTTTGGAGGGTCCAAGAAAGCTAGAACCACCAGGCAAAATAATCAGGAGTAAGGTGTAGCAGAGGCACACACAACACACCCCAAGACCACTCGAGACATCTGCAGAGTGATTCCCTTGAATCTATGACTGAATATTGATCTGCAAATATATGGAAGTAAAACTCTGTGGAGCTGGGGAAAGAAAAAGAGGAAAGTAATATGGTGAACAATTCCCACAGCTCAAATAGGCCTGAGAACAGTTTGTATTCCCACCAGCCAGAATACAGAGAGCTGATAATATACAGGCTTTGGGCATAGCAGGAGTTGGCAAGGTTTCTGTGTAAGGGCCAGACAGTAAATATTTTAGGCTTGTGGGCCATATGGTCTCTGTTACAACTACTCTGGATGTAGTGCAAAAGCAATCAGAGACAACATGTAAAAAAAAAAAAAAAATTGAGTGTAGCTGCATTCCAATATGATTTTATTCACAAAAACAGGCAGCAGGCTGGATTTGGCTATGAACTCTAAGTTGCTAACCTTAGTAATGGGGCTAAACTAGCCCTAGACCAAATGCTGCTCTACACTAACAAAAGCTTAAGCCTCAAAAGGGTCAAAATGATCTGAAGTAACTTACTCTTTAAAGGAACATAACAAAATACAGCCTTCAGCAATTTGAAAATTCAAGTAAAAAAATTCCAGGTACGCAAAGAAGCAGAAAAATAGGACCTATATTTAGAAGGAAGAAAACAACCAGAAATAACAGGTGATGGATTTAGCAAATAAGGATGTTAATGCAGATATTGGAAACATGATCCATAAGCTCAAGAATATAGAGGAAAAGATGAATATGATGAGAGAAAATGAAGATATAAAAAAGGTTCAAAAAAAAACTTCTAGAGAGGAAAAGTAGATAATATGAAAAAAATCAATGTATGGGAATAACAACAGATTAGACACTGAAGAAGTAAAGAGCAGTAAACTTGAAGAGAAAGCAACATAAGCTATCCAAATGCTTTGGCAACCGGCTGCGTTCCAGTAAAACTTTATTTACAAAAGCAGGTGGCATGGGCGCCTGGGTGGCTCAGTTGGTTAAGCGACTGCCTTTGGCTCAGGTCATGATCCTGGAGTCCCGGGATCGAGTCCCACATTGGGCTCCCTGCTCGGCAGGGAGTCTGCTTCTCCCTCTGACCCTCTTCCCTCTCGTGCTCTCTATCTCTCATTTTCTCTCTCTCAAATAAATAAAATCTTTAAAACAAACAAACAAACAAAAAACAAACAAACAAACAAAAAACCAGGTGGCATGACTGATTTAGTCCTCAGGTAATAGTTTGCCAATCCTTGGCCTAGGATAACCACTAAAAAAATAAAACAAAGAAGTACTTGTAATATGTGAATAATAGAGGAAAAAATGGAATCATAAAAAAAATTCTCAATCCAAAAGAAAGTAAGAATAGAAAAAAAGGAACAACAGTAAAATAACAATTGGGGAAAAAAGGAAAAATGGCAACATGGTGTATTTAAACCCAACTTACTAATAATTACATTAAATTAAAATGGACTAAAAACTGTAATAAAAAAGTAGAGAGTATCAGACTGGAGAAAAAAGTAAGAACAAACTATATACTACTATAAGAAGCTCCTTATTGGGGTGCCTGGGTGGCTCAGTCGGTTAAGCATCCAACTCTTGGTTTCAGCTCAGGTCATGATCTCAGGGTCGACAGATTGAGGCCCACGTCAGGCTCTGCACTCAGCACTGACTCTGCTTGTCTCTCTCCCTCGGCTCCTCCCTCTGCTCCTCCCCCTGCGCGTGCACGTGCGCGCACACACACTCTCTCTCTCAAATAAATAAATCTTTAAAAAAAAGCTCACTATAAGTATGAAAACATAGGAAGGTTAAAGTAAAAAGGATGGAGGGGCACCTGGGTGGCTCAGTTGGTTGAGTGTTCAACTCTTGGTTTTGGCTCAGATCATGATCTGGAATTGAGCCCCCCCATCAGGCTCCATGCTCAGTGGAGAGTCTGCTTGAGGATTCTCTCCCTCCGCCCTTCTCTCTGCTCACACTCTTTCTCTTTCTAAAATAAGTAAATCTTTTTTTTTTTAAAGGATGGAAAACATGTAAAACTCTGTAACTACTGATCATAAGGAAGCCAAAATGGCTATAATATCAAACAACATAGATTTCAGAACAAAGAATATTATTAGGGATTAAATAAGGCATTTCATAATAATAGAGTGGGTCAATTCATGATAGAATGTAACAATTCTAAATGTGAATGCACCTAAAAACAGAACTTCAAAATACATTAAGTAAAAACTGATAGAATAGAAAAGGAAAAATAGACAAAACCAAAATTATGACTGAAGAGTTCAACTTTCCTCTCAGTCACTGCTATAACAAATAGACTGAAATCAATAAGGATACAGAAGCCTTTACCATCACAATCAACCAAATTGACCTGATTATTTAGAGAATACTTTACCTAATAACACCAGAATAAATACTCTATACACGTGCACATGGAAAAGTCATCTACTTCAACTATATCTGTGCCACAAAAAAAGTCTCCATAAATTTAAGATCAAATAGAATATGTTCCCTGATTGAAAAGAATTAAAGTAGAAATCAATAGAAAGCTATCTGAAAAATCCCCAGGTTTTGGAAATTAAATACATTTCTTCTAAACCAATAGGTTGAAAAAGAACTCACAGGGGAAATTAGAAAATATTTTCAACTGAATCAAAATAAAAATACAACATGTCCAAATTTCTTGAAGACTACTTAAACAGTGCTTAGAGGGAAATTTATAGTATTAAATGCTTCTATTAAAAAAAAGTAAGGTCTCATATCAATATAAGCTTCCATCTGCAAAACTAGAACATGATTTAATAAAGTACTGGAAAAAAAAGGAAACAAAAAAGATAAGAAAAGAAGTAAAGAAAGAGGAAACAAAAACAATGGAGTAAACCAATGAAACCAAAAGCTGGTACTTTGAAACAATCAAAGAAATTGATAAACCTCTAGCCAACTGACCTAGTAAAAGAATAAGACACAAATTACCAATAACATAAATGAAAGAGGGGCAATGCTACAGATTGCACAAACATCAAAAGGATAAAAAGTATATTTTAGGGGGCGCCTGAGTGGCTCAGTCGTTAAGCATCTGCCTTTGGCTCAGGTCATGATCCCAAGGTCCTGGGATCGAGCCCCGCATCCAGCTCCCTGCTCCGCGGGAAGCCTGCTTCTCCCTCTCCCACTCCCCCTGCTTGTGTTCCCTCTCTCGCTGTGTCTCTCTCTGTCAAAAAAATAAAAATCTTAAAAAAGTATATTTTAGACAACTTTATGTGAATAAATTTGATAAATTCCTTGAAAGATACAAACTATAGAAGCTCACAGAAGGGAAAAAAACCAATAACCTGAATATTCCTTTTTTTTTTTTTAAAGATTTTATTTATTTGACAGAGACACAGCGAGAAAGGGAACACAAGCAGGGGGAGTGGGTGGGAGAGGGAGAAGCAGGCTTTCCTGCGGAGCAGGGAGCCCGATGCGGGGCTCGATCGCAGGATCCTGGGACCATGACCTGAGCCAAAGGCAGACGCTTAACGACTGAGCCACTCAGGTGTCCCTAACCTGAATATTCCTAATTCTACTAAAGAAACTGAGCTGCTAGTTAAACACCTAACCACAAAATAATCTCCAGGTTAAGACGGCTTCACTGGTGAATTCTAACAAACATTTTAAGAAGAAAAAAAAAAACCAATTTATACAAATTCTTTCAGAAAATAAGAGGAGAGAATACTTCCCAACTTATTTTATAAAAATTACCCTGATACTGGGGTGCCTGGGTGGCTCAGTTGGCTGAGCGGCTGACTCTTGATTTCGGCTCAGGTCATGAGATTGAGCCCAGCGTTCAGCTCAGTGGGGAGCAGCTTGAGAGTCTCTCCCTTGCCCTCTGCCCCTCCCCCCACTCGCACGTATGCACACTTCTCTTTCTCAAATAAATAAATCTTAAAAAAAAAAAGAATTACCCTGATACCAAAACTAAACAAAGGTATTACAAGAAAAATCAAACCAAATTCTTATGAACCATAAACAAAAGAACTCTTAACAATGTATTAGTAAATTCATTAAGCAGTATATTAAAAAATATGTATCATTACAAAGTGGCATTTATCCTAGGGCTACTTAGTTGGCTAAACATATCAAAATCAATATAATTCACTGTGTTAATAGAAAAAAGAGAAAATTCATATAATGGGGAATAACCAATAGATTCAGAAAAACTTGAAAAAATTCAACACCCTCTCATTATAAAAACTATCAGCAAACTAGAACTTTTTTACATGACAAATCTATGCAAAATCTGTAGCTAATATCATACTTAATAGTAAAACACTGAATCCCTTTCCCCTAAGTCAGGAATAAGGTAAAAATGTCTGTTCTCACCACTTTTAATCAATACTGTACTGAAGGTTCTAGACAATGTAGTAAATAAATAGACTGAAAAGCAAGATGGTATGGTGAGCGCTGTGAATTGTGTAAGCCTGATGAATCACAGACCTGTACCTCTGAAACAAATAATACATATGTTAAAAAAAAAAAAGAAGATAGTAGGAAGTGAAAAATGAAGGGGGAAATCGGAGGGGGAGATGAACCATGAGAGACTATAGACTCTGAGAAACAAACAGAGGGCTCTAGAGGGGAGAGGGGTGGGGGGATGGGTTAGCCTGGTGATGGGTATTAAAGAGGGCACCTATTGAATGGAGCACTGGGTGTTATACGCAAACAATGAATCATGGAACACTGTATCAAAAACTAATGATGTAATGTATGGTGATTAACATAACATAATAAAATTAAATTAAAAAAAAGAAAAGCAGGATGGAAAAGTCATTATTCACATATGACATGACTGTCTATGTAGAAAATCGTAAATATACAAAAAATTACTAGAATAAGTGACTAGAAAGATTGTAGGTCAATATACAAAAACCAATTGCATTTTCATATATTAGCAGTAAACAGTGAGAATTTGACATAAAAATAGCATTTACATAAATAAAAATACCCAGGGATCAATATATCAAAACATGTACAAGAAGGTAAACTAAAAACAACAAAGCATTACTGAGAGAATTTAAAGATCTAAATAAAAAGAGATATACATGAATTGGAAAATCATATTATTAATGATGACTATTCTTGAATTTAAACTGTTAATAAGCATTTTAACATCTTCTACCCTAACGGGCCATTTTTACACATTTTTCTAATGTGCTTTAGGTCTTATGTTATAAAAAGTTTAAGAGAACAGTTATTGATTAATGTTGTAAGTTTCTGTTTGGGATGATGAAAACCTTCTGGAAATACATAGTGGAGCTGGTTACACAACACTGTGAATGTACTTAATGGGACTAAACTATAAACTTAACAATGGCTAAAATGGTGAAATTTTATATTATATTATGTATATTTTACCACACACACAGAGTTAAACAGAAAAGCATAGAAACACAAAGATCCATATGTGAGCATTGGGGTGAGCACTTGGAAGACTGGAAAAGGAGCAAAGGTGTTAAATGGGAAAACAAGTGACCACGGTATGCAAGAGGCACTCAAAATAAAGATATCAGTGGGGATGAAGGAACTGTGTTATAAGGAATAATATATACCACTAAATTGTGCAGTGGAAGAGAGACATTTAACTCAAGCTAGCTGTATTAGTAGGTGGGTATGGGACTGGGGCCAAAAGCAGACTGAAAACAAAATAAGAAAGAAAAGGATGGGCAGGAGATAATGAGATAAATCTTGGCCATATGCCTGAAGTATCTGTGAACATGCAGGTGGTGATATTTATTTGGAGACTGGATATGGTTCTGACAGAGTTTTAGGTTTAAAATTATGTGAGCATCATTAGACTAGTGGTAGATTGTGAATAGGAACAGGAGACTAAAGAGAAGAGAACCAATAAAAAATCTGGAGGACACTAGTATTTAAGACATCCAGATACAAGGATGAATTTTTTTTTTAAGATTTTATTTATTTATTTAGAGAGCATGCACACGTGAGCGGGGTGGGGGAGGGAGGCATAGAGGGAGAGGGAGAGAGATAATCCCAAGGAGACTTGGACAAGGGGCTCAATCCCATAACACCGAGATCATGCTCTGAGCCGAAACCAAGAGTCGAATGCTTAACTGACTGAGCTACCCAGGTACCCCTAAAGACGAATTTTCTGAAAGAACCAAGAAAGAGTAACAACTTTGAAACCAAGAACAGAATATTTCAAGAGTTAAACTTGTAATTCAGTATGGTGATCTAAGGATATACATTTACTTCTCCTGCATCCAAATATAAAAGTGTAAGAAATTTAAACATAGGAACACCATTAGCATAATGGGGGAGTATTATTGGCAGGCCACAGATTTTTAGGAATTGTTAGCAGCTATGAGCAAAACTGAAGGATCAGACAGGAGAAAAGTAAGATTCCCAGTTTTGTACAATTTGCCCAGCATAGCTCTATTCTCAAAGCCTCAAGACAAGACTCCTTGCCACTTATTGATAGCAATATATCAATTCCATCTCCCTCTTGACTGTTTTTATCTAAACAAGACAAGCTCATACAGTAATATGTTCTCATTTGAGGAAACGCTTTTGTCCCAACTTTGCCTCTGGGGGAAGACTGAGAAAGATGTTCAATGATATACCCACTTAATGTGTGAACACTGGTTAAAATTAGAAGGAGCATTTGTGGAAGGAAAAGACTTAGCTGGCTGATATGGGAAGAAATAAGGAACACTTCTCTGTAGGGGAATATAGGCAGGAGGATTTAGTGCAAGAAAGGCAAATGCTCAAATATCCATTAAAAAAAAAAAAAGACGCCTTTGGAAAGGAGAGAGAAATCATCACCTCACCTGAGCCATGGTTTTGAGATCTGCAAGGTGACCAGTCTTCCTTTGGGTTCCTCTTTGGAAAAGAGGCAGTTCCTATGAAGGCAAAGCTGAGATGAAAAGAAGCCACATGACACTATACACACCTTACAACTCTCTTGTGACTTAGGATTCAATTGAAATTGCCTCCATTTCCCTTACTTTGGCCCTTGACCACTCTGCATATTCCACATCATTTATGGGGGGAGAATGAGCTAGACAGATCTTATTTTATCCCCGAATCCAGAGATACAGGCTCTTGGGCAACAGGATAGATTTTGGGCAAGTTCCCCTTCTTTCTAGCACCATCTTTTCTCTCTTAGCAGCCTACCTCCAAGCTGCTCTCCATAAGGCTCTACGATTTATATGATCACCAACGATATATGAAAATACCTATCACCCCACACCCTGAAATTTGCGGATAGAAACTTCTAGATGCTTGCCTATCTAATAGGTAGAAATTGTAGTTCTAGCTTTTCTTTTTTTTTTTTTTAAAGATTTTATTTATTTATTTGACAGAGAGACAGCAAGAGAGGGAACACAAGCAGGGGGAGTGGGAAAGGGAGAAGCAGGCTTCCTGCCGAACAGGGAGCCCGATGCGGGGCTCAATCCCAGGACCCTGAGATCATGACCTGAGCCGAAGGCAGTCGCTTAACCAAATGAGCCACCCAGGTGCCCCTATTTTTCTTATTATGACAAAAAATAAGCTTCTTTCCATAAGTTTAAAAAACATCCTTAGTTTCTCATGTGAATGGTCTCTTATAATTCTTTAATTTCTCTATCATATTTTTATTTTCTAGATTGGTTATTAGATCTTTTTAAAAGGAAGGAAATATTATATTCTTTTTTTAAAAAATATTTTTATATATTTATTTGATAGAGCACAAGCAGGGGGAGAGGCAGGCTCCGCAGGGAGCCCGATGCGGGATCCCAGAACCCTGGGATCACGACCTGAGCCGAAGGGAGACGCTTAACCAACTGAGCAACACAGGCACCCTGGAAATATTGCATTCACTTAAAATAATTTTTTATAGTTTCTCGATTGACTTTCTGTGCAAAAATAACATAACAGATTATTGACCATCTGGTTTAGTACTGTTAGGTGTTCAATAACATTATTTCCTCCCTTCATCAAAACTGCCATCATGTACTTTATTTCCTTTATATATTTGAGTAGATTTGGATTTTATATTTAGTTTCACTGATCTGTTCATTTAATTGTCTGGATGACTCTGCAGTTACTACAGTTTTATATTTTAGTATCAGGTTTGGGCTATTTCCCCCTTCATTATTTTCTTTCAGAATTTCTGGCTTGTTCATATCCTCCTAAGAATTTTAGAAAGTTCAAAAATTTTACTGAAATTTTAATGGAACTGCACGATGTTAGGGAGTTTTAACACTTTATCACTTTGTGTCTTCCTGTTCTTTTATTCAAGTCTGACTTTTTGAGTCCCTTAGGAACATTCTTTTTTCACAGATTACAAAATCCTTTGTATCTCATATTTTTGATGGCCACTGGCCATTTTCCATAGTTTTCTGATACATACATATACATACATATAAGCACACATAGGAAGCCTATTGATTTGTCAATGTTTTTTTCCAACAAACCTCTGAGTTTTCTAATTGTTGTCATTGTTTTTAACAGCATGGTAACTTAGAAATTTTTCTCTCAGTCTCAGCAGATGTCCCAAAGCTGGTGAGCAAAACAAGCTTCTAAGTGTCCCTCATTCTAAAATAAAATCTTGTAAAAAACATAATGTTTGCTATCATTAATTTAACCCCAACTTCAAGAGGCTGGAGAGGCTGAGAGAAGGAAATGTCTAGGAGAGTAAAAATTGTTTTTAGGGCATAGTTTTCCAGGGGAAGAAAACAAGGGGCCCCTCAGAGGCTGACGCCACTGGAAACCAAAGTGGTGAAATGAATTTGGGGGAAATGTACATATTTCCAGGATTTGAGAGGGCAAAGTGACTGACAGGGCTAATTCTCACCTGAGCTCTAGATGGCAACCCATGGATGGAGCCTGCCTGGGTTGACTTGGATCCTCTTGTCCAAGAGGACTCACTGGAGAGACAAGACCCACCAGAGCAGGTGGACTACTGCATGCTCAGAGAAAACACTGAGGAGACAGCTAGAGAAGTGGCTGCACCCATGAGAAGGGAAGTGTATCTGGAAGTTCCCAGCAGTGGGTTCTCTCAGAAGGTTAAGAGATGACTTACACTAAATTATAATGGTACCAATCATGTTAGTCTCTTCTTGTCCCTGACTTCTGACTTGTCTCCTGTTTTCCAGTTCCCAATCCATTCCAGCTAGAGACTACCCACCTAGAGGAGGTAAGGAGGAGACAAAATAGAGGTTGAGGAATTAAAGAAGAAACTGATCATGTACTCTTTTCCCCAGCAGGCTTCCAGCAGGAGGGAGAGTTTTTACTTTTAAAAACAAGTTCGAAGTATCGATTTCTATAGTGACTATCTTATTTAAATAGCTATTGGAAGATGAGACTAATCTTCTATTTGAATGTTCAACAGATTCAGTCTTCAGAATGACTGAAGAAATTACTGAATCTGTCTAGGAATGCCTCCAGCAGCAGGGAAAAAAAGAGATTCACCCAAATAGAAACTATGAGTGGCAATTATGGGAGAAATTTTTTATGTGTGTCTTCCCAAATGGTGTTCTACTCATTTGAACATACAAGTTATTAGTCAGTGTGGGGTTTCCCAATATACAATCCTACCATCTGAAAATTATTTTTATTTTACTTCCTTTTATCCATTAAAAAAAAAGTCTCTATTTCACTTGTCTAATTGCCACAGGGTCAAATTTTACAAGCGTATAAAACGACCAATATTCAGATAACCTAAACACATATTTAACTGGTCATGCATCTAATTTCTCAAGCGCTCCATCTCAGTCACACAATAAACAATATTCATGAATTACCGCGGATTGTGCACACAAAACACTCTAAAAATTAGACAAAGACACAATTGTATCACCCACGACACAATCACAATCCCATAAGCACACGTCATGCATAATCTCACAGAGCCTATAACAGACTTCTACACAAAGTAGCAAAATTTTACTCACAAACCCCTTACTGTCGTTTCTCCACAGGTCGCATGCAGTCTCAAACACAAATCGACTCGTAACCTATTTGAAAAATTAGACACACACGGAGACCTTATCACTTTCACAAACAACCGGTTCCACAACGTCACCCGGAGTAACACATGCCCAAACTACACAAGGACAGCCACAAAAAGCTATACGAACTGAACGCCCGTGTGTGCCAGGCCGCATTCCTAGACTTGGGGTGTCCTTACGGGGGAGAAAAAAATCAGACAAAATTCCTGCCCTCCCCATCCTCACACCAGCCCCGGGCTTCCAGTTTCCTCTTCGGCGCTGTCCAGCCTGGACTACCAGTTGCCTCTAGGGCGCTCCCCGACCCGGGCTCCCTATTCCCTCCTCGGCGTTCCTCGGCCCTGGATCCTGGTTCCTTCTTTTACTTAGGTTCTCGCTTCCTTCCTCGCTCTCTGTAGGGCCCAGACTCTCGCCTTCCTCCCCGGCCTTCTTGGCCCAGGTTCCCTCTTCCTTCCTCGCTGTTCCCAGCCCAGGTTCCCGCCTCCCTCCTCGGCATTCCCCCCGGGTCCCGCCATCACCCGCCTCCTCCGCCTCCCTAAGACCCACCAGCCTCACCTCCGACCACCGGCCAGCCGTCTGCGCCTGCGTACTCCCGCGCGGGCTGTACCTCCCAAGTGTCTCCGCGGCTCGGTCTTTGAGGCCCTTGCCTCCGAGCGCGCGCTCGCGCGCGCGCGCGCCTTCTCGACATACGGGCTTTTCCGGCCTTGAACTACATTTCCCACAGCCCCTGTGCCGCTTTTTTGAAACGAACTTTGATCGAACTTTGATCCCTGGGTTCTCTCTGGTTATCGCCCGAAACCCTGAAAGTCGTCGCGCTCCGAGTGGAAACCGTTGCGCACGGTGAGGAAGCCCATCGCCTCCACAGTGCTGACAGAGTGTGTGGAGCCTGGGGCTCAAGCCTGTGTATGCGCGTTTGTGGCCTTGACGAAGCTGAGGGCGAGTATGTGCGGTGATGTGGCTGTGACAGGTGTGTGATGTGCGTGTGTGTCCCTAATCGGATGGAGGACATGGTGGGTGACCAGGCGGCTGTGATGTGACGCATGTGACACTGTGGGGTTTGAGACTGCCCATGATAAGATAGTGCCTAGTTGTTACCTAGTGTGATGGAAGAGGCTTTTAATTCTCTGACCGGCACGAGTTTGGTTGTGTAATGAGATAGAGCTTCATGTCTTCAGTTCTGGGTTCAACGTCGGGGCTGAGGGGTCTGTTCAAGACTTCTCTGAGAGTCTATCTGTGCTTGTGAAGACGGCAATGCCTGTGTTAACTCAAGTCGTGCTGCACCGAAGCATAGCCTGAGCTGCCTTATCAGGGCACCCCCACCTCCAGTGCCTAGCTTCGTGCTTAACACACTGGGGGTGTTAAGATGATGTTGCCCATCTAGGGGCCAATTTTAGGTTCTGTCCTTTCTTAGGATTTGTATATGCCTGGGTTCCCTGCAACTTCCTTTTTTCTCCTGCTTTACAGCCATGGACTCCAGCTGCAGAGAAAAGGTCACCAAAAGGGAGTCAGATATTTGAGTGGTAGTATAAAGGTAACATACAAGCAAAAGAGCACACACCTGTTTTTGGAATGAATTTTAGAATTGGAAGAGTCCCAGGAAGACGTTTGGAGAACGTGGGAGTAGGATTCCTTCCTCGGAGGATCTCCCTGGGGAGCTGAGGGCACGTTCCCTGTTTCATAACCACATCCTTCCCAAAGCTGTCTCCCCAGGAAACTTGCTGTGAACTTAGAGAAAGTTTCAGCCTTGGATGTCAGTGACCCTGGCCTTTTCCTTTCATACTAAAAAGGATTAGCAGTACTCCCCATCTCCCTTTTACTTCCCTCTGTGTGTGATAGATGGCAAGAGACTGGTTCTTGAAGAACTTCTTCGAATTTCACGAGTCTGTGCTCCAAGAAAGGTCTGGTGTCTGATGATTCCCTCCCCTTCCCCTGCAGTGCTCTTTTCTGAGTGAAGAGCCCTGCATTACTGGGCATATATGAAACCAAGCTCAAGGTTGGGGGTTTTGTTGCCTTTGTTCTCTTTTTGTTTTTTAGAAAAGTTCTTCTCCTGAAATGGTTAGGTTACTATTAGGCAGGGCCTTGTGATGTACTTTGACTAATAGCATGTGGTGGAAGTGATGCTTTCGAGACAAAGCCTTAGGAGGTCTTGCAGCTTTTGCTCTTTTCCTCTTCCTGCCCTGAGACCACTTCAAACTGAAGGTTATGACTAGCTTGCTTAAAGACGAAAGATCACCTGGAGACAGAAGCCCAGCTGACATTCAGCAATAGCTGCCAGATATTTCACTGAGACCATATTAGACCATCCAGTCCCCACCAAGCCACTGGCTGCTATCAGATGAGTGGAATTAGTAGAACCGCTCAGCCACGCCAAGCCAAATTTGCCAACCCCAGAATAATGAGCTAATGAATGTTTTTTGTTTTAAGCCACAAACTTTGGGCATGGTTACACAGCAATAGATAACTGAAACAGGTGTTTAACTTTCTAGACTTTTCTTAAAATCTATCACTCCATATTGATATAATTGTATTGGGCAACCTGTTTTGTAAAGTGATTTCTCTACTGGTATTATATCTTGAAAATTTTCTATATCCTTAATTACTTCCTACAGCTCTGCATTTGTTTATCTTGGTATTCTTTTACATGGATATTTTATAATTTATTTAACTATTAACTTTGCTGAGCAACTCCTTCTTACTGTCCAGCTCCCATGTCTTCACCAACTTTACATTCCCTTCCAGAACCTTAGCAGGACATGGTTCCCGTCATTTCATGGGTATGTAGACTTAGGAATGTGGTATTGACTTCTGCTGAGTGGAATATAGATGACTCAACCCACATAGAGGAATTTGTTCAAGGGTGTGATACAGGTTCTATATACATTTATTTAACTAATCAACTGGGTCTCCATGATTACAATATCTTTTTCCCCCTTTCCAATTCAAAATCTGCATTGTGGAGCCATCTTACTTCCTTCATTGTGACTCATTAGGGTACTTAGCTAATTTTCTGAAGGACTGATTTAAGATTCCTGGAGGTAGAAATGGACATCTCTGCTGTGTTTTCTAAAGTGTCATCATCCCGATCCTTCAGATTACTTTCTTAACTTCCTTTTCTGCCTAATCATCAAAGGAAGGGTCTGAATTTCTGCATAGCCACATCAGGCCTAAGTCCCATTTCTTCTCCTACATGCAGGGTTTAGTATTAATTTCCAAGGCAGATGTGATTTCCTTGCTGGAGCAATGGCTGGTGGAGAGACTGGCAATAAGAGATCTGAACCGAGGTAATTGAGGGGCAACCAGCAAGAGGAATCCATTGTGTATTAAAATCCTAGGTTTTGTACTATACCTTGGCTAACTGAATTTAAATTTAAAAAAATCTTAAGTTTCAAAATTAAGAGCTTTAAGGTAGTAGAATCTGAAAGGCTTCACATCTATGGAGAAACTTTAGGCCACTTATAGCCAGAATTCATACCACTACAGAACTCTACTCCATGTTTCATACACATATCTTCTATTATTTCTTCTGCTTTCAAAGAGGGAGGGATTAGCTCTATTATTTTTTCTGACTGTAAAATTAGTACATTCTTAATTCAGAAATTTAGAAAATACAGAAAAGCTTAAAATAAAGCTCATGTAGAAACAGCTTCTTTGAACATTTTATTCCAAATCATTTCATCTGTTTGTGAATTAACACATGGATATAGGCATATAGGATTTATTCATTCAAAACAGAATCATACCACAATACTGTTTTGTAATCTACCTTCTTCATCTAACAAAATATAGTGAACAGCTTTTCATGTCATCAAATTACAAACTGTCACAAATGTTTTGACTAAGACATTTCCTTACTGAAGGATATTTAACTTCTTTCTAGCTTTCCCCATACAGCATTTCACTGCACACTCCTTTTTGTGAACATGTATATCTTAAAGTCTTAAACATTGTTGAGAATGAGGCTTTCAAAGTTAAAATCGACTTATATACCTTCATCAACTGCCCTGCTTAAATTTTCACCAACATACCATAAAGAGTGTCTATTCTACTAATATAGGATATTATCAGTCCTTTAAATCTACCTTTAGTGGAAGTTGTGTTTGTTTGCTTAAATTAATTACCTATGCTGAGGTTTCATTTAATGTAATAAAATCTGGGCGTCTGGGACAAAAAACCCGAATCAAAGAGAACTGATTTTGTAGTTAGAGAAATGTGGATTCATATCATAGACCTCCATTTACTGAGCATATATAATTTCTTTTCCTTCATTTTAAATGAGACTTTTGTACAAAGTAGAACACAGATCTTAAAATCATAGCTTAATGATTTCTTTTATAAACCCTTACAACCACCGTTTGATAAACTCCAACATCCCAGAAGCCTCCCTCATGTCTCTTCCCAATCAATATACCTCTAAGTTAACCATTATTTTGACCTCTATCACAATAATTGAACTTTACAGAACTGCAATCATACAGTATGTACTTTTGTGTCTGGTCTCTTCTATGCAACATTGTATCCGTAACAGCCACCCATGCTGTATGCAGCAGTAGCTTGTAACTTAACATAGTATTGTATAGTATTATATTGTCTGAATGTGCCATAATTCATTTATCCATTCTCTTGTTGATGGAGTATTTGAGTTTCCAGTTTTTGGCTATTATGAGTAAAGCTACTGTGAACATTCTTCTGTCAGTCTCTGGCATGCATATGAAATCAGTTGTTTGTGTTATGTACCCAAAAACAGAATTGCTAGATCAGAAAGTAAATGTTTAGATTTAATAAATATTGCAAAATAGTGTTTGAAAGTGAATGTTCCATCTTATGCTCCCACGTGCTATGTATGAGAATTCCAGTTGCCTCACCCGATCAGCATTATTATCGTCAGTCTTTTGAATTTTAGCCATTCTAATGGGTGTGTAGTAGTACATTTATATTTAATTTGCATTCCCCTTATGACCAGTGATGCTGCCAACATAAATTCCTAAGGATAATGGTATTCACAGAGCTGGGAATGAACAAAATTGAAATAAGTGAAGTTTCACAATAAAAGAAGTGCATAGCTTACCATATGACCCAGCCAACTGCGATCTTCGCCATTTATCCCAGAGAAATGAAAACATAGGTTTACACAAACGCCTATACACGAATGGTCATAGTAGATTTGTAACAACCCAGAACTGGAAATAACCCAAGTGTCTTTTAACAGGTAAATGGTTAAACAAACTAGGGTTTATCTTTACCATGGAAAAACACTGGCAATAAAAAGGAATGAACCATTGAAACTCATAATTTGGGTGGACCTCAAGGGAATTATGCTAACTGAAAAAGAACGAATCGCATGAAAGTTATAATCTGTATGAATCCATTTATGTATCATTCTTAAAATGCAAAACTACAGAGATGGAGAATAGCTTAGAGGATGCCAGGAATTGGGTGGAGAGGAGGTGGCTATGTGACTATGAAAGGGTAGCAAAAGGGATCCTTGGGATAGAACTGTTCTGAGTCATGACGGTAGTGGTTGTCACAGGACTCTGCACAAATGATAAAAATGCAGAGAACTAAATATACACATAGATACACAAATGGGTGCATGTAAAACTTGCAAAAGATGTAAGTTCTGGGGACTGTGTCAATATCAATATCTTGGTCATGATATTGTACTATTATTTTACAAGAAATAACCATTGAGGGAAGCTGGGTGAAGGTTATGTGGGCTCTAGTATTTCTTACAACTGCATGTAAATCTACAATGATCTCAAAATAAAAAATTAAAATATAAGCACATAGCTGGGACAAGTTTCCTGGTTTGCCATTTGGCAAAAAATAGAATTATATCCTTACATCATCATACCACAAGAATAAACTCCAAATAGATTAGGAATGTAAACATTAGAAATGAAACCATGGAGGTCTTAGAATAAAGCATCAGTGAATCCCTCTTTAACCTCGATGTAAGAAAGAACTTTCTTACTATGATTCAGAAAACAGATGCAACAAAAGAAAATATTCAGAGATCTGACTTCATTAGAAAAAACCATAAAATCAAAAGACAACTTACAAATTGGGAAAAAATATTTGCAAGATGTATCACAAATCAAGGGCTAATATTCCTGTATTAGTTTGCTAGGGCCATCATAACAAAATACCACCAGTTGGATGGTTTAAACAACAAAAATTAATTTTCTCATAGTTCTGGAAGTTGAAGTCCAAGATGAAGGTGTTGGCAGGTTTACTTTCTCCTGAGGTCACTTCTGCTTGGCCTGAAGATCACTGCCTTCTGTGTCCTCATGTGGTTTTTTCTCTGTATGTTTGCATCACAGTCTCTCTGTATACCCTAATCTCCTCTTTCTATAAGGACACTAGTTAGATTGGATTAGAGTCCACCCTAACAGCCTCACTTTAACTTAACTCTTTAAAGGCCCTATCTCCAAATAAAGTCACATTCTAAGGTATGGTGCAAGGGATTAGGGCCTCAACATTATGAACTGGGAGTGGGGACATAATTCAGTCCATAAGAATTCCTAATATTAAAAAAAAACCTCTCTCTTTGCATTCCCAGCGCAGCCATGCCTCGTGGTCCCAAGAAGCATCTGAAGCGTGTAGCAGCTCCAAAGCATTGGATGCTGGATAAACTGACCGGTGTGTTTGCTCCTCGCCCATCTACTGGTCCCCATAAGCTGAGAGAATGTCTCCCTCTCATCATTTTCCTAAGGAACAGACTTAAGTATGCCCTCACAGGAGACGAAGTAAAGAAGATCTGTATGCAACGTTTTATTAAGATTGATGGCAAGGTCCGAACTGATATAACCTACCCTGCTGGTTTTATGGATGTCATCAGCATTGACAAGACCGGGGAGAATTTCCGTCTGATCTATGACACCAAGGGTCGCTTTGCTGTTCATCGGATTACACCTGAGGAGGCCAAGTATAAGTTGTGCAAAGTGAGAAAGATCTTTGTGGGGACAAAAGGAATCCCTCATCTGGTGACTCATGATGCACGCACCGTCCGCCGTCCTGATCCCCTCATCAAGGTGAATGATACCATTCAGATTGATTTGGAGACTGGGAAGATTACTGATTTCATCAAGTTTGATACTGGTAACCTGTGTATGGTGACTGGGGGTGCCAACCTGGGAAGAATTGGTGTGATCACCAACAGAGAGAGACACCCTGGTTCGTTTGATGTGGTTCATGTGAAAGATGCCAATGGCAACAGCTTTGCCACCCGACTCTCCAACATTTTTGTTATTGGCAAAGGCAACAAACCCTGGATTTCTCTTCCCCGTGGAAAGGGTATCCGCCTCACCATCGCTGAAGAGAGAGACAAGAGACTGGCTGCCAAACAGAGCAGCGGGTAAAATGGTCCCTAGGTGACGTGACTGGAAGACTTTATACTTAATTAAAGGTCATACAGCACGATAAAAAAATAAAAAAATAAATAAAAATAAAAAAACCCTCTTCATTTCACAATATATACAAATACTGAATCATTATGTTGTACATCTGAAACTAAGTTATATGTCAATTATACCCCAATTTAAAAAAACTCTTAAATTGAGGGAAATACCAACAAATTTGACAGAAAAAATGGCTAAAAGGAACAAACAATTCATAAAAAATATGTAAAAGCACTTAAATGTATGAAAAGAGAAATGGAAATTAAAATGATACTGGCACCATTTCCCACCTGTCAGAATGGCAAAAAGTTTAAATATAACAACATATTGTTATTAAGATAGGGTATAATGGGCTGCATGGTGACTTCCAAAAAAGGTATGTCTAGGTCCTAACTTAGGAATGTTAATTTGGAAATTAATTCAATTAGATATAATTAAATTAAGGACCTTGAGATGAAGAGTTTATCTTGGATTGTCTGGGTGGGCCCTAAATCCAATGACAAGTGTCTTTGTAGAGGTGAGGCAGAGAAAGATTTGACAGAGTAAGAGGAGGCAATGTGACCATGGAGGCAGAAATTGGAGTGATGGGGCCACAGGTCAAGGAATACCTACAGCCACTAGAACTTGGGAGAAGCAAAGAACAGATTCTTCCCTGGAGTCTTTAGAGGGAGTCTGGCTCTGATGACTTGATTTTGGACTTCTGGCCCCAGAACTATGAGAGAAAATAATTGTTTGTGATGATTTGTTACAGCAGCCACAGAAAACTAATACAGAGGGGATTAGGCAGTATCATATATTGCTGGTACAGGCCTTATAGTGGGGCATATAACAGTATGTTTAAAGACTATCCACATCAAAAAAAACCCCACAAATATCTACATTTGACCCTGAACAACACACGGGTTATGGATGCTTATCCTCTGTGCAGCTGAAAATCATGTGTAACTTTTGACTCCCCCCAAAACTTAACTACTAATAGCCTACTGTTGAGTGGAATCCTTACCAAACAATAGTTACTGCCTATATGTGGACCTGCACAGTTCAAACCACTGCTATTCAAGTATATATTTACCTGACATTCAATATTGGGAATTTACTCTGAAGATACACTTCCATCTTGGGGCGCCTGGGTGGCTCAGTTGGTTAAGTGACCGCCTTCAGCTCAGGTCATGATCCCAGGGTCCTGGGATCGAGTCCCACATCGGGCTCCCTGCTCTGCAGGAAGCCTGCTTCTCCCTCTCCCACTCCCCCTGCTTGTGTTCCCTCTCTCGCTGTGTCTCTCTCTGTCAAATAAATAAAATCTTTAAAAAAAAATAGATACACTTCCATCTTTTAAATGGAAGTTTTTTACATTACAGTAGATGCTCTAGACCTTTACTTGTTGGCATGGAAAAATGTTCCCTAGTGTTAGGCAAGAAAGGTAGGTTTCACAATAGCCACGTGTAGCCAATTCTATTTTTGAAAGGAAAGTCTACGTATACAGGGAGGGTAAAGGGATTTACAATAAATGTTCATAATAGACTATCGTTATTTTAGGATTCCCTGTTTTCTGAATTTTAATGCTTTGTATTTATTTCTTTTACATTCACAAAATAATTATAGAAGTAGTTACAGACACAGAATGGGGACGATGCTGATGTATCTTTGAGAATTCAGGCTAAAGAAAGCTGCTCAAACATCTTAAAGTTCTAGCTCTTCATATCAGCTGAGCTTTTAACTGCAATGGCTTCCCTCTTCCTGGAGCCTGTTTACTCATTGGTTTCTCTACCATTCAGGGCTGTCTCCTTTCCTCTGGTAAGGAAATCACACCTGGCTGAGAGATATAAACTCCTATATATAGGAAATGAAATGGGACTTGGGTCTGCTGAGGTGCTGCCAAACAGGGAAAAAGGGCCAGAGGAAGATGAAATCACCTTAGATCTCAAGAAAATGAAGCCTCAGTAAAAACAAAATGCAGTTGTTTCCAGTTATACAAATGCCTAATCAGTTATTCTTTTTTTTTTTAAGATTTTATTTATTTATTTATTTGACAGAGAGAGACACAGCAAGAGAGGAAACATAAGCAGGGGGAGTGGGAGAGGGAGAAGTGGGCTTCCCGCGGAACAGGGAGCCGGATGTGGGACTCGATCCCAGGACCCTGAGATCATGACCTGAGCCGAAGGCAGACGCTTAACGACTGAGCCACCCAGGCGCCCCCAAATCAGTTCTTCAAAGGCTCTCCAGAAAGTCATATTGAAGGAGGATACTTCCAGTAGGCAGATTATAAATAATGAGTGAAAATATTCTTTTTTTTTTTTGATGTAGTGGAGCAAAAATATTCTTAATGGGCAAAATCAGGCTCCAACATCCCATCCTTGTAGTTACATCCTTCCGAACGGGGTTCAGGAGGTCTCCTCACCTGGGAGAACTTGATGGACGTCTTTGGAAGTGATAGTACTGCCAATGACAAAAACATTCCAACTCCACAAACCCTAGCCCCATATGGCCCTGGAAGAAAGGGGAAGGTGGGCCAGATGTGGGAGCTAGGCAGCATATAGAAGGAATTCCTCTGGCATGGTTCAGCTTTCTGAGTCCAGCAAGAATATACAAATATAATAAATTCCAGAAGTTCCTCACAATAAGGTATTATGTGGTTATTAAAAAATTGAGGAATAACCAAAAAATAGAGAAAAATTCAAAATATACTGACAATGGCTTAAGCAGGTTACTACACAACATGTACAACTATTCCATTTACCAAAAGGTCATATATATCATTATGGATAGAATGTCAGACATCAGCAATAGAAAGAAAAATATCTGGGGGCGCCTGGGTGGCTCAGTTGTTAGGCGTCTGCCTTCGGCTCAGGTCATGATCTCAGGGTCCTGGGATCGAGCCCCACATTGGGCTCCCTGCTCCGTGGGAAGCCCGCTTCTCCCTCTCCCACTCTCCCTGCTTGTGTTCCCTCGCTTGCTGTGTCTCTCTGTGTCAAATAAATAAATAAAATCTTAAAAAAAAAGAAAGAAAAATATCTGGATTTATACCTTTAAATGTTAACATTATTGATTTCTAGTCTGTGATACTGATTTTTGGTTTAAGTATACTTCCATAACTTATATAAATTTAAATTTACTTCCTATTTTCTTTAGAAGAATCAAGAATGTATTTATTTTAGATTATTTTTTAAGAAATTTTATTAAAGGGAACTTCTTAAAAAATAGGTGAAAAAAACTCTTTTATGGGTCCTTAGGTTAGATTTATAGCTCAGCATGTTCTAAATATAGCTGGCTATGAATGGTTTGTCTTATGTCCCTTCTAACAGTTTGTTTCCAAGCATATCTAGGGGTTTTCTGCCTAGAGAAGAGCTAAGAGGCTCAAACCCTGGTCTAGTTGTTTTATGTCTTTTGATGGAAGAATTTATTTCACTTCTGAAATATTAGCCATAATGCCCTGCAACCAGTGAGAGAATCACCTTGCTCTATTAGTCACCCTTTGGACCCAACATCAAGGGAATCAAAACTGTAGGGCATAAACTTGACTAGGGAAAATTCATTCAAGAGTTCCTGTGAATTCACAGTAATTTGGACATGCTGCTATAGTTAGAATTCTTTCTTGTCAACTCCCATGGTTTATCATTGCACTTCTCCAGAGGTCTTTGTTATGTTCTACCTTTGACCTACTTTTATTTCCCCTGTTGGATTATGAACAGCATAAAGGTAGCAATTATATCTTATTCATCTGTGTTTCATCCTAATACATAGGCACAAGTTCTGGTGTACTGTAGGCATGTCTAATGTCTTATATAGAAATCCCACTTCTAGGATACTTAGGAAGAATTAAAAATAAATAAGTATTACAAGGATGTTCACTGAAGATTTCCTGATAATAGGGGCACCTGGGTGGCTCAGTTGGTTGAGTGTCTGCCTTCAGCTCAGGTCATTATCCCAGTGTCCTGGGATGGAGCTTTGAGTTGGATCTCCACTCTGCGGGAAGTCTGCTTCTCTCTCTCTCCCCTTGCCCTTCCCCCCTCCCCCTGCTCATGTGTGCGCTCTCTCTCTCTCTCAAATAATTTAAAAAAGAATTCGTGATAATAATTAGTAAAAAAAAAAAGGTTTCAGAATAAACAATGTGTTAAATAAGATATAATAGACCACACTGTAATCATTATGATTTTGGCCTCAATTTAATTGTCAAAGAGAGATACTCATCAGGAATGGCTTAGTGAAATACAGCAGAAGGTATAGAGTTGGAAAATAGTAGAATCTGGTAGTTAAATAAAGATTGAGGACTTTGGAACTCAAGTTCTAGTTTCATCTCTCAGGAACTCTGTGACATTTCACAACTTATTTCAGCCCTTGATGCCTCACTTGCCTAAGCAGTTTACTGAGAATGGTAATACCTCCCTCACAGGGCTCTCATGAGGATTAAATTAGACAATACATGTCCTTATAATAGTGTATTAGAGTTCTCCAGAGAAAGAGAAACAATAGGATGTATGTGTGTGTCTGTGTGTGTGTACTGAGTTAAGAAAGAGATTTTAAGGAACTGGCTCATAAGATTGTAGAAGCCTGTTAAGTCCGAAATCTATAGGTCAGGTCAGCAGGTTGGACACCCAGGGAACAGCTGCGGTTTGAGTCCAAAAGCTGTCTGCTCGCAGAGTTCCTTTCTGCTCCGGGAGAGAGCAGTCTTTAGTCTATCAAGGCCTTCAACTGGTTAGATGAGGCCCACCCACATTCTGGAGGGTAATCTGTTTTAAATTAAATGTTAATCTCATCTAATAAACACCTTCACAGAAACATCCAGAATGATATTTGACCAAATATTTGGGCATCGTGCCCAGCCATGTTACATAAAATTAGGTTTCATAAGTCCACCCCTTGTCAACTTGGTACCTATATGCATCTCCTTAAACTATACTTAATATCTGAATAAAAACAGGGGCACCTGGGTGGCTCAGTTGGTTAAGCAACTGCCTTCAGCTCAGGTCATGATCCCGGAGTCCCAGGATCGAGTCCCACATTGGGCTCCCTGCTCCCAGGGAGTCTGACCCTCCCCTCTCTCATGCTCTCTCTCTCTCATTCTCTCTCTCAAATAAGTAAATAAAATCTTTAAAAAAATCTGAATAAAAACAGTAACAAGGACATACTTAATATCTGATATAAAACAGTATAATATCTGAATAAAATAGTATAATATCTGAATAAAAACAGTAACAGACCTACTTCCACCTAACATGATACAACTATCCTGCATACAACCAGAAAATACACGAATCCTTTCCCCAGAAGAGGGTGCAAAGTCTTGTGTGATGTTTACTTTTCTCCCTTATATCCCACAACTTAAATATTATGTAAAGTTAATAATACTTACATACTATAAGGTCAATACATCTTATATTACATGATAATGGTATAAAAAAGGAACAAAGATATTTATATACATATGTACAAACACACAACAAAATAAACACTCATGACAATTATAGTCCCAATTTCTGAAACTGGTCACATGGTTGTAGTAGGCATTTATAACTACCTTCTTCCACCACCCATTCCATATTCCCTTTGCCCTCAGCAAGCTCCTCAGCTGGTCATGGTTCTTTACCTGGTGGGGTGACCCAAACATTCATTCTTGGGTGTCTGGCCCATGAGTAACCCTGCCTTTATAGTTTGTAGTTTGCCATTCACTTTAGTCATAGGGCAGGGTAATATTAAGAGACGCCCCAAAGGATCTCCTGTACTCTAGGCATACTCCTCCTTACCTCCACTGTGGCGTAGCAGTCCAACTTCCCCTTGGTAGTCAAGATCAATCACCCCAGCCAGCATACTTACTCCCTTCTTTGCCTTCTGATTCAGAGGGATGAGAAACCCGAAGCGGTTGGGTAGCAGTCTTAATTTATAGTTAAATGCAATCACTGTATCTCCTGGTGGAAGCATTCCTCCCTTTGGAACTAAGACCTCTATGCAGCAGAGCACAGGTTGTGGGGAGGGGAAGCAAAAATTGTGCTATTGGGTAACTAGGGGTAATAGTGAGTGGTGTCACTCCCAATTCAACCCCTTGATTCCCGGCCTTGTAAATCCTGACTATGGGAGAAACAGCACCGGAGACTGGATGCTGACACCGAAGCATACACAGCCTTCTGCAGAACCATGCCCCAGCCCTGCAAGATACTGCCACCTAGCTGGCACTGTGACTGAGTCTTCAAAACACCACTCCATCTGTCAAGCCAGCTGCTTCAGAACGGTGGGGATCTTGAGAAGACCAGTGAATTCCATGAGGATGGGCCCACTGCTGCACTTTAGTTACTGTGATATGAGTTCCTTGATCAGAAGCACTGCTGTTTGGAAAATACCATGATAGTGGATAAGGCATTCTGTAAGTTCACTGATGGTAGTTTCGGTAGAAGCATAATGTATATAGGCAAATCTGTATCTGGAGTGTCTGTTCCATTAAGAAAAAACATGTTGCCTCTTCCATGATGGAAGCAGTTCAATGTAATCAACCTGCCACCAGAGAATGGTGCTATATCGGGGACTCACTGTTGGTCTCTGCTAGCAGATTGGGCATTCAGCAGTGGCTGTAACCAGGTTGGCCTTAGTGAGTGGACACCCATGTTGCTGAACCCATGGACAGCTGCCATCACTGCCACCATGGCCACTTTGTTCAAGAACCCACTGGGTGATGACAGGGGTGGCTGAGGGAAGAAACCAACTGGTGTCCACAGACTGGGTCATCCTATCTACTTTATTAAAACCCTCCTCTGCTGAGCATTTTAACATGGGACACAAAGAACTTCACTTTTACCCATTCAAAGAGGTCTGTACCTCTTTTCCAGACTTCCTTCACATGAATTTTCCAATCATGTTCCTTCCAAGTTCCTGACCACCCAAACCACTGGCCACAGCCTGTGATCAGTATGTAATCACACATCTGACCATTTCTTCTTCCAAGCAAAAAAACAAAACAAAACAAAACAAAACAAAAACCAGGTGCACTGCTTAAAGCTCTGACCAGTAGGATTACTTGTTCCTTCAGGGCATACTTGGCCCAATCACTTATACATCACTTCCATTTTATGAAAGTGCTGCTATGCACACCCAATATAATAGTTTGTTGGGTCAGATTACACCCAGTTTATGATGGTAAGTTGGCGGCCCATGGTTTAGTGTTTAGTCTCCAAGGCCCAGTAGCAGGCCAAAACCTGTTTCTCAAAAGGAGAGTAGTTAACTGCAGAGAATGGCATGGCTTTGCTTCAAAATCCTAAGGGCCTGAACTGTGACCCATCTATAGGGTCCTGCCAAAGGCCCTAGACAGCATCAGTATCTGCCTCTGGTATTTCAAACACCCTTGGATTTACTGGACCTTTTGGCCCAAGAGGCAAAGTGCTTGCATAGCAGTTTGGACCTGTTGCAGAGTCGCAGAGCCTTCTTTTGTTCTGGGCCCTACTCAAAACTAGTAGCTTTTCACATCCCTTGGTAAATGGGCCAACGTAATACACCCAAATGAGGAATAGGTTGCCTCCAAAATCCAGAGGTCCACTAGGCTTTGTGCCTCTTTTTTAGGTGTAGGAGGAGCCAGATGCAACAATTTATCCTTCATCCTTAGAAGGGATATCATAACATGCCCCACATCACTGGATCGCTAGAAACTTCACTGAGGTAGTAGAAGGCCTCTGAGTTTTTGTTGGATTTATTTCCCAACCCTGACACCCAGATGTCTTATCAGTAAATCTAGAGTAGTTGCCATTTCTTGCTCACTAGGTCCATTGGCATAATGTCATCAATGTAATTGACCAGTGTGACATCTTGTGGAAGGGAAAAATAATTAAGATCCCTGTGAACTAAATTATTATATGTGTAAACTAAGTTACAGGGCTGGGGAGCTGATGTACCCCTGGGGTAGGACACTGAAGCTATATTACTTGTTACTGCCAAGTGAAAACCGTTGCTTCTGGTTGTCTTTATTTACAGAGATGGAGGGGGAAAATTGCCAGATCAGTAATCGCATAGCAGGTACCAGGGAATGTTAATTTGCTCACGTAATGAAACCACATCTAGTAAAACAGCTGCAGTTGGAGTCACCACCAGCTTATGATAACCCACTGTCATTCTCCAAGATTTCTGTCTGCAGAGGCCAAACAGGCAAGTCGAATGGGTATATGGTGGGAATCACCACCCCTGCATTTTTAAAGTTCTTAATAATGGCACTAATAACTGCAATCCCTCCAGGAATACAGTATTTCTTTTGGTCTATTATTTATTTTTAGGTAGAGGCAGTTTTAGTAGTTTCCACTTGTCCTTTCCTCACTCAACCGGCCAGAGAGACAGTTGCTGAGTATGTCTGTTCCAATTATCCATTCCAGAACTGGGGGGAAAACCACAGGATGGATTCAGGTACCCACTGGGTCTGCTGTGAGATAGACCTTGGCTAAAACAACATTGATCATAGACCTCCTTAAGCCTCTACCCTGACTGGTAGACCAGTGAGGTTTTAGGTCTCCTGGAATTAGTGTCAGCTCAAGGCCAGTGTCCAAGGTCTGATTATTTCCTTTTCCTCAAAGTATGGCCTCCCTGGTAAAGGCTGTGGGTTCCTATAAGAAGGCCTGGGGGAAAATTATCAGCACAAATTTTTGGCAGTGTAGCAGGGTTTTTCATTCAAGGGGTTCTGGGTCAGTATACTGGGTCAAGTCTTAAGAATTGACTGACAGTCCATGACTTTTTATTATTCAAGTTAGGCTTTTGTTCACTTGACTAGATAGAACTCTTTCACTTATACAGATCGACTAAGAATTTAGACTTCCCATCTATTTCACTTCCACCAAAGAAAACTAACCGTACTCCCAGTTACCCTATAACAAAGATTAACAAAAAATCTTTCATGATCATTTTACATTCATCACAATAAATTATTTCATATTTTTAAAATCCACGTTTTAAGTTATACTTAAATTTTTAAAAATTTCCACTGGAAACTTAATTTCTTTTTTTTTTAAGATTTTATTTATTTGACAGAGAGAGAGGCAGAGAGAGCGGGAACACAAGCAAGGGGAGTGGGAGAGGGAGAAGCAGGCTTCCCGCCGAGCAAGGAGCCTGATGCGGGACTTGATCCCAGGACCCTGGGATCATGACCTGAGCCGAAGGCAGACGCTTAACGACCCAGGCGCCCTGGAAACTTAATTTTCAAGTAAAACCTATGCTGCAGGAAGCTTAACTATCATCTCTTTAGAGGTAAGTAAAGAGGTTTAGAGTTCTCAATCTCACACTCTTAATATTGCAGTCTCTCATATAGTTACTACATTCAGATCACAACCACACACCGTATCTTCCATCCAGATTTTAACTTGCATAAGTTGCATTCAAACACAGAAAAACAAATTTACTAGATCTCTCACAAGATCTCCCAATCCTACTCAATTAAAACTCACATATATCAACCTCAAAGTCACAATGTTTAATCACCTGCTCTTGCACTGTCATACAATTCATTCAGAGACCTGGGTACGGTCACAAACCACTTTCCCATACTTTGTATATTTCACTCAACACCTTGGACAATATCAAATGCAAACCAACTCATACACGTGACCAAGAATCAGACCCAGAAACACAACCACTTGTTCTCACAGACAAATTTCTTCATATGACACTTTGAGATAGGGTTTCTGTACTTTTAGCAAGGTTAAAAATCTTTAGATTTGCCTCTTCTGGCAGATAATCTGTACTAGTTTCCACCTCTCTCAGTCAATTCTGGTTTCTCGCACCCCACAATGTCGCTTCACCCCTCTCCCACGCATACAGGTAAGGCTCAGGATCAGCTCTGCCTGGCCCAGGTATCTGTTTCATCCATCAGGGTCCATCAGGGAGACCAGCCTCCTCCCTTCTCTCGACGGACACCTACCGCAGCCAACCGCTCCTGCTAGTCATAGGTAGACCCAACACAAACAGCCTCCCACAAAACTTTACAAACTCACTGCCCGCATAGTCGCGCCACCCACAAGCACTCGTAATCAATCACAGGTCTCAAATGGCTCCTCACTCCTAAGCCACGTTATATTACACTTCACAATCACTGCGCGTGGCCCCACACGGGTATACAGCACGACCACTATTTCAAACGGTCTCAGAAACTACTTTCCTCATTCAGGACACACTCAGTCGGTGTAACATGTACAACCTCTCCCTCTCGATCAAACTCACCCTCGGCCACTCGCACCTTCGGACTCAGAAAACACATCTCGCACTGCCACCTTACAGACGAAGGCCGGACCCCTCCGCATCCGACAACAATTCCCTCAAACCACAGCACGTGCGCGTCCACCTTGAGAGGTAGGGACAGCCACGGTGCCAGGCTTGAAATCCGCCCTCAGAGGAATCCGAGGACCCGGATTCAGACCGAAATTTCGGGTCTGAGCCTTGGAAAGGGAGAAGTGGTAGCGTCACTCCAGGCCCGATGAAACTGCGCAGGTGCATCCCGAAACCCGGTAGGAGATTTACCACTTTCAGCTCCCCGGCGCTTTCCTTTTGGACTACGTTTCCCAGAGGACACAGCGGTTCAAAGCTATTTCCGGTAGGAACGTTGGCTGACTGGTCGGCCGCAGAGGCAGGTGAGGGCTTTTTACTCGACCAGCGGAGTGTGCAAGGCTAAGCGTGCGGCCTCACCTGGAATGCAAATCATAGAATATGAACCAGCGCACTTCCTGAGGATGCTGAAGGTAAGGACTCCTGGCGTTCCAGGCCTGGGCAAGAGGAGTGTCTGGAGTGTTAGGCCTCCAAAGTGCAGGAGCTGCTCTAGGAGGATAGATTGGGTTGTTGTGAGTGCGTGAAGGAAACTATGAGTTTGTCGCCGGACTAAGTATATTTGGCCGTTTGTTGTGAGAGCGACTGGATTCGGATCGTGCTTTTGTGACAGTGTAATTGTTTGCGTGGCCATTTGTGTGAATGGAGTTTGTATGTGGTTGTGACCATGATTGCAGGTGGCTATTTGTGTGAGCCTCAGATACTTGCATAAAAGAAAAAAAGCACAATTACACAAAGCGTTACACCCAGGCTCACGTAATCAGGCAGTTAGGGAGACATTCCAGTATTTAACTGTAGATTCATACTACACAAAGCCAAAAAGACATAATACAACCCACGTTTATCATCATCCCACTACCCCAGACGCAGACACACATATATAGTAAAACAAAAACAACCACTCCCCAACCACAAACTGCCCTATGCCTACTTAGCCGTCATCCCCAACAGTTATCTAAGAGCTCAAACACATCACCAAGTGTCATAGAATCGTAGTTACCATGGTCACAAACAATGTCTACTCCACATCACACACAAGGTCACACAAAGTTTGAGCTTCAAGAAAGGCCTGATGGGGGGCACCTGGCTGGCTCAGTCAATAGAGCATGGGATTCTTTTTGTTGTTGTTGTTAAAGATTTTTTGAGCATGGGATTCTTGATCTTGGGGTTGTAACTTCAGCTCCACACTGGGTTTAGAGATTACTTAGGAAAGGCCTGGTGTCTCCTAGTTCTTATCTACCTCACTACTTCCGCCATTCCCCTTAGAAACACCTAGGGTAGGAGGAAAGAATGGCGCTGTTGCACATCCAGAATCAGTGTCTAAGATGATTAGGTGCTGCTACTTATCAGAATGTTCATATAAACTTTTAAAATTCTTTTGTTATATTACTTTATTTAAAGTAAAAGTTAGCTATAATTCTTCAACCACTCTAAACATTTTTAAAAAGATTTATTTATTTATTTTTTTTTAAAGATTTTTTTATTTATTTGAGAGAGAGAGAATGAGAGATAGAGAGCACGAGAGGGAAGAGGGTCAGAGGGAGAAGCAGACTCCCCGCTGAGCGGGGAGCCCGATGCGGGACTCGATCCCGGGACTCCAGGATCATGACCTGAGCCGAAGGCAGTCGCTTAACCAACTGAGCCACCCAGGCGCCCCGATTTATTTATTTATTTATTTGACAGAAAGAAAGGGAGCATGTGAGCAGGGAGAGGAACAGAGGGAGAGGGAGAAGCCGCCCCACATGGCGCTTGATCCCGTTCAGATCATGACCTGAGCCGAAACCAAGAGTGAGATGAATAAACCGCCTGAGCCACCCAGGCGCCCCATCTTTGAACATTTTATTACAAGTGCTTTCACCCTCCTTATATGCATACATATATGCTTATGTATGTATGTGTTTTCCCCGAAAGATTAGACCACAATACACATTGTTTTGTAATTCTTTATTACAGGATATTTAGGTCTTTTGTATGTATTCAGGAATAAATTTCAGAAGATTTTCCAGGATGCTTCCAGGTATGCTTTCTCACCAGGACTTCAAATTAAAGTCTCAAGTATTTATTTTGGTTTGGAATTTTTTTTTTTAAGATTTTATTTATTTATTTGACAGAGAGATAGAGAGAGAGAGAGCACAAGTAGGCAGAGAGGCAGGCAGAGGGAGAGGGAGAAGCAGGCTCTCCGCTGAGCAGGGAGCCCGATGCGGGGCTCGTTCCCAGGACCCCGGGATCATGACCTGAGCTGAAGGCAGACACTTAACGACTGAGCAACCCAGGTGCCCCTGGAATTTTTTTTTTTTTAATAGAGAGAGAGTGCGTGTCCATGTGCGTGTGGAGGTGGGGGGACAGAGGGAGAGAGAAAGAATTTTAAGCAGGCTCCAGGCTCAGTGCAGAGCCTGACACAGGCTGGATCTCGTGACCTGAGCTGAAATCAAGAATCCATCGCTTAACTGACTGTGCCACCCAGGCGCCTCTGGCCTGGAAATTTTTGTTTTGTTTATTTCTTCTTTTTGTCTGGGTTCTATCAGTCTCTATTTTTAAAATTCCTGTGAGTCATGCATTAGGGCTTTTGGGTTGTTTTCTATTTCTCTAATCTTTTTGTAATGTCCATTTCCTTTTATTTTTCCTCTTAATTCAGTGAAGATCTTGTCAGGATAGGTCTGAACAGGTTGGTTGTGTCCATTTTATCATAGAGTTGGGACACTGATCTGCCTAAATCTTTCCTGCTAAAAAGCCTGGGCCCAGTCTTTCTTGACTCCCTTCTACTATACCTGGCTTCCCTTCTTTTTTGAGTAAGGTTGGGATTTGTCCGATTTCCCTCTAATCTTTCATGTATGTGTGTATGGAGATTGGGCATAGGAGACATGCAAGGGGAAGAAAAATGTCCTTCTGTATTAGCACTTTGGCAGCTAAGAAGCAAGATCATCTCATGTCTTTTTTTTAAACCCCTCTCATCCAGCAATATTTTCTTTGGACTGTGAGTTTCTTCTAAAGTGGAACTAAGAAGAGGACTAATACATTGAATTCTAAAAAAGAAAACAATGGCCCATGTAAGTTGATTTTTTTGTTCCTAATGTCTTCTTTTTTCTATAGTCCTATGAATATTTGCATTCTTTATCCTGATATTGTTGCCTGATTGAATATCATACAATAACTTACTAGTGAGTAAGTGTTGGTTTCAGAACTTCAAGGTCTTCCTCCTCTCCTTTCTAACCAGTGTTCTTATAATCATTCAATAAATCATTTTTCATTTCTCATATGCTCAGACCTCTGCCAGGAGAAGGAGAGAACAGAAATAGTATTCTTTTGGAAAGGGAAATACTGATGTTTCTCTTGTCAGAACTTTGGTTTGATGAGGTGATTTAACAAATATTACTTCTAGGTAACTACGAATAAATCAGTGGGGGAAAAAATCCGACACATACAAATCATCCCTTGTGGAACTTAACTTGTAGTGAGAGAGACAAAAAATACATTTATATAATACCAGACTTAAGATTTAAGACCCACGGATATATATACACGTATATATATAAACAAATTAACAAAAACAATTACAAGATAAAACTAAGAGCAAAAAATAAATATATGTCCTACAATAAATATATATGAGTTTTAAGTCAGAAAAAGGCTTTTAGATTGAGTCTCAAAGAAAAACTCAACTCTCTGTACTTACGAGACTCTGAGACACTTAAGTGACTTAGAAAGTTTAATGAAAGGATGGATAAATTATAACAAACAAATGGAAACTAAAAACAGACAAAAATTCAGGACACTCTATATGGCAAAGAAGGACGCTATGTAATTCTAAGGTATACATTTCAAAATGAAGATAACATAGTTATAAATGCACATGTATCAAATACCACATTTCTGTGTGCAGATAGGAAGGCAGATAGAAGAAGAAGAAAGTAGTAGAGGACACTAATTAATCCTTTCAGTCAAAGTCAGGCCAAGTGGACAAATTTAGTAAGGATGAAACACTCTATCAAATCTACCTAATTGATATATAGTCAGTTCTGTATCCTAGTAATAATAATTATACATTCTTTTCAAGTGTTCATAGATCAATCAGGAAAAATAACATATTAGGCTACAATAAAGTCCAAGTAAGTAGAAATGATAAACCATATCCTTTGAACACGATGAAATACAGCAAGGATTTAATAACAAAATCAGAAAAATAAAGTTACTCTTACCAACAATTTGTAAAATCTGTCTCAATAACTCCTGGATCAAAGAAGAAATATAATCTAAAAGTAAAGAATTTCTGACACTCCTTGATAGCACTATATTTTGGAACTCATGGGATTTTGTTAAAGTAGGACTCTAAGGGCAAAGTTACAGTTTTAATGCTTCTAACAAAAATAATGAAAATACATAAGTTGAAAGGAAGTAGAAGGAAATATGGAAGGAATTTATAAAGATAAAAATTGTATGTGTTAGAAAAGAGGAAAAACTTATCATTAATAAGATAAGACAGATCTCAAATTAGAAAAGAGAAAGTGCAATATAAAAATTTAAAAAGGGGAAAATCCACAGAAACATAATGCAGAGTACTAACCACTATACGATCACGGCGTGCCACCTGCCAGGTGACGAAAATCCACAGAAACAAAGGAATCAAAAGAATCTTAAAAAATACTTTATTGGATTATTTGCAAATACATTTTATTTATCCACATATATACCATTTTTAATTGCTCTTCCTTCTTGAGATCTGAATTTCTGTTTGGTATGATTTCTTTTGAGCTTGAAGAACTTCCTTCAGCATTTCCCATGGTTTGTCTCTTTTGATGATAAATACTCTCAGCTTTCTTAATATAAAAATGTCTTTATTTCACCTTAATTTATAAAATAAATCAGGAAATACATCCTTTTCTATTTTCTGGAAGAATTTATTGAATTGTAGTATTTCTTCCTTAATTGTCTGATAGAATTCAACAACATAGGGATCTGTGGTAAGCACAATAATGACCTCCAGATATGTCTGTCTACTTGCTTATCCTGGAACCTGTGAATATGGTACCTTATGTGGCAAAAGGGAATTTGCAGATGTTATTAAATTAACGATTTAGAGATAGGGAGGTTATTTTTGATTATCTCAAGAATCAGGATCAGAGGGAGATGTGAGAATGTAATGTGTATACTCCTGTTAGAGAACTGCAATGTTACTGGCTTTGAGGATGGAGGAAGGGGGCCCTGACCCATGTAAGTGGCCTCTAGAAGCTAGTCAAGGCAAGGAAATAGACTCTTTCCTAAAGCCACCAGAAAGGTACAGAGCCCTGCTGACACCTGGATTTAGTCTAGTGCAACCCTTGTTGGACTTCTAACATACAGAACTGTAAGATAATAAATTTGTTGTTTTAAGCTACTATATTTCTTACAGCAGCAATAGATAGTGAATACACCATCTGAATTTGGAGTTTTTTTCGTGGGGAGACTTTAATTTCTTTAATTAATATAGGGCTTGGGGGGCTTTTTTTTTCTTTCTTTTTTTTTAAGATTTTATTTAGTCGAGAGAGGGAGAGAGTGTGAGCACAAGCAGGGGGAGGGGCAGAGGGAGAAGCAGACTCCCTGCTGAGCAGGGAGCCTGATGCGGGGCTTGATCCCAGGACCCTGGGACCATGACCTGGGCCAGCCAAAAGCAGATGCTTAACCTACTGAGCCACCCAGGCATCCTGGGTTTTATTTCTTCTTGAATCAGATTAGTAATTTGTGTCTTTCAAGAAACTCATTTATTTCCATTTAGATGTTAAATTTATTAGCATAAAGTTGTTTATAATATTCCCTTATTAACCTTTTTTTTAAACAGAATGTTTTATTGACTTTCAGTCCCTTATTAACCTTTTAATGCCTGTCAGATCTATAGTAATGCCCCCCCTTAATTCCTGATGTTAATAATTTGTCTTTTTTTCTTGATCAGTATACTAGCAATTTATCAGTTTTATTGATCTTTTCAAAGACTAGCTTTTAGTTTTACTGATTTTTCTCTCCAGTTTGCCCTTGCTTTGATTGCTACTTTGATTACTGATTTTATTCTTTCCTTTTTTCTGCATAATTTTCTCTTACTTTTGAGTTCAAAATTCCCTTTTTTCTTTTACCCATGGGCTACTTAGAAGAGTGTTCGTTAACTTACAAATTTTGGGGGACTTTTTCAGATCTTTCTGAGAATTCATTTTTAATTTATTTAATTCATAACTTAATTCTGTTGTGGTCAGAGAACATACTCTGTAACATCAGTCCTTTTAAATTTATTGGGACTTGTTCTATGGCCCAAAATGTGGACTATTTTGGTTAATTCTCAATGTGCATTTGAAAAAAAAAAAAAGCATTGTTATACTATTGTTGGTTAGAGTGTTTATTCCCTAGGTCAAGTGTTTTGTGAAAGTACTCAACTCTTCTCTATCTTTTCTGATTTTTTTTGTCACTCGGTCTATCAGTTAACTGAAAGAGGACTTTTTTTTTTTAAAGATTTTATTTATTTATTTGAGAGAGAGAGAGAATGAGAGATAGGAAGCACGAGAGGGAAGAGGGTCAGAGGGAGAAGCAGACTCCCTGCTGAGCAGGGAGCCCGATGTGGGACTCGATCCCGGGACTCCAGGATCATGACCTGAGCTGAAGGCAGTCGCTTAACCAGCTGAGCCACCCAGGCGCCCTGAAAGAGGACTTTCGAAACCTACAAATACAGCTGTTGATTTGTCTGTTACAGTTCTGTCAGTTTTGCTTTATGTTTTGAAATTCTGTTAGTAGGTGCATGCATATTTAGGATTACTATGTCCTTTTTTTTTTAAGTTTATTTATTTATTTTTAAGTGATCTCTACACCCAGTGTGGGGGTTGAACTCACAACCCTGAGATCAAGAGTTGCATGCTCTTCTGACTGAGCCAGCCAGGTGGCCCAAGATTCCTATATCCTCTTGATGAATTGACACCTTTATTATGAAATGTTCCTTTGGTAATATTCTTTTTCCTGCATTCTATTTATTAATATAACTGCTTCAGCTTTCTTTTATTGTCATTTCATGGCATATCTTTCTCTAGCCTTTTATTTTAACTTAAGTGTATCTCATATAACAGCATATAGTTTGGTCTTAACTTTTTTATCCAGTCTGATAATCACCGCCTTTGAGTATCTAGACCAGAGGCTAGCAACCTGTGGTATGCTGGCCAAATCCAGCCCACAGCCTCAAGCTAAGAATGATTCTGTGTTTCTGAAGGGTTATAAATAAAGAAGAATATTTGATAGGGACCATATGTGACTCATAGAGCCTAAAGTATTTACTATCTGAACCTTTTCAGAAAAAGTTTGCTGACTTCTCCATGGACTGTTTAAAGTGAATGTAATTATTAGGTTTTAATCTATTATCTTGTCATCTAGTCTTCCTTTTTTCCCTGATTTTCCTGCCTTCTCTTGGACAAGTTTTATATTTGCTTAGTATTCCATGTATTTTCACTACTTTTTAGAATTCCATTTATCTCCATTATAGGATTATTAGCTATACTATATTTTTACTGTTTTATTGTTTTAGGGGTTGTTCTAAGGTTTCCAGTGTGCTTTTAAAAAGAGCTTATTACAGTCTTATAGTAATTATACAACTTCACAAATAATGCAAAAATCTTACAGCTAGATACCTACATTTTCCCTTCGTATCTTTTTTTTTCTATTGTTCTCATCTATTTTATTTCTAAATGCATTAAAACCACAAAGCTTTCTCTTCTTTAGATGGTCAATTATATTTTAAAGTAATTATGAAATGAAAATGGTATCTTTTCTATTTACCCCCAAATTTATTATTTATAGTACTCTTCATTCCTCTATGGATAGAAGTTTTTACCTAGTATCATTTTTTTATCCCCCTGAAGAACTTGCTTTAACATTTTTTGTAGCACAGGTCTTTTGGTGAAGAATCCTCTCAGGTTTTGTTTCTCTCGAAAAACAATCCAAATAAAACCAAACCCACCAAAGCTTTATTTCCCTATCATTCTGAAAGATTTCAGCTGGATATAGAATTATAGGTTGACAACTTTCTTTCAGCATTTTAAAGATACTGTTTTGTCATCTTGCCTCCATTGTTATTAATGGGAATTAATCTTTGATTCCTATTGTTGTTCCCCTGTGCATAACGTGTCTTTTGTAGGAAAAGGAGTCTGGTTGCTTTTAAGATTTTTTTTCCTTATCCTTGGTGTTCAGTAGGTTGATTATAGGTATAGTATTCTTTGTTTGTTTTTTAAGTTTTATTTATTTAAGTAATCTCTATACCTAATGTGGGGCTTGAACTCACAACTCTGAGATCAAGAGTCCCACATTTTCCCAACTGAGCCAGCCAGGCGCCCCTAGCATTCTTTGTTTCATGTTACTTGGGATTCATTGAGCTTCTTGAATCTATGGGTTGCTTTTTTAAAAATGAAATTTGGAAAATATTTTGCCCATTGGTTCTAATGATTTTTTTTGCCTTGTTTTTCTCTTTTGAATCTCCAGTTACATGTATGTTGGACTGCTGGTGTCTCATAGATCATTATGGCTCTTTTTTTTTCCCCCAGTCTTTTTTCAGTCTGGATCCTCAGTGGGTGATTCCTACTGAATTGTCCTGAAGTTTACTGATCTTTTCTTCTATTGTGTTTAATCTGCGGCAGATTCTTCCAGTGAATTATTTATTTCTTGATTTTAGGATTTGCCTCAGGTTTTTAAATCTTTGCTAATCTGAACATCTGAATTATTTATTGGTGTTTCTATTAAGTGATTTTTCTCTTGAGTATGGGTCATATTTTCTTCTTTTTTTTTTTGCATTTCTAGTAATCTTTTACTAGTAATCATTTCCAATAATTTTTTATTGTATACTCAATATTGTATATTATATATTGTTGACTCTGACTCTGGATCTTGTTAATCCCCTCTTAGAAGAAGTTAGCTCTACCAGATAATTCATATAATTATACATAATATAAAGCATGGTACTTAAAACATCATGGTACTGGTGTATAAATAGATCAAGGGAACAGAATAGAAAAAATTAGAAATATACCTGCATATGGTAATTGAATATCAGTAAAAGTGATATCTCAAAACAGCAAGCTAAAGATAGACTTTTTTACTGAGATATAATTGGCATGTAACATTGTGTTAGTTTTGGGTGCACAACACTGGGTGGTTTGGTGTATGTATATGTTATAAAATGATCACCACAGTAAATCTAGTTAATATCCATTAGCACACATAGTTACATGTTTTTTTCTTGTGATGAAAACTTTTCAGATCTAGTCTTTTAGCAACTTTCAAATATACAATATTTTTTTAAAGATTTTATTTATTTATTTATTTGAGAGAGCAAGAATGAGAGAGAGAGAGAGAGCACATGAAAGGGGGGAGGGTCAGAGGGAGAAGCAGACTCCCTGCTGAGCAGCAGGGAGCCCGATGCGGGACTCGATCCTGGGACTCCAGGATCATGACCTGAGCCGAAGGCAGTCGCTTAACCAACTGAGCCACCCAGGCGCCCTCAAATACACAATATTAATAGCTATAGTCACCATGCTGTTCATAATATCTTCAGGGCTTATTAATTTTATAATTGGAAGTTTATAACTTTTGACCAGCTTCATCCATTTCACGCCCCCATCTCTGACAACCACCAATCTGTTCTCTGCATCTATGAGTTTGATTTTTGTTTTCTGTTTTTAGATTTCACATATAAGTGGCATTTGTTTTTCTCTGTCTGACTTATTTCACCTATTATAGTGCCATCAGGGACCATCCAAGTTGTTGGAAACGGTAGGATTTCCTTTTTTTTTTTTTAAGATTTTATTTTTATTTATTAGAGAGCACAAGCAAGAGGCGGGGCAGAGGGAGAGGGAGAAGCAGACTCCTGCTGAGTGGAGGGCTTAATCCCAGGATCCTGAGATCATGACCTGAGCTGAAGTAAGGTGCTTAACTAACTGAGCCACCCAAGTGCCTCCCCACCCTTTTTTTTAAAGTAGATTCTACGCCAAGTGTGGAGCCCAACACCGGGCTTGAACTTAGGACCCTGAGATCAAGACCTGAGCTGGGATTAAGAGTCAGACACTTAACCGACTGAGCCACCCAGGTGCCCCTCCTTTTTTGTAATGGCTGAATAATATTCTTGTGTATGTGTGTGTGTATATCACATTTTCTGTATCTATTCATCCATTGGAGGACACTGGGATTTTTTCCTACATGTTGCCCATTATAAATGATGCTGCAGTGAACATGGAGGTCCCAATAGCTTTCCAAGTAGATATTTTCATTTCTTTTGGGTAAATACCCAGAAATGGAATTGCTGGATCATATGATAGTTCTATTTTTAATTTTTTTGAGGAATCTTCATATTGGTTTCTGTAGTAGGTTCACCCATTAACATTTCTCACCAATAGTACACAAGGGTTCCCCTTTCTCCACATCCTTGCCAACACTTGCTATGTCTTGTGTTTTTGATAATAGCCATTCTGAGTGTGAGGCAATGTCTCATTAGGGTTTTGATTTGCATTTCCCTGATGATCAGTGATTTTGAACATGTTTTCATGTACCTGTTGGCCATTTTTATGTCTTTTTTGGAGCAATACTCAGATCCTCTGCCCATTTTTAATTCAGATTATTTGGGGTTTTCTGCTATTGAGTTTTATGAGTTCTTTATGTTTTGATTATTAAACCCTTATCAGATACATGATTTACAAAAATTTTCTCCATGTAGGTTGCCTTTTCATTTTGTTGATGATTTCCTTTGCTGTGCAGAAGATTTTTAGTTTGATGTAGTCCCATTTATTTTTGCTGTTATTGCCTTTGCTGTTTTGGTATCAAATCCCAAAAGTCATTGCCAAGTACCTTTACCACCTATGATTTCCTCTAGAAGTTTTATACTTTCAGGTTTTATATTCAAGTCTTTAATCCATTTTGAGTTGATTTTTATGTATGGTATAAGATAGTGATACAGTCTAATTCTTTTTCATGTGGCTGTCCACTGTTCCCAACATCATTTATTGAAGAGACTGTCCTTTCCCCATTGTATATTCTTGGCTCCTTTGTCATAAATTAATTGACCGTATATGTGTGGGTTTCCTGTTCTGTTTCACTGATCTATCTGTCTGTTTTTATGCCAATACCATACTGTTTTGATTACTATAGCTTTGTAATGTGGTTTGAAATGAGGGCATGTGATGTCTCCAGCTTTGTTCCTTTTTCTCAAGATTGCTTTGGTATTTGAGGTCTTTGATGGTTTCATAGAAATTTTAGGATTATTTGTTGTATTTCTGTGAAAAATTCCATTGGGAGTCGAAGGATTACATTGAATCTGTAGATTGCTTTGAGTAGTATGGACATTTTACCAATGTTATTTATTCCATTCCTTAAGCATGGGATATCTTTTCATTTACTTCTGTCTTTCTTTCATCAGCATCTTACAGTTTTCAGTATACAATTCTTTTACCTTCTTGGTTAAAGATAGTCTAGGTAGCCATTTTGGAAAATAAAGCCCAATCTGTATTTCATCTACCATATAGGATAAACTCCAATTAAATTGAATGATTTAATTTTTAAAAATGCAATCATAATATTACTAGACTAAAACATGAGACTATTCCTTCATAACTTTGATGTTCGGAAGGACTTTCTAACTAGGATTCAGAATTTTAGGAACTAAAAGAGAAAGTATTAACAAATTTGATTACATAAAAATAAAAAACTTCTGCATGGCAAGAAGCACTGGTAAGAAAAGTCAGAAGAGAAATTACAAAATGGGGAAAGTATTTACAATTCATATATAGGCACTGAACTTATCATCTAATTTGTAAAGACTAAGAAATTTGAAAAAGAGACCAATGGCCCAGTAGGAAAAGAGTCAGAGGACATGAACAGAAATTTCACAGAAAAAGAAACATAAAAGACCCCCAAAAAGAAAAATACTCAACTCATAATTCAAGAAATACTATTTAAAATTCTATTGACATATAATTTCTTTATCATATTAAATTGATAAAAACAAAATGTTTTGACAAAATACTTTGCTGCCTTGGCTGTGAGGAAATGGGTACTCTCATATATTGCTGGTGTCTGACAGAATGGTCCAGCTGCTGTAGTGGGAAACTTGACAGCATCTACCAGAATTACAAGTGCATTTTCCCTTTGACCAAGTGATCTGATTTCTGAGACTCTCTGGTACAGATACACCTGTATGTATACAAAATGACATATTTACAGGAATATTAATTGCACTATTGTTTGTTAGAGCAGAAGATTGGAAACAACCAAGTGTCCATCTAGAGATGTTTGGTTAAATAAACTATGATAAATACAAAAAATGGAGTATATGTACCTATAGAAAAATAAGGAAACCATTAACTTTAGAATTTAAAAATCAAGTACAGAACAGTGTATATATTATAGTATGTTACCTTCTGTGTAAAAGTATAGAAAATAATATATACATATGTATATTTGTATTTGCTTAAAAACATTGCAAAGATATCAAAGAAACTTAGGAAATTGCTCATCTGTAAGGGGTTATGAGGTGGGAGACAAAATGGAAAGGACAAGGTGGGCGTAAGACATCTGAATGTTTATTTAAGAAAGGGAAACAAAATATAAAAATAAAAACTCGTCATTAAGGTTGGTGATTTTCTCTAATCATATTCAGTTACGTAGATACAGTGATAGAGTAGGGAGAGAGATAGATTTATCTAGGATTCAGGCTTTGCTTATTAGCAAGTATGAAAAGGAAGTTCACATCAGGCTCATTATGAAGTTGGATGATTAGCTGAATATAGACTTTAAGTTGGGTGAAAAGGGGAGAAGAGAAGGGGCGCCTGGGTGGCTCAGTCGTTGAGCGTCTGCCTTTGGCTCAGGTCATGATCCCAGCGTCCTGGGATCAAGCCCCACATCGGGCTCCCTGCTCCGCAGGAAGCCTGCTTCTCCCTCTCCCTCTCCCCCTGCTTGTGTTCCCTCTCTCACTGTTTCTCTCTCTCTCAAATAAATAAATAAAATCTTTAAAAAAAGGGGGGGGAGAAGAGGTATGAGTGTGGTGAGTGACAATGTAAAGGTGTCCAGAGAGAAAGACAGTTGATATTTTGGAGATGATGAAGTTACTATTAATGATGATGTCTGGGATAGTGCTACAAAGAGTGAACTAGAGTGGAAGACAAGCTCATTGGAGAGGAGGTGAGGGAATTGGGAAGCCAGGATGATAGATGGAATACTTAGATAGATATTTGAAATCACTGAGAATTAAGATAGGAGTAGTATTGGAGATGGTGGCACTGAGCCAGGAGCGAAAATTCCTGAGGGGGCAAAATCTGCATGTTAGCACATCACTGCAATAGGTAGAAATAATGCATGTATAGTTTGATGAAATGATGACATTAGATTTTAGAGAAGGAGGGACAGTTGCTGGCACCGGCAATGAGGAGAAGAGAAGACAGAGTGAGACTGAGGACAGAGTAAGACTGTAGGAGAAAAACCAACCACCCAGTTGAGATGTCCTCATAGGAAATGGTGTTGTCAGGGGAAAATGGTTAATTGAATCACACATGGGAAATCTTTGAACTTTTCCACAATTTTGACTTTTCTAAATAGACATTATGGGAATTGGTGTAGGGTGTTCTCACTGGGTGGAGAGACATTTTTATAATCCAGCTTCAGAAGTCACATAGTCATTTCTGCTATACTTTATAAGTTGAGTAAGTCACAGCTGTTTTCCCAGGATCAGGTTCAAGGGCAGAGGACACAGACCTTATACCAATGGTCATGGCATGGTCATGGTCAATGGCATGTCAAGGTTACACTGAAGAAGAGCGTATGGGATGGGAATTGTTTTATCTATCCTTGGAAAATACAATCTGCACTGGATATTTACTAAAGAATTTGCATGAAAAGTAAAAATGGTTATGACATAATGGTCATAATGATGAAGAAAAATCTTCAAGTCCTTTTTCTCAAGTTGGAGGTTTTCATAAGACATTCTGGAAAGATTAAAAAAATTCCAACTATTTAACTTAGTTGGAAACCTCTACTTATTTTTTTTAAATTTCTAGATGACTGATTTTCCATCCTATGCAAGAGGATGTGTCTGCAAAAATTGAATTTTTAAGAACATGGAAGCACTCTGCTTCATTTCCATTAAATTTCTTTTTGACCCATGTCACAAGCTTCCACCTTTGCCTGTATACTCACTACACACTATATGTGTGTGTGTGTGTGTGTGTGTGTGTGTATATATACTGTCCCTTTCCTGCATGCTTTCGTTTAGCACCTCTTCTTCCTTTTGAAAAATATTTCTTATAATTTCAAAAAATAGTACTGTTATTTGTCATTTTAGGGGATGGTGATGTTCAAAGATGTGGCTATAGATGTCTCTCAGGAGGAATGGGAATGCCTGAACCCTACACAGAGGAATTTGTACAAAGATGTGATGTTGGAGAACTATAGCAACTTGGTTTCACTGGGTAAAGTTATCTGCCTCTTATAATTTAGAATCTATTTCTTGGAATTTCTCCTTTCTTTACCATGAATTTTAGGGCTACCTTTCAAATAACTAGATGAATTTTTTTCTTTGCATAAAAATGTGCACGCTTAGATGGGGGTGCATCTTCATTTTCCCCATCCTTAACCCTTCCTCTGGTCCTTATAATCAATGTTCTTCCTTGGTGATTAAAGAACAGAATTGGAATTCTGTGCCATTAAAGCTTATGCTTAATTATTTAATTATTTAATGTTAATAAATTAATTGTTAGTTAATGGTCAAAGAAACCGCTTCATCTTTTGTTTCATTTGCACTGTGCTAAACCTGCAGGTGCACTAGAGTAGGTTAAAACTAAACACATGGGGCCTGGGTGTGAAGCTCTTTAGCTTTCCCAATTAATGTAGTGATGGACTGGATCAAGAAATATCACTTACTATTTAGTGCTCAAATGAACACTATTCCATTTCCTACAACAGATGTGCTCTCTTTTAAACAATTTGCATTTGGGAGTTACATTCTAAGAACTTTTTATTTAACATTGAAAAATATCTGAAATAAGCATACTCAAGAAGCTGTTTTTTCCACATAGTGAAGTAGAGATAGAAAGCTTATCTAATTTAAATAGCATTTTATCACCTATTTATTTGTTTTTTTATCTTGAGTTTACCTGAATATTAGTGTTTAATTTATTCTTTTTTTCAACTGCAGACTTTATCAAATACGATTTTGTGCTATAGTTTATTTTTTTTGATCAATTCTAAACCATAGTATTTGGGTACTTTGATTTCCACTTCATCTCCATTTCTTTTCTTATAACCAGGACTTTCTATATCTAAGCCGGCTGTGATCTCTTCATTAGAGCAAGGGAAGGAGCCCTGGATGGTTGTGAGGGAAGTGACAGGAGGACGGTGCCCAGGTGAGTGAGCAATGATCAGGAGGCAGGAAGCTATTTCAAGGAATAGGCCCACTGGTCAGAATGTTGGGCTAGTAAGGTTATTTTAGACAAATTAGGGAAAACCTGATTTCAAAACTAATTATAACACTGTGTAGTCAAACTGTGGCACTGGCATAAAGATGGACATACAGATCAGTGGAATAGAATAGGGGCGCCTGAGTGACTTAGTAGCCTAAGTGTCTGACTCTTGATTTCAGCTCAAGTCATGATCTCAGGGTTGTGAGATCGAGCCCCACATTGGGCTCTGTGCTCAGCATGGCATCTGCTTGAGATTCTCTCTCTCTCCCCCTTCCCCCACTTGCACGCACTGTCTCTCTAAATAAATAAATAAAATCTTTAAAAAATGGAATAGAATAAAAAGGCTGGAAATAAACCCTCACATATATGACCAAATGATTTTAGATAAAGGTGCCAAGACCATTCAATGGGGGAAAGGACTATTTTTAACGAATGGTGTAGGGAAAACTGGATATCCGTATGCAAAAGAATAAAGTTGGATCCTTACCTTATGCCATATACAAAAATTAACTCAAAATGGATCAAAGAACTAAATCTAAGACCCCAAACTAGAAGAAAACATAGGGAAAAAGTTTCATGACATTGGGTTTGGCAGTGTTTTCTGGGATATGACACCAAGCAAGGTACAGGTAAACAAAGCAAAAATAGACAAATGGGAGTACACCAAACTTAAAAATGTCTATTCATCAAAAGACACAGTCAACAGTATTTATTAATTTTTTAAAAAATTCCTTCGAGTTGCTTTATGAGGTAATAGGAATACCTTTTTTTAAATGTTACAGTAGTGGATCAAGAACATATGTTCTAATGGTATAGTAGGAAAAATTAAGGTTGATTAGAAATTGGGAAAGTTAAAGAAAATTACATTGAGGAAGTAGAGATAGCAGAGGTTTGGGCACCTAGGTGGCTCAGTCAGTTACATGTCTGCCTTTGGCACAGGTCATGATCCGAGGGTCCTGGGATCGAGTCCCTCATTGGGCTCCCTGCTCAGCGGGGAGTCTCCTTCTCCCTCTCCCTTTGCCCCTCACTTGTGCTCTCTCTCTCTGAAATAAAAAAATACTATAAAAAAAAAGAGAGAGATAGTAGAGGGTTGACTGGGAAGGAAGGAGGTCATCTAGGAAAGTATAGGGTTCTGGAGGGCAAGAGCGGGGCCATACTACAGATGAGTGGTCTTTGATGATATCTGTGAATCAGTATTAGTGCTGCAGAACTGTGAGAGAGTATATTTCTGTTGTTTTAAGCCACGCAGTTTGTGGTTCTTTGTTATATCAGTCCTAAGAAACTAATATGGAAGGAATCATGGAAAAATGATATATACTCTAAGTGTTTTGTTTTCATTTAAAGATGCCATTCTTCTATCAGTTTTTGATGCCTGACCACGCCTTTCTTTTCACATAGGTGTAGTGGTTTCTTTTTTAAAACTTTTAATTTTAAGAGCCACCTGGGTGGCTCAGTCAGTTAAGCGTCTGCCTTCAGCTCAGGTCATGATCCAGGGTCCTGAGATCGAGCCCTGCATTGAGCTCTCTGCTCAGCAGGGAGTCTCCTTCTCCCTCTCACTCTCCCTCTGTGCTCTCTCTCTTTCTCTCAAATAAGTAAAATCTTCAAAAAAAAAAAACTTTGAATTTTGAAATAATTGTAGATTCACAGGAGGTTACAAAGAAATGTACAAGGAAGTCCCATGTACCCTTCCTCCAGCCTCCCCAGATGTTAACATCTGGCACAACAGTACAATATCATACTGAAAAATTGACATTGGTACAATCCATAGAACTTTTTCAGACTTCTGTGTGTATAGTTCTATGCAGGTTTATCACATAGTCTTGTATCATACCACAGGAGTCAAAATAGTAGTACTGTCACCATAAGGCTCCCTCCTGTCTGTTATTGCTATACCCATCCCATTCTCTCTTGTTCCTAACCCTTGGCAACCACTAATCTCTTCTATATAATTATGTTATTTCTTGAATGTTATATAAATGGAATCCTACAGTATGTCCTTTTGAAGTTGGCTCTTCTATCTCATGTATATAGTACCTGAATGTAAGAATATATATATTATATGAATATATAATTCATATAATTATGAATTATATGTGTATATATACACACATATACATGTTCCTTATATTCATGTAAAAGTGTGTACATGAAAATAAATCTGGCGGGCGCCTGGGCGGCTCAGTCGGTTAAGCATCTGCCTTCGGCTCAGGTCATGATCCCGGGGTCCTAGGTTCGAGCCCTGCGTCAGGCTCCCTGCTCTGCGGGGAGCCTGCTTCTCCCTCTCCCTCTGCCTGCCACTCTGCCTGCTTGTGCTCTCTCTCTCTGTCAAATAAATAAATAATAATAATAAAAAAGAAAAGTCTGGGATAAAGCTCAAACATGTAATGAAAGGAACTGCCAGACTATTTTTCACAATGGTTTTACCATTTTATGTTCCTACCAGCAATATGGGAGTGATCCAGTTTCACTGAATCCTAGCCAGCATTTGGTGTTATATCTGTTTTTCAGGTTAGCCATTTTGATATGTGGGTAGTGATATCTCAATGTAGTTTTTTTTTTTTAAGATTATTTATTTATTGAGAGAGAGAGAGAATGGTAGAGAGAGAGCATGAGAGGGAAGGAGGTCAGAGGGAGAGGCAGACTCCCTGCTGAGCAGGGAGCCTGATGTGGGACTTGATCCCGGGACTCCAGGATCATGACCCGAGCTGAAGGCAGTCGCTTAACCAACTGAGCCACCCAGGTGCCCCTCAATGTAGTTTTAATTCGAATTTCCTTAATAGAAAATTTTGTTGAATATCTTCTCATGTGTTTATTTGCTATCTGTGTATCCTCTTCAGTGACATGTGTGTTCATGTCTTTGCCCATTTTCTAATTTGATTATTTGGTGTTTTAATGTTGAATTTTCAAAGTTCTTTATGTATTCTAGATAGGCCTTTGTGGATTTGTGAGTTAAACAAATATTTTCTTCAAGTCTGTAGTTTTTCTTTTCAACTTTTTACCAAGGTCTTTTGCAGAGCAAAAGTTTCTAATTTATGTAGCATCTAATTTGTCCTTTTTTTAAAAGATTTTGTTTATTTATTTGACAGAGAGAGACACAGCGAGAGAGGGAATACAAGCAGGGGGAGTGGGAGAGGGAGAGCAGGCCTCCCGTGGAGCAGGGAGCCCAATGTGGGGCTCGATCCCAGGACCCTGGGAACATGACCTGAGCTGAAGGCAGACACTTAACAACTAGCTACCCAGGTGCCCCTAATTTGTCCATTTTTAATCTTATGAATTGTGAGGGTTTTTTTTTTTTTAATTTGATGTCAAGCCTAAACACTTCACTTAGTCGTACATCTTAAAGATTTTCTCCTGTGTTTTTCTATAAGTTTTATAGTTTTACATTTTTCATTTAAGTGTATGGACCATCTTGAGTTCATTTTTACAGATGTGAGACTTTAGGTCAAGGTTAATTTTTTTTCCCCCATGGATGTCCAGTTGCTCCATCACCATTTATTTAAAAAGTTATCCATTGAATTGCATTTTCATCCTTGTCAGAAATCAGTTGGACACATTTATGTGGCTCCATTTTTGAGTTCTCTGTTTTGTACTATTGATCTTTGTGACCCTCTGCCGGTACTATACTTTAATTACTGTAAGCCTTAATACTGGAAAGAGTGATTCTTCCCACTTTGTTATTTTTCAAAATTCTTTTGACTATCCTTAGTGCTCTTTTCTATGCATATAAATTTTATTTATTTTTATTTTTTAAAGATTTTATTTATCTGAGAGAGAGAGAGAGTGAGCATGAGCGGGGGGAGGGGCAGAAGGAGGGGGAGAAGCAGACTCTGTGCTGAGCAGGGAGCCTGAAGAGGGGGCTCGATTCCAGGACCCTGAGATCATGACCTGAGCCGAAGGCAGATGCTTAACCACCTGAGCCACCCGGGCACCCCTATGCATGTAAATTTTAAAATAAGGTTGTCTGTGTCTACAGAAAAAACTTGCTGATATTTTCATAGGAATTATGTTAAACCTGTAGATGAAGTTAGAGATTTAACATCTTTACTCTGTTGAGTCTTCCAATCCATGAACACAGTATGTTTCTTCAAGTATTTTTTTTCTGATTTCTTTTATTAGCATTTTACAATTTTTATCATATAGATCCTGTACGTGTTTTGTTAATTTTTTACCTAAGTATTTTATTTTTTGGGAGCATTTATAAATGATATTGCCTTTTTATTTTGGTTGTTGCTTATTGTCAATGTATAGAAATTAAATTGATTTTGTATGTTGATCTTATATTCTGTGACCTTATTCAACTCAATTATTTCCTTGTAGATTCATTATTGTAGACAGTCATATCATTTGCAAATAGTTTTATTTCCTTCTTTTTCCAAACTGTGCCCTTTATTTTCTTGCCTTATTGGAATAGCTAGAACTTACAGGGCTGTATTAAATAAGGGTGGTAATGGGGTTCCTGGGTGGCTCAGTCGTTAAGCATCTGCCTTTGGCTCAGGTCATGATCCCAGGGTCATGCGATCAAGCCCTGCATCGGGCTTCCTGCTCGGCAGGAAGCCTGCTTCTCCCTCTCCCACTTCCCCTGTTTGTATTCCCTCTCTCGCTGTCTCTCTCTCTCTCTGGCAAATAAATAAATAAAATCTAAAAAATAAAATAAATAAGGGTGGTAAGAGTGGACATCCTTTTTACCAATTTTAGAGGGAAAACATTCAGGATTTGGTCTTTTACCATAAAGTATATTAGCTCTAGGTTTTTTTTTTTTTTTAAGATTTTATTTATTTATTTGACAGAAAGAGACACAGCGAGAGAGGGAACACAAGCAGGGGGAGTGAGAGAGGGAGAAGCAGGCTTCCCGTGGAGCAGGGAGCCCGATGCGGGGCTTGAACCCAGGACCCTGGGATCATGACCTGAGCCAAAGGCAGACGCTTAACGACTGAGCCACCCAGGCGCCCCTAGCTCTAGGTTTTTAGTAGATGCTCTTTATGTTCTTTATGAGTTTGAAGAAGTTCCCTTCTCTTCCTGATGCCCTGAGAGCTTTTTTGGTTTAATTTAGTTAATTAACATAGAATGTATTATTTGTTCCAGGGTTACAGGTCTGTGATTCATTAGTCTTATAAGATACCCAGTGCTCATTAAAACACATACCATCCCCAATGTCCATCACTCAGTTACCCCATCGCTCCACCCCCCTCCCCTCCAGCAACCCTCAGTTTGTTTTCTATGATTAAGTGTCTCTTATGGTTTGTCTCCCTCACCCTAAGAGTTTTTTTAAATCATAAATGGTTATTAATATGATCATGGGATTTTTTTCTTCCTTAGTTGTTGATATGATGGATTACATTGATTGATTTTTAAATATTGAATCAGCCTTTCAAACCTGGAATAAATCCCACTTAGTCATTGTGTATCATTCTTTTTATTCATTAATGAGTTTGGTAAAATTCAATTGAGGATTTTTTTCATCTGAGTTCATGGGGGATGTTGGTTTGCAGTTATTTTGTGTGTGCTGCCTTTGTCTGGTTTTGGTATCAGAGTAATAATGGCCTCATAAAGTACTTGGGAAGTGTTCTCTTCTGTTTTCTGGAAGGAACTGTGTGCAAGATTCTGGGAATGTTTGGTAAAATTCTTTTTTTTTTTAAAGATTTTATTTATTTATTTGAGAGAGAGAGAGAGAGAGCACATGAGAGGGGGGACGGTCAGAGGGAGAAGCAGACTCCCTGCCGAGCAGGGAGCCTGATGCGGGACTCGATCCAGGGACTCCAGGATCATGACCTGAGCCGAAGGCAGTCGCTTAACCAACTGAGCCACCCAGGCACCCCTATTTGGTAAAATTCTTCAGTGAAACCATGTGGACTTGGAGATTTTTGGGATCTACTAAATTATAAATTTGATTTCTTTTTTTTTTTTAAAGATTTTATTTATTTGAGAGAAGAGACAGAACACAAGCAGGGGGAGGGGCAGAGGGAGAGGGACAGGGAGACTCCCCACAGAGTGTGGAGTCAGATGCAGGGCTCAATCCCAGGACCCTAAGATCATGACCTGCCGAGTCAGATGCTTAACCGACTGAGCCACCCAGGCACCCCAAATTTGATTTCTGTAATAGTTACCAGACTACTCAGATGACCTATTTCATATTGGCTGAGTTTTGGTAGTTTCAGATTTTCAAGGAATTGGGTCCATTTCTTGTAAGTTTTCAAGGTTATGAATATAAGGTTATATGTTTCTTATTAACCTTGTAATTCATTGTGTGTGTGTATATATATATACATGTATATATATATAAAATCATGTATACATGTCCTCATAATCCTTACAAATTTTTTGTTGTTGTTGAGACTTTCTCTTTCACCCATGAATTATTTAGAAGTGTGTTATTTGGAGGTGTCTGGAGATTTTCCTATTGCCTTTCTTTTATTTATTTAGAGTTTGATTCCATTACGGTCTCATGTGAAAGAGGGAACAGTCCACAGTCTTCCCTTATTTTTTACCCCAGTAGCAATTTCAGGGGTTCCCAAGACAACCCTTAGATAATTCACTAAAGAACTCATAGAACTCACTGAAAGCTGTCATCCTCACAGTTACAGGTTTTTACAGCAAAGGGATACAAATTAAAATTAGCCAAGGGAAGAAACACATGGGCAGAACCCAGGAGGTTTTCAGACATGGAGCTTCGGTTGCAGTCACCCGGTGGATTCATGGACAGTGCTAACTATTCCCATCAACTGTGTGTAACTATATGCATGTAGTATTGCCAAATAGGGAAACTAACCTGAATCCTGGTGTCCAGACTTTTATTGGGCTCTGGGTTGGCTGCCCGTTCCTTTCATTTTCCAGCCTCTCAGGAGGTAGAGCTGATACCTTTAGATTCCTGTTTCTCTTAAGGAGAATTGGTACCACATGGCTCAAAGCCTACATCATAAATCCCACTGTTAGACTGTCTGGTAGCTGTGGTCCTAAACAAAGACATTGTTTGTAGAGATTTTCTCCCTGGAGATGACGACAAAAGCCAGATCTCTCTTTGGGCAAGTTTAAATTCTTTACTATACATCATAGAATATACTCTGGGTGATTTTGACTTTTAAACTTAAGATTTGCCTCATGACTTAGAATAAGGTCTGTCTTGGGGAATGTTCACTGTGTGCTTGGAAACATTGTGTATTCTGCTGTTGTTGGGTGGCATGTTCCATAAGTGTTGATTATATCCTATTATTGATAGTCTTTTTCAGTTCTTCTATATCCTTGCTGATTTTCTGTCTGGTAGTTCTGTCAGTTGCTGACAGTAGGGTATTTGAATCCCCAGGTGTAATAGTGCTTTGTCTCTTTCTCCTTTCAGCTCTATCAGTTTTTGCTTCATGTATTTTGAAGCTCTGTCAGTGGTACTTACTAGATTTCTTTATTCTGAAGTTGTATCTTTAAATATTTTTATCTGATATTAATATAGCTATTTCTACTTTCTTTCTTTTTTTTTTTAAATTTATTTATTTGTCTCAGAAAGAGAGAGAGAGAGCACAAGTAGGGGGAGCGGCAGGCAGAGGGAGCGGGAGAAGCAGGCTCCCCACGGAGCAGGGAGCCCAATGCGGGACTCGATCCCAGGACTCTGGGATCATGACCTGAGCTGAAGGCATCTGCTTAACCAACTGAACCACCCAGGAGTCCCTAATTTCTGCTTTCTTTTGATTAATATGTACATGGTCTATATTTTTCCACTCCTGTTTTCAACCTACCTATGTCATGTTTGAAATGAGTTTCTTATAGTCACCATGTTGGGTCATATATTTGTCCATTGTGCCAGTGTCTGTCTTTTAATTGTGATTTAGTATTTTAAAGTTATTTTAAAGTATTTTAAAGGTATTTATCTTTAAAATAATTATTGAAAAAAATTATTGATAAGACTTATATCTACCATTTTTTTCTTTTTTTTGTTTTTTTTTCTTTTAAAGATTTTATTTGAGAGAGAGAGAGAGAGAGACAGGGAGAGAGAGCACAGCGAGCAGTCGGGGGAGGAGCAAAGGGAGAAGCAGACTCCCTGCTGAACAGGGAGCCTGATGCGAGACTTGATCCCGGAACCCCAAGATCGTGACCTGAGCTGAAGGCAGATGCTTAACCAACTAGGCCACCCAGGCACCCTAGCCATTTTGTTGTTTTCTTCTGTTTCTTGTTCTTCTGTTTCTTTTTTCTTGCCTACCTGTGAGTTACTCAAACATTTCTAGAGCACCATTTTGATTTATGCTTTTTAATATGTTGCTTTATTTTTATTTTATTGTTTTCTCTAAGTATTAGCATATATGTACATACCTATCACAGCCTGCTGGTTTTGATGTTTTACCACTTCAAGTGAAGCGTAGAAACCTTACATCCATTTAGGTCCCTTTATCCTCCCCACTTTTTTGGTATAATTGTTTTAAGTATTTCTTCTACAACATTGATCACCACAAGAGATAGTGTTAAAATTTTTGCTTTACCATCAAATAGGACTAAAGGAACTCATGGGGTAAAGGATAGCCTGGTATAGTTTTTTCTATTTTGCTCATTCTGTTATTCTTTTCTTTCTGAAGGTCTAAGCCTTCTTCTGTTATCATTTTCTTTGTTTTGGGAGAGCTTCCTTTAGCCACTCTTTAAGGGCATGTGTGCAAAAACAAATTTTCTTAGTTTTCCTTTGTCTGAGAATGCCTATATTTCTTCTTTGTTCCTTAAGAATAGTTTCATTGGCGGGCGCCTGGGTGGCTCAGATGGTTAAGCGTCTGCCTTCGGCTCAGGTCATGATCCCGGGGTCCTGGGATCGAGTCCCGCATCGGGCTCCCTGCTCCTAGGGAGCCTGCTTCTCCCTCTGCCTCTCTCTCTCTCTCTCTGTCTGTCTCTCATGAATAAATAAATAAAATCTTTAAAAAAAAAAAAAAAAAGAATAGTTTCATTGGGGGCGCCTGGGTGGCTCAGTTGGTTAAGCGACTGCCTTCGGCTCAGGTCATGATCCTGGAGTCCCAGGATCGAGTCCCGCATTGGACTCCCTGCTCAGCAGGGAGTCTGCTTCTCCCTCTGACCCTCCCCCCTCTCATGTGCTCTCTCTCTTTCTCATTCTCGCTCTCTCAAATGAATAAATAAATAAAATCTTTTAAAAAAAAAAGAATAGTTTCATTGGAGGGGCACCTGGGTGGAACAGTCGGTTGAGTGTCTGACTCTTGGTTTCAGTTCAGGTCGTGATTTTAGGATTGTGAGATTGAGCCCACACTGGGCTCTCCGCTCAGCTTGGAGTCTGCTTGAGTTTCTCTCTCTCCCTCTGCCTCTCCCCCTCATGTACTCTCTCTTTCTCTAAAATAATCTTTTTTAAAAAAAAAGTATAGTTTCAATGGGTATAGAATTTGAGGTTCACCGTTCTTTTCTTTTAGTACTTGAAAATTATTGTGCTGTTTCTTTTTGGTCTCCATGGTTTCAAATGAGAAATCTAGTTTTTTGAATTGGTATTTCTTTATCATCAATATATAATATGCATTTCTATTTTAAAGACTTCTTTCTTTGTCTAGTTTTTAGAAATGGATGTCTTGGTTTTCAGTTCTTTGGATTTTTCTTAATAGGTATTTGCTGAGTTTCTTGAATCTATGGATTTGTGTTGTATGAAATTTGGGAAGTTCAACTGTTATATCCTTTAATACTTTTTCAGTCCCACAGTCTTTTTCCTGTCCTCTGGGACTTGGATGATATGGATGTTGGATCTTTTGTTATTGTCCCACAGGGAATGAGGCTGTATTTTTTTCTTTAAGTCTGTTTATCTTTGTTTTTCAGATGAAGTAAATTCTGTCTTTAAGTTCACTGATTTCTAGCTTCTGTTATGTCTACTCTAGAGACCAGTAGTGTGTCTTTTATAACAGCTATTATATTTTTCATTGCATTTACTTCTTTTTTGTAAGTACTTTTTTTTTCCAGAAATATGCTGTTTTTTCATTTATTTAAAGAGAGTTTGTAATTGATTGTCAGTGCGTTTTTATGAAGACCACTTTAAAATCCTTGTCAGGGGGCGCCTGAGTGGCTCAGTCAGTTAAGCATCTTCCTTCGGCTCAGGTCATGATCTTAGGGTCCTGGGATCAACCCTACGTCACTGGGCTCCCTGCCCAGCGGGGAGTCTGCCTCTCCTCCCTCTGCTTCTCCTCCCACTGGTGCTGTCTCTCTTGTGCTCACTCTCCCTCTTGCTCTCAAATAAATAAATAAAATCTAAAATAATAATAAATAAAATAAAATAAAATAAAATAAAATCCTTGTCAGGTAGTTCCAGCATCTAATTAATCTTGGTATTGGTCTCAGTTGATTGTCTTTTCTCCTTCAGAGTTTGGTTTCCCTGGCTTTTGGTATGACAAGTGATTTGTATCATGGACATTTTTGTTTTTATGTTAAGAGAGTCTTGATTCTATTTAAGTCTATTTAAATCTATTTTAGCAGGGAGTCATGCTATTAAGTTTAGTGTATAGGTCTGTCCTACTTTTGTAAGCTTTAGTTCTAACGGCAGCTTAGTTTTCAGAGCCCTTTCAATGCTATTCTGATATGCTCTGTATCTTTGGTACTGCTGGGAATCCTGTTCAGTGCCTGCTGGTCTTGTCTGCAAGGACAGAAACTTCTGTGAATCCCTAGTGTAGCTAGGCCACCTTCTGTGGGTTGGGGGAGGCAGAAGCCATTGAGATACACTTAGCTTCAGTGAGATACAGAAGGCACTGGGCATGGATGTCCTTACGCCAGTGGGCAGAGGACAGGGAGATGCAAGACTCTGCTAATGGTACCTTTCTGGGTGAATTGATCTGTTGGCTTGTACATCAAGAGACTTCCTCTTGCTGTGGCTGCTGATATATCAATCATAGAGTTCTTGCTGCTACTGTAGCTGGCTGATGAAACTGTTGCTAGGGTCTAGGTTGTGGAGCAGGTGCTAGGGATCCCACTAAGTCTTTTGGGCTTCCCTGCTCCTAGTCTTTTGGCTGGAGAGAGTGGATTTTTCTTGGTGTGTGTGTGTGCATCTGCTAATGGTTCCAGGTTGCAGGCCTGCTGACCAGTGACCATTTTGGGGATATATAAGAAAAAAAAGAAAACCCAGGGACAAACTTCCTGGGAAGATGGTGGAGTAAGAGGATCCTGAGCTTATCTCATCCCATAGCTACACCTCGATAACACCCACATCAGTTTGAATAACTCAGAAAATGACCCAATGACTGCCAGAACAGACTGTCCACAGCTAAGTATAGAGGAACCACCACATTGAAAAGGGTAGGAAGGGCAGAGATGTGGGCAGGAACCAAACTGACCTGCAATAATGTCAGTGGGAGGGAAGGACACCACAGGCACTGACAAGGAAGAGGAGCAGAACCCATCCCAGGCATGGGGGACCCACACTGGGAAGATGAATCCCCATAACATTTGGCTGTGAAATCCAGAGGTGTCTAACTTCACCAGTTTTTTAAATTAGTTGGGCTTAACACCTGGAACTTTAAAAATCAGCAGGCTCAGCTCTGAGAGAGCCAGGAGGGTGATAGAAAACTGAGTCCTTGCCCTTAAAGAGACAGCATAATAAACAGCCCTGCTGATCTATAGCATAGAAACAGCAATTTGACAAACCCCTGGGGTACATAGAAAGATTTATTTGCTAATCTCAGAATATGTGCTGATGGGTCAGGGATCTATGGGAGACTTCTCTGAGAACGAAAGAGCTGGCAGGCACCATTTCCTTCCCCTGCCCCCCAGCATAGATATATGGATACCTGTGGGAACCAGCACAGCATGCACACTCTCCACCTAGCTTGCTAACAGCATGCCCTGCCCCCATGCTCTCCTGTGGACCCTCCCTTAGCAGTTCTCCAGAGTGGCTACATGTCCTCTCCCACTGCAAACCAGTACAAACCTTACTAACACCACGTACCTTCCCCCTTGTTCTCCTTTGGATCATGCCCCTCCAACCTGGCCTGGTAGGGGTTCTCCAAAGTGGTGTCACAAGTGTGACAGTGTGCAAGCACCTCCAACAGAGGGCAGCACCACTCCAAAGTGACTCCTGCCCTGGGGACAGGGGAAGATAACCACATCAGTTCGACTGTGGCTTCAGCAGTGGACTTGGAGCAGACATCTAATCTGACCATAGGCCCTGCTCACCAATGACAGCTTCTCAGGAAACAACACGAGGAGAGCACCCTGAAGTTAGGTGCTACTGCATCTCTGGCAGACACCTACTCTGACCCAACTCAAGCCCAAAGTAGCTCTAGACTAGCCCACTAACAACACAGGGACTAAACTCAGCTCACAACAGGCAAAGAGAACCTTTGCAGATGACTGGACTGAAGGCAAATGCAGCTCAGCCACAACAGTAGGGCACATGCAACACACATAGGAGACACCCCTGAAGTTCCAGGTTCTGGTGAATGGAGGACACTGCACTGCGGGCACTACAGGACCTCTTCTTCATAAGGCCACCACTTTCATGAGCAGGAGACATAGCTAACTTTCCTAACACATAGAAACAGACAGAGTTAGACAAAATGAAGAGACAGAGGAATATGTCCCAGATGAAAAAACAGGGCAGAATCACAATGATAGACTTAAGTGAAACAGAGATTTGTAATATGACTGATAGAGAATTTAAAGTAATGGTCATAAAGATACTAACTGGAATTGTGAAAAGAGTGGAGGACCTTGGTGAAACCCTCAACAAAGAGATAGAAAACAAAAATAAACCAATCCAAGATGAAGAACTCAACTGAAATTAAAAATAAGTAGTAGACTAGAGGAAGCAGAAGAATGGATCAGCAACATGGAGGAGAGAATAATGGAAAGCAATTAAGCCAAACAGGAGAAAGAAAAAAGAATAATAAAAAATGAAAATAAACTAAGGGAACTCAGCAACACCATCAAGCATAATAATATTCATGTTATAGGGATCCCAGAAAAGAGAGAAAAAATGGCAGAAAATTTATCTGAAGAAACAATAGCTGATTTCAAGATATACTACAAAGCTGTAGTAACCAAAACAGTATAAAATTAGACACATAGTTCAATGGAAGTGAATAGAAAACCCAGAAATAAGTCCAAAATTATATGGTCAATTAATCTATGACAAAGGAGGCAAGAATGTCCAATGGGTGAAAGTCTCTTCAACAAATGGTGTTGGGGAAACTGCACAGCTACATGCAGAAGAATGAAACTAGACCACTTTCTTACACCACACACAAAAATAAACTCAAAATTAATTAAAGACCTACAAGTGAGACCTGAAACCATGAAAATGCTAGAAGAGAGCACACATAGTAATTTCTCTCATGTTGGCCATACCAACATTTTTCTTGATATGTCTCCTGAGAAAAGGGAAACAAAAGCAAAAATAAACTATTGGAACTACATCAAAGTAAAAAGCTTCTACACAGCAAAGGAAACAATCAACAAAACTAAAAGTCTACCAAATGGGGAAGACATTTGCAAATGACATTCCTGATAAAGGGCTAGTATCAAAATATGTAAAGGACTGATACAACTCAACACCCAAAATACAAATAATCCAACTAAAAATTGGGCAGAAGACATTAGCAGACATTTCTCCAAAGAAGACATACAGATGCTAATAGACACATGAAAAAATGTTCTACATCACAGGTCATCAGGGAAATGCAAATTGAAACCATAATGAGATATCACAGGTATCACCTCACACCTATCAGAATGGCTAAATCAGAAACACAATAAACAAGTGTTAGTGAGGATGTAGAGACAAAGGCACCCTCATGCATGGTTGGAATGCACACTGGTGCAGCCACTGTGGAGAACAGTATGAAGTTTCCTCAGAAAACTAGAAATAGAATTTCCATATGATCTAGTAATTCCACAGAGTATTTACAGAAAGAATATGAAATTACTAATTTGAAAAGATATATGCAGCATTTTTATTGCAGCATTATTTACAATAGCATGGATATGGAAGCAACCCAAGTGTCCATCAATAGATGAATGGTTGAAGATGTGCTGTGTATATATACAATGGGATATTATTCAGCAATAAAAAGGAATGAAATCTTGCCATTTGCAACAACATGGATGGATCTAAAGGGTATAATGCTAAGTGAAGTAGTCAAAGAAAAACAAATATATGATTTCACTCGTGTGGAATTTAAGAAATGAAACAAAGAAAAAAGAGACAAGAAAACATTCTTAAATATAGAGAACAAACTGATGGTTACCAGAGGTGGGTGGGGAGATGGGTGAAATAGGTGAAGGGGATTAAGACTACACTTAATTGTGATGAGCATGGAGTAATGTATAGAATTGTTGAATCACTATATTGTATACCTAAAACTAACATTCTATGTTAATTATAGTGGAATTGAAAAAAAAAAAAAACAGGAAAAAAAAAAGGAAAGAAACCCCAGGGAACTCACCACACGGTAGTTCCTCAAGTCCACAGAATCCAAATTGATTGACCTTCTTGCTTCAGGCTTTCAAAGTAATTTTATTGTATGATAGGTAATTTCCAGGGTTTTTGGTTTTATATAAGGTAGAAGCAGGGAAGAGGGAGTCCACACAATCTTTGTGATAGAGATTTTAAATTTTCCTTTAAAAATGAACTTTAGGGGTGCCTGGGTGGCTCAGTTGGTTAAATGTCTGAGTCTTGGTTTTGACTCAGGTCATGATCCCAGGGTCTTGAGATCAAGCCCCTCATCAGGCTCCAAACTCAAGGCGGAGTCTGCTTGAGATTCTCTCCCTCTCCTCCCTCTGCTCCTCCCTCCACATGTGTTCTCTCTCTCTAAAATAAGTAAAGTCTTTAAAAAAATGTTTAAAAATGAACTTTAGACTGTGCATTTTCTATTGTATTTGCTTTGATTTCTTTAAAGAAGGGGAAGATCCTAAAGACTGTGTGTGTGGAGTACTTCATTTTTATGTCACCATCACCAATCTTTTTCTTGTAGCATTTTTTTTTTTGCTTTTACTTAAATGATTGCCATTATGTGATCTTTCCAAAACAGTTAGTTTACTGAAACAGTTTTCATATTCATTTCATCTATTGGTATAAACAGGGAGGGGAACAAATACAGCTGACTTCTGGCAGACGTACAACTTGGTTGTTGGGATCGTCTTGGATGCGTGTAGCCAAGTAACTAGTACCACTGATCTTGCTGGGTCCTGTCATAATGTATTCCAGAGAGAATGGAATGTTTTATTTAATCTGAGGAGTCTATCTGGTGATTTAGTTAGGAATTGTTACGTGACCAATGCCATGCAAGCTACCAGTATGCTTTTCCCTGGTCCCTTCCCCTGCTACATCTCTAGAGGTAACCATTATCTTGAATTGTATTATGATTATTCCATTTTTAAAAATAGCTTATGACACTTGCATATGCCCTTAAATACTATTTGTTGTGTTTTGCTTATTTTTAAGTTTATAAAAATGATAATGAGATGTGTTTTGTGATTTGGTTATTTTGTACCACATGGTTTATAATTTTTCCATATTGTTTTATGCCTGAGTTCATTTTCATAGCTGTATAATATTTCATTCCACAAATTTCTGGTTGTTATAATTTGGGTTTGTAATTTTTTGCTAGTATGCACAATGGTGCAATGAATATTCTTACATGTCTCCTGAAGCACATAATACAAGATTTTCTCCAGGCTATGTACTATTGGAATTGATGGATCATAGAACATGTTCATCTTCAACTTTATGTTACACCAGATTGTTTTCCTGAGTGTTGGTAGTAATTTACATCACCACTGCAATGTTTAATAATTTTGGTGGTTCAACATCTTAACAATGAGTGAAATTCTTAGATATTTTAAGTTTTACCAATCTCATGAGTATGAAATGGTATCTCATTATATCTTAATTTGACTGTCCTTGATTTCTAGTGAGTTTGAGCATCTTTGCATATGATTATTTAACATTAGTGTTTCTCCTTCTGTGAAATGTTTAAACAGATCTTTTGCCCATTTTTCTTTTGGCTTTATCTTTTTTCTAGTTAGCCTGTTTGTGTCTTCTTTGAGAAATCCATTCTACCTTTAGGTGTGCTTTATATATATCCATATTTTTTCCCATAAGCTTTACAGTTTTTCCTTTAACTTGTAGGTCTTTAATGCAGTTAGAGTTTATGTATTTATGGTGTATGGTAGGGAACCAGAGTTAATTTTTTTATATCTATAGCTAGTTGTTTAATATCATTTATTAAATTATTCTTTCATCACTGCATCTGTAGTGCTTTCTATGTGGGTCTGCTTCTGGTTTTTCCATGAGTCAGGCCCTATATGAATAGTACATTGTCTTCATCTTTAAGTCTTTATGATGTCTTTATCATAGGCAGGGTAAATTCTCTGACTCTGATCTTTTTCAGTAGTGTTCTGGCTATTCTTAAATGTTTGTTTTTTCCAAATATATTTTTGCATTAGTTTTTCAAGTTCTTCAAACAACATTGTAGGAATTTTATTAGATTTGTATTGAATACAAGATAAAAGCTAGAAGTATATACATAAGAGTACACAATAGAGTGAAAAGGCAACCTCTGGAATAGGAGAAAACATTTATAGATCATATAACTGACAAAGGGTTAATATCCAGAATATATAAAGAAGTCCTACAACTCAATATCAAAGAAACCAAGCAGCTCAATTTAAAAAAGGGGGAAAGGATTTTTAATACAGATTTCTCCAAAGAAGATATACAAGTAGCCAGTAAGCACATGAGAAGATGCTTAACATTACTAGCCATTAGGGAAATGCAAATCAAAACCACAATGAAATCTCACTTCACATCCATTAGGATGTTTACTATGAAAAACCAAGGGGTTAAAGGTCTCCCTTTGGCTTGGGTCATGATCCCAGGGTCCTAGGATCAAGCCCTGCATCAGGCTCCCTGCTCAGCGGAGAGCCTGCTTCTCCCTCTCCCTCTGCTGCTCCCCCTGCTTGTGCTCATTCTCTCTCTCTGTCAAATAAGTAAAATCTTATTGAGCCAATTGGATAACTACATCAGAAGCTAGGTATCTTGAGTTCTATCTCACATCATAAAATCTAATTTAGGTGGGGCACCTGGGTGGCTCAGATGGTTAAGCGTCTGCCTTCGGCTCAGGTCATGATCCCAGGGTCCTGGGATCGAGCCCCACATCGGGCTCCTGGCTCAGTGGGGAGCCTGCTTCTCCTTCTCCTTCTGTCTCCCTGCTCATGCTCTCTCTATCTCTGTGTCTCAAATGAATAAATAAAATCTTAAAAAAATTTAAAATCTAATTTAGGTAGGTTGTAGGTCTAAATATGAAAGGCAAAATAGAAAACAATATGAGTATATTTTCATGACCTTGGGATTAGACTGCCTTAAAATTAAGAACTTCTATTCATCAAAACATTAAGAGAGTGAAAATGCCAGGCCCAGAGTAAGATATTTGCAATATGTTGGTTATATTCAGAATACATTAAGAATTCTTACAAAGAAAAAAGAACAGTACAACCCAGGAACTACCCAAATGACACTCGACTGATGAATGGATAAATAATGAATGGTATATTTGTACAATGGAATATTACTCAGCCATTAAAAAAGAAATGAAGTACTGATACATATTACAAAAGGGTTGATCCTTGAAAACAGTGTAGTCAGTGAAAAAAGACACAAAAGGTTACATATTGTATGATTCCATTTGTATGAAATTTCCAGAATAGACAAATTTATAGAGATGCAAAGCAGATTAGTGGTTGCCAGGAGCTGAGGGGAAGAGGAAATGACTGTGGATATGTGGTTTCTTTTTGGCATGATGAGAATGTTCTGGAATTAGATAGTGATCTGATGGTTGAACAACACTGAGAATATATTAAAAGTTACTGAGTGGTATACTTCCACATGTTTAAACTGGTAGGTTTTATGTTATATGGATTTTATCACACACACAAAATCAGTTGGAGTGGACAAAAGACCTGAATTGGCAGTTTAATAAAGAAGATATCCAGTTGGCCAATAAACATATGAAAAAGTGCTCAACCTCACTTGTCATCAGGGAAATTGCAAATTAAACCACAATGCAGTATCATAACATATCTGCTAGGATATGTTATGTAAGATTGACAATAACAAGTGTTGGTGAGGATGTGAGGAACTGGAACTCTTACAATTTGGTGAGAAAATGAGGAAACTATTGGAAAGTGTCAGTGAACTCTGAACAAATGCATATCCCATGATGCAACAGTTTCACTCCTAAATGTATACATTTAGCAGAAAGGAGTCCTATTTCCACCTAAAGAAATGTACAGGAATGTTCATAGCAGTACTAATCATAATAGCCAACAGTTGAAAACAACCCAAACGTCCATCACTAGGAAAATGGAAAAATAAATTGTGTTAGAATAGGATGCTTTATACAGCTGTCAGTCTTAAACTTTTTCTTCTGAAACAGCCTCTGAAAAGCTCTAAGATAAGAAAGACTTTGGAATGTCCTAATTGTTGAAAGGAGGTTAGTGTTGTAGCACACCAATAAAATGGAAATGGACCCTAAATGAGGCCTTATAAGTACACAGCGGGTCTTGTGTTCTCATAATAAAGAATTGGATTTTTAAATTTCAGTTCAATAGGAAGCTACTTTAATTTGGTTATAGGTTTGGCTGCATGTGACAGAAACTCAAAAATAATAATGGCTTAAACTATATAGAAGATTACTTTTCTCTTGCATTAAAGTCCAGGCTGGAGTGGAAGTTCTGCTCTGCAAAACCATTATGTGACATGACACCACCATCCACATTGCAGTCTGAGGAAATGGAAGAATAAAGGTTATAGGACAGGGGCCAGCTGGCTTTTAACATCTCAGAAGCTACTGTATAATACTTATGCATTTTTTAAGGCAGAATTCAGTTACATCGCATATTCTGCAAAAGAGCCTGGGAAATGCAGTGTTTTATATTGGACAGCATTCTCAACTAAAAACCATGGGTTCAATCAATATACAATATACATTTGGGGGTAATTAGTAGTCTCCATATCTTAATCCTTTGGCCTGGTGGAAAGTGTAAACATACTTGTAGATTCTAATTCAATTGATCTCATTCTAAAACTGACTCTGGTAGATACTGATTCATTTGATCTAGAATGTTTCCTAAACATCCATAATTGCAACAAATTCTGAGGTAGATCAAAATTTCAGAACCATTGGGGCTCTTGGCTGGCTCAGTTGGTTGAGTGTTTGACTCTTAGTCTCAGGGTTGTGGGTTCGAGCCCCATGTTGGGTGTAGAGATTGCCTAAAAATAAATCTTCAAAAAAAATTTCAGAACCACTGACTTGACTTGTTAATTAACTCCCTTACTTTCTCCTATGAGCTCTCATTTCTCTATGTTCTCCTTACCCTTTTTTCATTCAGTTGCATGATGGTATTTAAGAGTGCTCCAAGCCTTTCATCTCTTATGTGAATTATTTTTCAGTTATCTCTCTTTTATACCATAGATATTTTATTTGTTTTCTAGCACAAAGCCAGCAATTAAAATGTGTTTCTTATCTTTCAGACTTGATGTCCAGGTGTGAGGCCAAGAAGTTATCTCCAAAAAGAGACATTTATGAGACAGAGCCATCCCGATGGGCTATCATGGAACAATTTAAAACTCATAATCCTGAGAAGTCCATTTTCAGAGATATTTGGGAATGCAGTAGTCAGTTTGAGACACAACAGGAACAGGAGGGCTATTTCAGGCAATTTGTTATCAACCATGAACACATGCCTATATTTAACCAACATACATTACTCACTCAGGAATTTTATAATAGAGAGAAAATTTTTGAATGTAAAGAATGTAGAAAAATCTTCAGTTACCATTTATTTTTTAGTCATCACAAAAGAACTCATTCAAAAGAAAAACTTTCTGAATGTAAGGAATGTGCAGAAACTGTTAATACATCATATCTTACTAAACAGAGAATTCAAAATAGTAGCAAGTGCAATGAATGTAAGGAATGTTGGAGGGCTTTTATTCATTGTTCACAACTTAAACAACACCTGAGAATCCATAATGGTGAAAAACGCTATGAATGTAAAGAATGTGGAAAGGCCTTTAATTACGGCTCAGAACTTATTCTGCATCAGAGAATTCACACTGGTGAAAAACCCTATGAATGTAAGGAATGTGGGAAGGCCTTTAGGCAGCGATCACAGCTAACTCAACATCAGAGACTTCATACTGGTGAAAAACCTTATGAATGTAAGCAATGTGGGAAGGCTTTTATTCGTGGCTTTCAACTTACTGAACATCTTCGACTCCATACTGGTGAGAAACCCTATGAATGTAAAGAATGTGGAAAGACTTTTAGGCATCGCTCACACCTTACCATACATCAGAGAATTCATACTGGTGAGAAACCCTACAAGTGTAGAGAATGTGGAAAGGCCTTTAGCTATCACTCAAGCTTCTCTCACCATCAGAAAATTCATTCTGGCAAAAAACCTTATGAATGTAATGAATGTGGGAAGGCCTTTTGTGATGGCTTACAACTTACTCTACATCGGAGGATTCATACTGGTGAGAAACCCTATGAGTGCAAGGAATGCGGAAAGACTTTTAGACAGTGTTCACACCTCAAAAGACATCAGAGAATTCATACCGGTGAGAAACCTCATGAATGTATGATATGTGGTAAGGCCTTTAGACTTCATTCACACCTTATTCAACATCAGAGAATTCATACTGGTGAGAAGCCCTATGAATGTAAGGAATGTGGGAAAGCCTTTAGCTATCATTCAAGCTTCTCACACCATCAGAGAATTCATTCTGGGAAGAAACCTTATGAGTGTGGAAAGGCCTTTAATCATGGCTTGCAGTGTAATCTACATCAGGCACTTCATACTGTTGAGATGCCAGTAAGATTTCCTCTCCTCTCTCCCCATCCTAGTCTAGCATCATGATAATATTTTTAGAAATACAGGTTTTCCTTTTTGTCTTCAAGGTAAAAGTTGGTAAAATACTGAATTTCATTAATACTGATTTATTTCAGTAATCCTTGGGACAAAAAAAAAACTTCAAGTGGGAAAATGGAAAAGTAATCAACAGGTAAAATTTTTTAATTGCTCTGGTTCCAATGCTGTTTCTGGATTGTTATAACACCCAGTATTGGAGATAAATTTTATAAAACTGTGTTTTTACTGAAACTAGTGAAGTGTGGCAGAAATAAAATGAAAACAATTTCTTCCCCTTTCACAAATCCCTGAGATTGCCAATATGTGCGTGTTGTTCCTTCCTGCTCAAACATACCTGCAAATATGGAGGGTTTATTGCATGTGTGTGGAAGGTTATACCACCTATAGTGACATATTTCATGGCAATTTCTTTTTGCACAAATTGAGAACATTTTCCCAGGTGAATACATAAAGATCTAACTCATTATTTTTAAAGCCTCAGAATATTTCTAGTATGGGATATATATCTATATTTTAAGCCATTTCCTACTGTGGACATTCAGTTGTTTCTATTTCCATCACAAATGGTCATACAATAAACATTCTTACATTGTCATTCTTCTATTTCCATTGTGGAGGGTAGATTACCAACCATGAGAGTGTATGTATGTTTTGATATTACATTGATTTTTTAATTAAAAGAATTAGGCAATAAAAGCACATGCTACAAAATTCAGAAGTTATCAAGCAAGTAAAGTAAAAATTAAAGCTTCCTTAATACCTGGTTCTATAGCCACCTGCTTTACTTACACAGGGTGAACCACAGCTGTCAATTCTTTTGTATTCTTCCAGGGATTAACTTTTTAAAAATTCTTCAGATGAAAGTAGATTAATTATAATTTTTTTTAAGATTTTATTTATTTGACAGGCAGAGAGAGAGCACAAGCAGGGAGAGTGGCAGACAGAGGGAGAGGGAGAAGCAGGCTCAGCAGGGAGCCTGATGGGGGGCTCGATCCCAGGACCCTGGGATCATGACCTGAGCTGAAGGCAGATGCTTAATTGACTGAGCCACCCAGGTGCCCCATTTATAATCTTTCATTCATGAAATTCTCATCATTGGTCCAAATTTAGCCCTCTTTCATTTATTTTCAATATTATCCAGGGATTTATAAACATTGTACTGACTATAAACTTACTGCCTTTCTGCTCCTCATCCTTCATTGCCTGCTCTGCAATATTGGAACTCTCTCCTTTTGTTTATAATATTTATTTGAATCTTCTCTGTCTCTGTTTTTGGTTAAGTCAGACAAGCTAAAAGTTTTTCAACTTTTTCTTTAAAAAGAACTGACTCTTAGTTTTTTGTTTTTGTTTTGTTTTAAGATTTTATTTATTTTTCAACAGAAAGAGAGACAGTGAGAGAGGGAACACAAGCAGGGGGAGTGGGAGAGGGAGAAGCAGGCTTCCTGACGAGCAGGGAGCCCAATGTGGGGCTCTGTTCTGGGATCATGACCTGAGCCGAAGGCAGATGTTTAACGACTGAGCCACCCAGGCGCCTACCAACTCTACGTTTCTATTGATCTTTTCTATTGTCTTTTAAGTCACTTTCATTTATATCTGCTCTTAGGTTTATCATTTCCTTCCTTATGCAAACTTTGGGCTTAGTTCTTTTTTTCTAGTTCCTTGAGGTGTGAAGTTAGGTACTTAAGGTTTTTTTTTTTTCCTTAAGGTAGGCTTTTACCCCTGTAAACTCCCCTCTTAGAACTGCATTTGTTTTATCCCATACGTTTATATCCATTTTCATTTTTCTTAAGAAACTCTTTGGTTTCTGTTTTGATCCATTGGTTGTTCAGGAGTGTGTACTCCTGAAAATATATAATTTTCACATATTTGTGAATTTTCCAGTTTTCCTTCTGTTTGTAGTTTCAAACTATTGGGGTCAAAAAGTTACTTGATATGATTTCAGTGTTAAACGTGGTAAGACTTGTCTTACAGCGTAACATATGATGTATCCTGGAGAATGTTGTGTGTGTTGAGAAGAATGTGTATTCTGCTGCTGTTGAATGGAATGTTCTGTGTATGTCCGTTAGTTCCATTTGGTCTAAAGTGTTATTCAAGTCCACTTTTTCCTTATTGATTTTCTGTCTGAAAGAGCTATCCATTGTTGAAAGTGGGATATTGAAGTTCTCCACTATCCTTTTATTGCTTTCTACTTCTTTCAGATCTGTCAGTATTTGCTTTATATATTTAAATGCTCTAATGTTGAATGCATGTATATTTATAATTGTTATATCCTCTTTTTGAATTGACCACTTATTATATAGCGGCCCTTGTCTCCTGACAGATTTTGACTAAAAGTCTATTTTTATTGATTTAAGCATAACCACCTCTGCTCTATTTTGATTATCATTTGCACAGAATGTCTTTTTATTTTTTTTTAAAGATTTTATTTATTTGAGAGAGAGAGAACAAGCAGTGGGGAGGGGCAGATGGAGAGAGAGAAGCAGACTCCCTGCTGAGCAGGAAGCCTGATGTGGGGCTCAATCCTAGGACCCCCTAGATCATGACCTGAGCTGAAGGAGGACACTTAGCTGACTGAACCACCCAGGCATACTAGAATATCTTTTTCTTTCTTTCTTTTTTTTTTTTAAGATTTTATTTATTTATTTGACAGAGCGAGACACAGCAAGAGAGGGAACACAAGCAGGGGGAGTGGGAGAGGGAGAAGCAGGCTTTCCGCCGAGCAGGGAGCCCGACATGGGGCTCGATCCCAGGACCCTGGGATCATGACCTGAGCCAAAGGCAGATGCCTAACGACTGAGCCACCCAGGAGCCCCCAGAATATCTTTTTCTATCCTTTCACTTTCAGCCTATGTGTGTCCTAAAGCTAAAATGATTTTCTTTTCTTTCTTTTTTCTTTTTTAAAGTGATTTTCTTCTAGACAGCATACTTCGGGATCTTTTTTATTTTTCTTCTTCTTTTTTTTTTTTGGTCCAGTCAGCTACTTGGTGGCCTTGATTGAAGAATTTAATTCTTTACAGTTAAAGTAATTATTGATAGATAAGATCTTAATATTGCCATTTCAGTCATTGTTTTCTTACTGTATTGTAGTTCTTTTGTTCCTTTCTTCCTCTTTTGCTGTTTTCCTTTGTGATTTGATGATTTTTTATGTTTTTCAAATTTTTATTTTTTATTTTTTTAAAGATTTTATTTGGGGTGCCTGGGTGGCTTAGTTGGTTAAGCATCTGCTTTCCGCTCGGGTCATGATCTCAGTGTCCTGGGATCGAGTCCCATGTTGGGACTCTCTGCTCAGCGGAGAATCTTCTTCTCAATCTCCCTCTGTATCCAGCCCCCCCTCCCCGACTCTCTCTCAAATAAATAAATGAGACAGAGATAGCAAGAAAGAGTAAGAGGGAGGTGGGGGGAGAGTTTTTATTTTATTTTAAGTAGGTTCCTGTAATCAGGACCCCAAGATTAAGAGTCACATGACCCCCAGAAAGAGCCAGCCAGGCGCCCCTGAGGATTTTTAAAAATAGATTCCTTTTCTCTATCTCATGTATCTACTATAGGTTTTTTCTATGTGGTTACTATGAGTCTTATATAAAACATCTTGTAACAGTCTATTTTAAGCTAATAACTTCAGTTGCATAAAAATGCCCTGCTTTTACCCTTGCCCTCCCCCATTTTATATTAATGATGCATTTGACATCTTTTTATATTGTGTATCAAGAAATTATTATAGCTAGTTATTTTTAATATTTTTTGTTTTTTAACTTTTATATTGAAATGTGATTTATGCACCACCTTTGCAATAGTAAAGTATTCTGAAATTGACTATTTATCTTTACCAGTGAGTTTTATACTTTCCTAAGATTTCATGTTGTTACTTAGTGTCCTTTCATTTCAACTTGAATTCCCTTTGGCATTTCTTTTAAGGCAGTTCTAGAGTGGTGATGAACTCTCAGTTTCTGTCTTCTTGGAAATGTCTTAATCTCATCTGTGTAGCTTGCCATATCCATCTTAAGTTATCAAAATCTACTTTACCTGTGTATTAACTTAGTTTCAGTGAGATACAGAAATGTTACCCGTCAGTAGCTTTATTTCCACATCCTCTGTTTCATGTTGTTCTACACATTATGTCTATATATGTCATGAACCCAAACTTTATATATATATTTTTAAAGATTTTATTTATTTATTTGAGAGAGAGAGAATGAGAGATAGAAAGCACGAGAGGGAAGAGGGTCAGAGGGAGAAGCAGACTCCCTGCTGAGCAGGGAGCCCGATGTGGGACTCGATCCCGGGACTCAAGGATCATGACCTGAGCCTAAGGCAGTCGCTCAACCAACTGAGCCACCCAGGCGCCCCAAACTTTATATATTTTTGTGTCAACTAAAGATGCTGAATAAAGAAGAGGCAAAGTTTATACTATAGAGGTTCTTATATTAACCTTCTTATTTACCACTTCTATTTCTCTTTGTTTCTTGTGGATTCAAGTTACTATCTAGTGTCATTTCTTCATTCTAATATAGCTTTGCTCCACTCATCTTTGTGCTGTTATTATTTAATATAGTACATTTCTATATGTTCTAGGCCTAACAATACAGTTACATTGTATACAATTTTATAAGTATTGTATAGTATAAGCCCTAACAGTTTTCCTTCTTTAATAATGCAAGTGCCTGACTTAAACCAAGGCATCCACTTCAAAGATGGCTACTTCAAACACTTGCCAGCCACATAAAGAGCCAGGTCTTCCCTCTTCCAAGGCTTTTTTGTTTTAGAGATCTTGATTGATTTCAACAACTGACCATTTGGGCTGCTTGTTTTTTTCTCTTCCTTCACATTAAATTCCTGTTCTTATGTTCTAACTTCCATCAGTAAAGAGTAAGCCCTCAAAACCCTAGGCCCCCCACCCACAACCCCAATAAAAGTAGAACCTTTCACTCTCTGTCTCTCCCTGCAGCCCCTCTCTGTGGCTCTAAGTGTGTCATGTAATTTTCAGGTCTTGCAAATAATAAATGTTTTCTTCCAAAGTTTCCTGATATTTATTGTTGAGAGCATATTGCAGTCATAATAAGAACCACAAGGGCCAGTCCAGCCACAACATTGGTTATCAATAGATTGGGACTATCACAAAACATTGTTTTATATATATAATTGCTTTTTAGATCAGTTAAGAGAGGAAATATGCATTTGTGCTCTCTTTTTTATAATTACATCATTACCTTTACTGGTGCTTTTTTGAGTACCATCTAAAGTCACTTTCATTCTGAAGAAGTTTCCTTAATGTATCTTGTAAGGTGAGTCTGTTACCAACAAATTCCCTCAGTTTTTGTTTGACTGGCAATGTCTTTATTTCACCATTTTCAATTTTTATTCATTCATTAAAAATTTAATTAAATTATTTATTTTAATTTTTTTAAAGATTTTATTTATTTGAGAGAGAGAATGAGAGAGAGAGCATGAGAGGGGGTTGGGTCAGAGGGAGAAGCAGACTCCCTGCCGAGCAGGGAGCCTGATGCGGGACTTGATCCCGGGACTCCAGGATCATGACCTGAGCCGAAGGCAGTTGCTTAACCAACTGAGCCACCCAGGCACTCTATTTATTTTAAATTTTTAAAATTTATTTATTTATTTATTTGACAGGGAGAGATATAGCGAGAGAGGGAACACACGCAGGGGGAGTGGGAGAGGGAGAAGCACGCTTCCCGCTGAGCAGGGAGCCCGATGTGGGGCTCAATCTCAGGACTCTGGGATCATGACCTGAGCTGAAGGCAGACGCTTAACGACTGAGCCACCCAGGCACCCCTAAATTATTTTATTTTATTTATTTTTTTAAAAGATTTTATTTATTTGAGAGAGAAAGAATGAGACAGAGAGAGCATGAGAGGGGGAGGGTCAGAAGGAGAAGCAGACTCCCTGCTGAGCGGGGAGTCCGATGTGGGATTCGATCCCAGGACTCCAGGATCATGACCTGAGCTGAAGGCAGTTGCTTAACCAACTGAGCCACCCAGGCGCCCCTAAATTATTTATTTTAGAGAGAGAGAATGCAAGCATGGTCAAGGGCAGTGGGAGAGGGAGAGGGAGAGAATCTCAGACAGACTCCATGCTGAGCACAGAGCCAGATGTGGGGCTTGATCCCATGACCCCAGATCATGACCTGAGCTGAAACCAAGAGTCGTACACTTAACTGAGCCATCCCAGCACCCCTATTTCACCATTTTTTAAAGACAATTTTACTTGCATATAAAATTCTTTGTGTACATATTTACCCCCTCCTCTCAGAACTTTGAATATTTCATTCCCATTGTCTTCAGGTCTTCATTGTTTCTGATAAGAGATCCATTGTTAACTTTATCAGGGCTCCCTTGTAAGTTATGAGTCTTTTTCTGTTGCTTTCAAGAGTTTCTTCTTGACGAGCTTTTACTCATTTTACCATGAGGTCTTTGTGGATCTTTGCCTGGAGTCTCTTGAGTTTCTTGGATGTGTATATTAAAGTTTTTCAGTAAATTGGGAAAATTGCAGCCATTACTTCTTAAGTGTTTTTTCTGCTTCTCTCCTTTATATGTATGTTGGCATTCTTAATGATGTCCTACATTTCTCTGAGGCTCTGTCCGTTCTTCATTCTTTTTTCTTTCTATACTTGGAATTACTAATCTTCATAATATTCACATTCATTCTTTTGCCAGCTCAAATCTGTTGAGTTCCTCGTCAGTTTTTCATTTTGGTTATTGCAATTTTATTTTATTTTTTAAAAGATTTTTATTTATTTATTTAATTGACAGAGAGAGAGAGAGAGACAGCGTGAGAGGGAACACAAGCAGGGGAAGTGAGAGAGGGAGAAGCAGGCTTCCAGCCAACCAGGGAGCCTGATGCAGGGCTCAATCGCAGGACCTTGGGATCATGACCTGAGCCGAAGGCAGTCGCTTAACCAATTGAGCCACCCAGGCACCCCTAGTTATTGCAATTTTAAACTCAATTTCTATTTGGTTTTCTATAATTTTAATTTCTTTTTCTTTTTTTTTAAGTTTTATTTATTTAAGTAATCTTTACACTCCATATGGGGTTCAAACTCATGATCCCGAGATCAAGAGTCACATACTCCTCTGACTGAGCCAGCCAGGCACCCCTCAATTTCTTTATTAATGTTTGCTCTTTGATGAAGAATTGGCATCATATTTTCTTTTGCTTCTTTAATCATGCTTTCCTTCAGTTCTTCAAAATAATTTTAATGGCTTCTTTTTTGTTGTTTTGTTTTTAAAGATTTTATTTATTTGAGAGAGAGAGAGACAGCGAGAGAGGGAATACAAGCAGGGGGAGTGGGAGAGGGAGAAGCAGGCTCCCTGCTGAGCAGGGAGCCTGATGAGGGGCTCGATCCCAAGACTCTGGGATCATGACCTGAGCCAAAGGCAGCCACTTAACAGACTGAGCCACCCAGGCACCCCTAATGGATTCTTTGATGTCCTTTTCTGTTAAATGTGACATCTGGGCCCTCAGACAATTTCAGTTGCTTGCTTTTTTTCCCCCTATGTCTGGGTCATATTTTCCTATTCCTTTGTATGTCTCATAATTTTTTTGTTTAAAATTAACACATTAGGTAATATATCATGTTATATATTTTAGCAACTCTGGGTACTGATTTTCCCACCCTGCTTTCTGAACGTTGATAATCTGTGGCCCTCAATCAATCTCAAAGTCTTTCTTGTTTTATTTTACAGTTGGCTATACGGTGATAATGTCTTACACCCTTTAAAAGGGATGAGCATAAAGTATTCAGGGCCACTTTTCATAAGGGACCATGCCACAGGGTTCCATGAGTGTTTTTATTCTATAACTCGGGGCATCAGACTCTTTTGCAGAGGCATAGGCAGCAGCACTGACAAAGGTATTTTGTATGATCTTGACCATCTGGTTTTAAAAGGAGTATAGATTTGTAACATGCTACATGGTGAAGAAATCACCCAGCAGTCCTGAATATTGTACAGGCTATCAATCTTTCTCCTGCATGCACTTTAGAATGAGTGTCAGTGCCTGGTTGAAACACACAAGTAATTGTCCCGGGGTAAGAGTCATTTCCCTGAGCCTAGCATCAGTAATGACTTTGCTGGAATTGAGACATATGATTCAATCTGAGATAGAGATTTGGGCAAAGACACATGACCGAGGGCTACTTTAAGGAGGGCTTCAATCTCATTCCTGTAAATGCCAATTATCAAAACTTCTGATTTAAATCAGTTAAATCTATAATGGAGGTTGGGTAGGATTCAGAAAATACAGCACAAAGTGGCGAAGCTCAAAGCACAAACTCTCCAGACAGCAGCACAAATCAAATAGCATGCTTTCCAGTAGGCAACAACTCAAAATACATAGTTGCTAAAAGGCAACAGAGCTTGTTAGGAAACCAAAGCATGAGAAGAGAGACCCCTGGTAGTGGTGGCTATTGCTTAGACACTCTGCTCACTGCTCTAATTTTTGTAGCCACCCTAAAGATGTGGGATAGACCCCCAACTCAAAATTTGGTTTGGGTGTCAAGACTGATGGTACCACACATGCACCAACAGGGTATGGAAAGGTTTATTACATAGTGAGATTTTCTGGGGAGAAGAAGGGAGGATTCCAAGCAGGTCTCAGAATGGATTGAGAGGTAAGGGAGGGGAGAGTGGATTGGGTTTTTTACTGCACTTATGGGTCAGGCTCTCCAAGAGTTCCCATGAACAGGCTGGGGTTTGTGTAGTTTGAACTTCCCCACCTGCACTAAAGGAAATGATACACAGCAGTCAGACATCAAAAATGGAAATCATACCCTTTATTACACTGTATTATCTGTTACTTTGTAACAAGCTACCACAAATTTAGCAGTTTAGAGCAACACGCAGTCATTATCTCACAGTTTCTGAGGTTTATGAGTCTGAGCACAACCTTTGTCCTCTACTTCAAGGTCTTTCAAAAGGCTACAGTCAAGGGCTACCTGGCTGGCTCAGTTGGAAGAGCATGTGACTCTTGATCTCAGGGTTGTGAGTTCAAGCCCCAACTTGAGTGTAGAGATTACTTAAATAAATAAAACTTAAAAAAAAAAAGTCTACAGTCAAGGTATGGGTCAGGTTTTACATGAAGGCACATCTGGGGAAGGATGACTTCCAAGCTCACACAGGATTTAGTTCCTGTTAGACTAAAGTCATCAGTTTCAGGCTGGTTGTTGGCCAGGATCCAATTTCAGTTCCATTGCTGTATGGGCTTCTTCAATATGGCATCTTACTTCATCAAAGCCAGCAAGACAGTCAATAAATAGTCTTCTAGCAAGAAAAGAAAGAAGTTCTCTTTTGTAACTTTAATCACGTAAGTGACTTCCTATGATCTTTGCCATATTCTGTTGATTAGAAATAACTTGACAAGTCAGCCACTCTCAAGGGCAGGAGATTACACAAAGGCATGCATATCAGGAGTCAGAGATCACTGAGGGTCATCTTAGTCTTTCTAACACAGAGACCTATGGCTATTTACTTGAGCAACCACACATTGGAAAAATGAAAATACCCAGACATCTTGAAATCTCCCATACAGGGGTCTGAGTTGACAATGATATCCAGAGACCTGAAGCATTATCATGGTCCACATGTTAAAATAGTCATATGCAGGGGTTGGGTAATAAGTGGATTTTTTTTTTAAGATTTTTCTTTTTTTTTTTGACAGAGAGAGACACAGCGAGAGAGGGAACACAAGCAGGGGGAGTGGGAGAGGGAGAAGCAGGCTTCCCGCGGAGCAGGGAGTCCGATGCGGGGCTCGATTCCAGGACCCCGGGATCATGACCTGAGCCGAAGGCAGACGCCTAACGACCGAGCCAATAAGTGGATTTCTGACCAGTGTCTAGCTTACAGTAGATCTGTTGGGTTCACAGACCATCTGGTGGTTATTCTGTGTATCCCTAAATTTACAAGAAGTATTGACATACTTTGGAGTTGGAGTGACTCCACATAGGCAATTCTTGGCCTTTTAAGTGTTAAGAGTAACAGTGGAAAAGACCAAGTGGAAATCTCTGAGATTACCTCTGTTCCCTCAAGCTACAATGGTAAATTAAAAACTGTATCCCATCCCAGAAAGAGAGTAGATATTAGTCCCACCCTAAAGATCAAAAGGATATAATACTGGCAGTCACTATTATATCTCATGATCATGTGTCTATTTTATGCACCAGTCTGTGAATGTAACTGGAAGATGGCTGTAGGCTACTGCAAGCTCTACCAATTAGTAGCCTCTGGAATTGATATTTTTTTTTATAGAAGATATATAGTAATTGATTTGAATGACTGTATTCTTTTCTATCCCAATCACAAAAGAAAACCAAAGACCATTTGCAAGTGACAAAATATGTGTTTATAATTTTGTCACCTCTGTCAAAATATAAAATGAAATCTGGACCATCACAGTAATTAATTTCTTTTTTTTCCCATTCTTGTACTTTTCTTTTTCTTTCTTTTTTTTATTATGTTATGTTAATCACCATACATTACATCATTAGTTTTTGATGTAGTGTTCCATGATTCATTGTTTGCATATAACACCCAATGCTCCATGTAGAATGTGCCCTCCTTAATACCCATCACCAGGCTAACCCATCCCCCCACACCCCTCCCCTCTAGAACCTTCAGTTTGTTTTTCAGAGTCCATAGTCTCTCATGGTTTGTCTCCCCCTCCGATTTCCCCCTCCTTCATTCTTGCCCCCTGCTATCTTCTTCTTCTTTTTCTTAACATATATTGTATTATTTGTTTCAGAGGTACAGATCTGTGATTCAACAGTCTTGCACAATTCACAGTGCTCACCATAGCACATACCCTCCCCAATGCCTATCACCCAGCCACCCCATCCCTCCCACCCCCCACCACTCCAGCAACCCTCAGTTTGTTTTCTGAGATTAAGAATTCCTCATATCAGTGAGGTCATATGATACATGTCTTTCTCTGATTGACTTATTTCGCTCAGCATAATACCCTCCAGGTCCATCCGCGTCGTTGCAAATGGCAAGATTTCATTCTTTTTGATGGCTGCATAATATTCCATTGTATATATACACCACATCTTCTTTATCCATTCATCTGTCGATGGACATCTTGGCTCTTTCCACAGTTTGGCTATTGTGGACATTGCTGCTATAAACATCGGGGTGCACGTACCCCTTTGGATCCCTACATTTGTATCTTTGGGGTAAATACCCAGTAATGCAATTGCTGGATCGTATGGTAGCTCTATTTTCAACTTTTTGAGGAACCTCCATACTGTTTTCCAGAGTGGTTGCACCAGCTTGCATTCCCACCAACAGTGTAGGAGGGTTCCCCTTTCTCCGCATCCTCGCCAACATCTGTCGTTTCCTGACTTGTTAATTTTAGCCATTCTGACTGGTGTGAGGTGATATCTTATTGAGGTTTTGATTTGGATTTCCCTGATGCCAAGCGATGTTGAGCACTTTTTCATGTGTCTGTTGGCCGTTTAGATGTCTTCTTTGGAAAAATGTTACAGTAATTAATTTCATTGATGACATCAGTTTGTTAAGACAGCATGGGGAAAGGATGTCATGCACATTGGAAGCCTTGTTAAGACACATGTTCCCCAAGGCATGAGAGAAAAACCTACAAAGATTCGGAGACCTGCCACTTAGTAAAGTAAAAGAGAAATTACTCTGTTTGTATCCTCTACTATTGAGAAGAAAGTGCACTTCCGGGCAAACTTCTTTGTGCTATGAAAGCAACACATTCAACATTTTAGAAAACCCGTATACAGAATGACAAAGAATGCAGCCAGCTTTGAGTGGAGCCTACCACAGTAAAGCAGCACGTCCCAGCTGAGGTGCAAATAGTGCTTCCACTTGAGCTATATGATCTGAAATACTGTATACTGTTGGAGATATGGCTGATTGAAAATGATGTGACGTGAAGTTCATGGCAAGCCCTAGTCAGAGCAGAAATGAGCAAGGACATGTCATCCACTGCAGATAATTGCATAGTTTTTTAAAATAAGCTCCTGGTGTGCTACTGGGCTCTGTGAAGACAGAATGCTTGACCATGTGAAACCAAGTCACCATGCACCCTGAATTGCCCATTGTGAGGTATGTCCTGTCAGAACCACAAAGTGATAAAGTTGGATGAGCCCAGTGCAATCTTTGTGAAAAAAATGGAAATGGTACATTCAGAATTGTGCACAAGAAGTACTAAGGGCACACAATCTACATGAGCATGTAACCCATCACTTCCACCAGTGTCTCTCTCAGATCACTCATATGGACATATAGGAGTCCCATATAACCAGCTGAGGAAGAAAGAGAAAGGCTGAACTTGGCTTACAGTCTATTGGCTCTATATGTGAATGTACATGGAAAGCAGCAGTATTACACAGAAGCCTCACACTGGTAGCTCTGAAAGACATTTTTCTCAATGGGTGAAATTTCAGGTTTTGCATTTGGTCTTCCACTTCATGTAGCAGGAGGAGAGGCCAAAGAGAAGAATAATCACATTCCTGTGGTAAATGGCCTGGTCAGGGGACTGGAAGAAGAAAGGTTGGAAGATTGTTATATCAGTCAGTATTTAACCAGAAAACAGAAACAGTATATATAAAGATTTATTGCAGTGAGTCTGCTTATGTGATTGTGGGGGCTGTCTAGGCAAGTCTAAAATCAGGAAGGGCAAGCTAGAATTCTTGGACATGAGATGAAACTGCTATCCACAGGCAGAATTTTTTATTTTTCAAGAATTCCTCAGCTCTACCCTTAATGTCTTTCAACTGATTAAATCAGGCCCTCCTAGATTATCTAGGGTCATCTCTCTTAAAGCCAACTGATTGTAGACTTTAGTCACATCTACAAAATACCTTCACAGCAACACCTAGATTAGTGTTTGAATAACTGTAGTCTAGCCAAGTTGACACATAAAAATGACCTTAACTGTCCACTGCTTGTCAGCTTGGCACCCACACATTTCCTTTAATCACACTCTTCAAATGACAATAAGTCATACTTCCAACTAATATGAAACGCTATCTTGTATACAACTGAAAACACATTAACCCTTTCCCCAAGAGAGGGCGCAAAAGTCCTTGGGTGAGGGTCACTCTTATATCCTGTAACTGTGATATAAAGCTAACTATTACTAATAAATCTTATGTTTGACAGTAAGGGGATAAGAGGGAAGGAAACAAAAATATTTGGTTAATATGTATACAAACATAACAAAATGAAGAATTATGCATGCTATTACTGTTCTCATTTTTACAATTGGTCATGTGGTCACAGCTAGTATTTATAAGTATCTTCTTCCACTACACATTCCATATCTACTTTGCCTTCAGCAAGTACCTCAGGATTTTGATTCTTTCCTGTCAGGATAAACCAAATATTCCTGAAGTGTCTCAGCCATTAGTAGTCCTGCCTGAACCCAGCTGTAGTTTTCCATTAACATTAATCATAGGACATGGTAGTACTGAGATATGCTAAGGGAGCTCCTATATTTCAGACATAAGATTCTTCACATTCATTATATATTAGCAGCCCAAATTTCTCTTGGTAATCGGGACCAATCACTCCCTGAGTACAGTAACCTCCTTCTTTGCCTGTTGATTCTGAAGCATGAGGAGCCCAAAGTGGCCTCAACCCAAGGTGGCAGCTCAACTTTCAGTTTAATGGAAAAATTATTGTTTTCTGGTGGAAGCGTTCCTCTCCTTGCAACTAAGGCTTCTAATCCAGCGGAGCCTAAGGTTACAGGGATGGAAAGCAAAAATTTTGCTAGTGGATCATGATGGGTAATAATGAGTGGAACCACTTCCATTTGCACTCCTTGATTCCTGGACCCATTTGCACCATATATTGGATGTTGATTTAAAGCATATACAGCATCCTCAAAGACACTTCCCCAGTCCCCCAAGATATTGCTATCTCAATGGCATTGAAATTGAGGCTTCAAAAGGCCATTCTAACATTCTATCAAGACAGCTTTTTCAGGAAAAAAAAATGCTTCTTCAGAATGATGGAAAACATGGTAAGACCATGTGAGTGCCATGAGTATGGGCTGATTGCCACAATTCATTTGCTATGAAATGACCCCTTTGATCAGAAACAAATGTTATTTGAAATACCACAGTGATGCATAAGGTGCTCTATAAGTCCACAGATAGTAGTGTGGTGGAAGCACTGAATGCAGGGAAAGAAAAGCCATATCACCCAGGGAATGAGGCCATTTTGGTGACTCAGTGTCGGTCTCTGCAGACTGGGCCCTCAGCAGTAGCTATAACCAGGACATTTTTAGTGAGTGGAAGTCCACGTTGCTGACCCTATGCATAACCTCCATCATTGGGACCATGGCCACTTTGTTTTATGAGCCCGCTGGGTAATGACACAAGTGGCTGAGAAAAGAGGCTGACTGATATCCTCAGAATTGGTCTTCCTATACATGTATTAAGATCCTCCTCTGCTGGGTGCCTGGGTGGCTCAGTCGGTTAAGGGTCTGCCTTCAGCTCAGGTCATGGTCCCAGGGTCCTGGGATCGAGTCCCGCATCGGGCTCCCTGCTCAGTGGGGAGCCCTGCTTTTCCCTCTCCTCCCCACTTGTGCTCTCTCTCACTATGTCTGTCTCTCTCAAATAAATAAAATCTAAAAAAAAATTAGAAAAAAAGATCCTCCTCTGCTGAGATAAGCATTCACATGGGACACAAATACCATCACATCATTTCCCATTCAGAGAAGTCTGTCCACATACCACTTCCCCAGACTTCCTTATCACGTATTTTCCAGTCATGTTCCTTCTAAGTCCCTGACCATCCAACCAAACTATTGACCACAGCCTGTGAATATAGACTTGCTTCTGGCCATTTCTCCTTCTAGGCAAAATAAACAACCAGATGGCCTCCTCACATTTCTTCCCATTGGGAAAATTTCATCATTGTCCTTCAGGAAGTTCCCAGAAAGGGGCTGTAGTGCTGCAACTGTCCTTATTTGGGTGGTACTTGCATGTCATACAGAACCATCTGTAAACCATGTTCACATTTTTTTCTTCCTCAGCCAGCTGGTTGTAGGGCACTCCCCATGAGACCATAGGGTGTGGGCTTGGAGTTGTAGTATCTTAGGAGTAGGGGTGTAGGGATCATGTGCATTTATTTAGTCCACTTAATTTTCTTTTTTTCTTGAGAGAGAGCATGGTGGGGAGGGGCAAAGGGAGAGGAAGAGAGAGAGAAAAAATCTTAAGCAGGTTCCAGGCCCTGTGCAGAGCCTGACGCGGGGCTCATTCTCATAGCACCCTGAGATCATGACCTGAGCTGAAATCAAGAGTCGTATGCTCAATTGACTGACCTGTGGTGCCCCTTTAGTCCACTTCTTCATGCAACTTTGCCTTCAGGGCCTGCTTGAGCCAAATCTCCAATATACCACTCTCATTTGAGATAGTATAAACAGCCTGGACCTGTTGAAGAGCTTTCTCTCATTCTGGGCCCCACTCAAACTAGCAGTTTTTCAGTTCATTAAGTAAAGGGGTCATAATGGCATATCCAAATTACTTTTTTTTTTTAACGTTGTGTCTAAAATCCAAAAAGCCATGTGTCGTGGCTCTATTTTTGTTCTAGGAGGGAATTCTTCACTTTATTTTTTTTTAAAGATTTTGTTTGTTCATTTATTTATTCTTTTGAGACATTCATTTATTTGTTCATTTGAGACACACAGAGAGAGCATGAGCAGGGGGAGAGGCAGAGGGAGAGGGAGAAGCAGGCTGCCTGCTGAGCCAGGAGCCCGATGTGGGACTTGATCCCAAGACCCTGGGATCATGACCTGAGCGGAAGGCAGATGCCTAACCATCTGAGCCACCCAGGCACCCAGGGATTCTTCACTTTAAGAAGGATATCTCAATATGCACCACCTTGAATCCATAGAAATTCAACTGAGGTGGAAGGCCCCTGAATTCTTGCCAAAGTTATTTCCGACTCTCTGCTAATATGTCTAGAGTCTTTATTAATGTAATGGCCTAGCATGATGACTTGTGCAAGGGAAATGTGATCAAGTTGTGGGTGGATTAAATTATGACCTAGACCTGGAGAGTTGATATACCCTTGTGATGGTTCATTTTATGTGTCAATTTGGCTAGGCCACAGTACTTACATATTTGTTCAAACACTATTTTAGATGTTTCTTTGAAGGTAATTTTTAGACAAGATTAACATTTCAATCAGTAGACTGAGTAAAGCAGATAGCCCTCCATAATGTGTGTGGGCCTCATCCAACCAGTTGAAGGCTTTAAAAAATTTTTTTAAAGATTTTATTTATTTATTTGACAGAGAGAGACACAGCGAGAGAGGGAACACAAGCAGGGGGAGTGGGAGAGGGAGAAGCAGGCCTCCCGCGGAGCAGGGAGCCCGATGCGGGGCTTGATCGCAGGACCCTAGGATCATGACCTGAGCCGAAGGCAGATGCTTAATGACTGAGCCACCCAGGCGCCCCAGTTGAAGGCTTTAATAGAAAAGAAAACTGACTTCTCTTGAAGAAGAGGAAATTCTGTCAGCAGACTGCTTTAGGCTTGAACTGCAGCATCAACTCTTACCTGGTTTTCCAGCCTGCATGACTACCCTGCAGATTTTTGACTTACCAGCTTCCACAATTGCATGATCCAATTCTTTTCTTTCTTTTTTTTTTTAAGATTTTATTTATTTGGGGCAGGCCCCGCATCCGGCTCCCTGCTCCGCGGGAAGCCTGCTTCTCCCTCTCCCACTCCCCCTGCTTGTGTTCCCTCTCTTGCTGTGTCTCTCTCTGTCAAATAAATAAAATCTTTAAAAAAAAAGATTTTATTTATTTATTTGAGAGAGAGAGAATGAGCAGGGAGAGGGACAGAGGGAGAAAGAGAAGCAGGCTCCCCGCTGAGCAGGGAGCCCAATGTGGGGCTTGGTCCCAGGACCCTGGGTGCTTAACCGACTGAGCCACCCAGGTGCCCCAACATGATCCAGTTCTTTAAATTAAATCTCTCTTTCTCTTTCTCTGCCTTCTGTTTCTTTATATGTGTGTGTGTGTAGGGGCACCTGGGTGGCTCAGACGTTGGGCGTCTGACTTCGGCTCAGGTCATGGTCCCAGGGTCCTGGGATCGAGCCCCGCATCGGGCTCCCTGCTCGACCAGAAGCCTGCTTCTCCCTCTCCCACTCCCCCTGCTTGTGTTCCTGCTCTCGCTGTGTCTCTCTGTCAAATAAATAAATAAAATCTTTAAAAATATATATATATATGTGTGTGTGGGGGGGTGTATTTGTATACATGTTACATGCATACACATGTGTGTATATACAAAATATGCATGTATGTGTATGTACACACATATGTATCTGTATATGGGGGGTACCACTTAGGGGTTTGCACACATACACACACACATACACAGATGTGTATATGTCTGTATAAACCCCTAAGTTGTTCTATTTCTCTGGAGAACCCAGATTAACACAGCTACTGAGGTAGAACAGTGAAGGTGTATTGCTGGCCTGAAAACACAGTACTTCTGGTGGTCTTTAGTAAAAGATATCTAGAAAATAATTTTTCCAGGTCAATAGCTATATACCACATACCAGAGGATGTGTTAATTTGCTCAAGCAACAAAACCACATCTGAAATGCAATTAGGGTTACCACCTGATTAAATTTATGATAATCTATTGTCATTTAAGATCCATCTGTTTTCTGCGTAAGCCAAATAAGTGACTTGAATGAAATATGTTGGAAATCACCACTCATCTTTCAAGTCCAGTGCCACAAATATCTGTAATACCTACAGGATTGTGGTATTGTTTTTTTTAATTACTATTTTTGTGGGTAGAGGCAGTTATACCTACAAAGGCTTCCAGTTGGCCTTCCCTACCATAATAACCCTCACCACAGGTCAGAGAACTAATATGGGGTTCTGTTAGTTGCCAAGTATGTCTATTCCAATTACGCATTTGGAACTGGGGAAATAACTGCAAGATGGGCTGAGAGACCAATGGGCTCACTGTGAGACAGCCTTGAGCTAAAATTCCATTGGTCACCTGACCTCCATTAGCCCCGACTGTAACTGATGGACCACAGTGACATTTTGGGTTTCCAGAAATTTGAGTCAATTCAATCCAATGTTCAGTAATTCCTAAGAAGTATGATTATGTCTTTTTCCCCAATGCAGCTACCTTGGTAAGTGGCCATAGTTTCCTTTGGAGAAGGATAGGAGAAAGTTAACAGTAGTTAGTTAGAAAAGCTCTAACATTATGTTCACGATGCTTGGATGTCTGGCATTGACCCTTGATTGAGATAAGGGCAGAGATATGTGAGGTGCTATCTAAAGTCTAAAGCTCCCCTGTAGACCTCCAGAGCCAATTTGTTTATCAAGTAAATGATTAGATAGCCTAGCTTGATTATGTAATGAGTGAACAGATGGGCATAAAAGCCCTTGCAGGGAACTTCTGCCTTGAGCTCTCCCAAAATAAATTCACACAGATCTTAGTGGTTCAACCTGAAGAAAAAGTGCAGTCTGCATGTGAATAAGGACACTGGGGAGGTTGCACGTGAATAATTCTGACTCCCTAATTACTTACCTACCTTTTCTTTCTCTTAGTGAGCCACATCCTTTGGTTTTATTTATTATTTTTTTATTATTTATTTTTTTTAAGTAGGCTCCACAACGTGGGGCTTGAACGCACATCCCTGAGATCAAGACCTGAGCTGAGATCATGAGTCAGATGCTTAACTGAGTCACCCAGGCACCCCCCCTTTTGCTTTTAAATGAAAACATTACGTGGATATGCTCTGTGGAGTCTTGTCAGTCCTTTGGACTGATGGAATCTTTGCACATGTTAACTGTCTTTTGTCTTATGACCTTGCAGTTAGGTGTATAAATATGAATTTGTGAATTAATTCCTATTCTGTTATATATATTTAGGAGTAAGTGGACTTGCAATCCAAAATCATATTCACTCCCAACAGCTGCCCAAACTTCATTCACCAATAGGTTAGTTGAAAAGTCCTCATTTCATATACGTATCCATTCATAAAATATTCATAAAAATTAATGAAAAAGAACATGCCCAACTTCTTCAAAAGAAATCTTCATATAGGAGTATGGAACATAGCCCAATGCTGTTTCACACCAAACATAAAATATTGGGCCTGCTTTTTCTAAGAAGCAGCTTATATGTGAATAGCTGGTAGAAAGCAAAAATCCATTTAGACTTTATTCAAAGCATTGAAAGTGCCTTCTACAAGGACATGGCTGTACTTATCTCCATATCTTTTTTTTTTTTTAGAGACTTTATTTATTTGAGAGAGAGCACAAGCAGGGGGGAGGAGCAGGCAGAGGGAGAGGGAGAGGCAGAAGCAGGCTCCCTGCTGAGCAAGGAGCCCAACGCAGGGCTCGATCCCAGGACTCCGGGAAAATGACTCAAGCCAAAGGCAGATGCCTAACTAACTGAGCCCCCCAGGTGCCCCCTTATCTCAATATCTTGATTTCTCTCTGCATCTTAGTTCATGGAACATCAGGGAAATGACTCTGCACAGGATCTTTTTTTTTTTCAAGTTTTATTTATTTATTTTTTGACAGAGACAGAGACAGCGAGAGAGGGAACACGAGCAGGGGGAGTGGGAGAGGGAGAAGCAGGCTTCCCACTGAGCAGGGAGCCCGATGCAGGGCTCGATCCCAGGACTCTGGGATCATGCCCTGAGCTGAAGGCAGACGCCCAACGACTGAGCCAGGCGCCCCCACACAGGATCTTTCAAAGATATACTTGTTTCCTTGCATTATCCACAGTAGGTCTTTTGGGGCTATTTTCATTTTTGCAAAATTTTGAAGAATGCATTTGCATAGCTAAGCTAACCAAGTTGATAAGTATAATTTACTGCCAGAAAATGAGAAAGATAGCATATGAACCCTTCATCGAGTTGTTATTTATGTATGTAATTGCAAACAAAAAATACAGCCAATCTTTAACTGTGTATCAGGATCATTTTTTTTTTCATGCCAAAAATCTAGTGGTCACCACTTTTGCTCATTGACTCTGAATCCAAATGTTCATACCATTGTTTTATAATATAGATACTCAGAGATTATTTTCCCTTTCTTTTTTTAAAGAATTTTATTTATTCATTTGAGACAGAGAGAGAGAGAGAGAGCAGGAGCGGTGGGGAGAGGCAGAGGAAGAGGGAGAAGCAGACTCCCTGCTGAGCAGAGAGCCCGATGTGGGGCTTGATCCTAGGACGTGATCATGACCTGAGCCAAAGGCAGATGCTTAACATCTGAGCCACCCAGGTGCCCCTATTTCCCTTTCTTTTAATCAATACAATTTAATTTTTATTTTATTTATTTTTTAAAAGATTTTATTTGACAGAGAGAGACACAGTGAGAGAGGGAACACAAGCAGGGGGAGTGGGAGAGGGAGAAGCAGGCTTCCCGCCGAGCAGGGAGCCCAATGCAGGGTTCGATCCCAGGACTCTGGGATCATGACCTGAGCCGAAGGCAGATGCTTAACGACTGAGCCACCCAGGCGCCCCTCCAATTTAATTTTTAAAATGTAACCATTTTGTGGGTCAGGAATTTGAGAAGGCTTTAGCTGAGCATTTCTTGCTTGGGGTCTTTCAGGTGGTTCTAGTTGGATGTTAGTAGGGGCTACAGTCATCTGAAGACTTGATTAGGTGTCCCAGCTGGCTTATTTAGTTGACAGATGTTACTGGATGATGGCTGGGAGCTTAGCTGGGGCTATTAACCAGGTGCCTACATGTAGACTCTCTAGCATTATAATCTCAGGATGGTTACACTTCTTCCTGGAAGCAGCTTTCCCCAGAGTTAGAGTTCCAAGCCTCATCTATTCCCTTCTGAAATTTTCCTTTCTTTAGTATAAATTTTTTGATGTTGTATAAGGAGTGAGCTATGGCTAAAGTCATTCTTATGATCTTTTTTTTCCCCCCACAACCCCCAACACACGTGTGTTGGGGGTTGTGGGGAAGGACAGAGGGAGAGAGAAATCCCAAGCAGGCTCCTGTGGGTGGAGCCTGACTCAGGGCTTGATCTCATGACCCTGAGACCATGACCTAAGCCAAAATCAAGAGTTGGACGCTCAACTGACTGAGCCACCCAGGCACCCCTTATGATCATTTCATTTAGAGTTCCCATCCAATGTGAATTCCATGGTGTTGTGTATGAACCATAAGCTTTTCCATATTCATCATTTTTACACATCCAGCAAGATATAGGCCATAGGTAAAAGCTATTATCCCCTGTTCTCTTTACTATACTTATAAGATTTTTCTCCAGTTAGAACTCTCTAATGCAAGGAAGCATGCTAGGAGCCTTCCTTTCCTGAGTATGACTTTTGGATTTCAAATATGGCATTTTTGTGGCTAGAGGCAATCTCACATTTATTACATTTGTTTGGTATTATATTACAGTTTGGGCTGTGGCTAAAAGCCTTTGTACATGCGTTATAATTGGATTCTCAGTTTTCATATTTGTAGAATTTCCCTCTAGCATGAATTCTCTGGTTGGAACCATCACCATATCGCTAATATTCACAGTTGTTTTCCTTCAGAGTGAATTATCTCATGTGTGAAAGTTCTGAGTTGTTTGGTAGTATCTACCAAAGCTGACCAAACACATATGCTCCAGGACCCAGCAATTCCATTCTTAGTATGTATGCAAGAGAAATGAACATATATACGTACACCAAAAAACTGGGGCACCTGGGTGGCTCAGTTGGTTAAGCGTCTGCCTTCGGCTCAGGCCATGATCCCAGGGTCCTGGGATTGAGCCCCGCATCAGGCTCCCTGCTCAGCAGAGAGCCTGCTTCTCCCTTTCCTCTGCCTGCCCCTCTGCCTACCTGTGCTCTCTGTCTGTCAAATAAATAAACAAAAAATATCTTAAAAAAAAAAACCAAAAAACAAATATGTTCACAGAGGCATTATTTTTATGACCCTAAACTGTAAACAATGAAAAAGTCCATCAAGAGTAGATTGGATAAATTGTAATTTAATCATATGATGGAACTCTATGTAGAACAGAAATAAATGAACTTCTGCATGCACTAATGAGTCTTACAGACATAATGAATGAAACAAGCCATATATAAAAGAATACATGATTTATAATCCAATTTATATAAGGTTCCTAATATGCAAAATGTAATTTATAATGTTAGAAGTCAGAACTGTGGTAAATTTTGAGGAGGTAACAACTAATTTTTATTTCCTATTTCCAACGAGAAATACAGTTCACACTTCCTTTCTTTAAAACACCTCTGCTCACAGTGTGGTCCACAGACCACTGCCAGTTGGTCAACTCCTTATTACTGGGTCACAACAAGGTATGTTTTGAAATTGAAAATAAGCAATTTTTAATGTTTGTAGAAACTTGACAGAGGAAGTTTATGCCTGCTGAATCTAATAATAAAAAATTGAGGGTGGTATTTTCAATGACTATTGTCATTTGTCTAGTCATTCTTTGTGTTATATAGGCTCACAAACAGTAGGTAAATTTGTGGAATAGTACCTAAAACTGTTGAATATTATTATATTTGCAAGCTACATCATGTATAGGGTTTACTATGACTTCAAAAGTTTTTACTGAAAAGTCATATTCTTTACTGAATTCCCAAGGTTTCTACCTTGTGAGTTTTTTGATGTACAATGAGGTTTGACTTACAACTGAAGAACTTCCCACATTCTTTACATTCATATGGTTTCTCTCCTGTGTGAGTTTTCTGATGGCGAATGAGGTTTGATTTCCTACTAAAGGCTTTCCCACACTGAGAACATCCATTGGATTTCTCTCCTGTATGTATTCTCTGATGAACAGTGAGGATTGCCTTCTGGCGAAAGGACTTCCCACATTCATTACAAATATATGGTTTTTCCCCAGTGTGAATTCTTTGATGGAGAGTGAGGGTTGTCTTTTGGCAGAAGGACTTCCCACATTCACTGCAAATATAGGGTTTCTCTCCTGTGTGGGTTCTCTGATGTACAGTGAGCGTTGTCTTCTGGATAAATGCCTTCCCACACTCATTACATTGATATGGTTTCTCTCCTGTGTGAGTTCTCTGATGATCAATGAGGTATGACTTCTTTCTAAAAGCACTTCCACACTGAGTACATTCATAGGCTTTCTCCCCTGTGTGTGTTTTGTGATGTCTAGTGAGAGTTGCCTTCTGGCGGAAGGACTTCCCACAATCCATACAGATGTAGGGCTTCCCCTCTATATGTGTTTTCTCGTGTAGAGTGAGGGCTGTCTTTTGACGGAAAGCTTTCCCACATTGATTGCAAACATAAGGTTTCTCACCTGTGTGAATTCGTTGATGTTCAATGAGATATGACTTCCTTCTAAAGCTATTCCCACAGTAAGGACACTGAAAGGGTTTCTCTTCTGTTTGAGATCTCTGATGCACGATAAAAACAGACTTCCTGCAGAGGAACTTCCCATATTTGCTGTATGCATGGGGTTTCTTCTCAATAAGAGTTTGTGAATGGGCATTGAGATTTGACTTTTCGATTAAGGCTATTCCATCTTTATTGTATTCAAAGGGTTTTTCTCCTCTGTGAGCTCGGGTATGTGTAAATAACATTCCTTTCATAAGGAAGGATTTTTCACATTCATTATGATCTAATGATTGCTCAGGAGTTTGAACCTTCTGATGTTGAATAAGCTCTTGTTTACCACTCAGACTCCTTTCTGTTTGTTTATAGAGGTTCACTGTAGTATGAATTTTCTCATTCTTAGTATTGAGGAATGATTTCTCCCATCCCTTACTCTCACCAAACTTCTCTCTTACAGGGCTTATATTTCTACTGACTAATTCCGAAATATTTTTTAAAACCTTTCCATCAGGCTTATATTCACGTAGCGTTGTTTTTGAAATAATACGGTTCTTGCCTACGGTAAGTGTTTTCCCAAAAATATTACTTCTTTCCTTAATTAGTCTTTTGTGGTTGATGAATATGACTGATCTGGAGTGCCTGTCTTGGTATTCTTTGAACTTCACTAAAACATCTTCAGTTTTTCCATCTTCTCCTAGAAAAGAATAACAACATTGTAAGTTTTCACATAAATGTTATGGATTGGATGTATATACAAACAACCCATTGTGCAACCGTCTGCCTCACTATTTTGGTCTATACAAAGGCCAAAATAAAATACCTCTTGGTAGGGAAAATTCATATGACATAAACACAAATCCTGCTACACAGTTAAAGTGAGGAAACGTTGGCATAAGAAAAGAACACTCATATCTTTGGCATATTGTAAATATAAACTACATTGAGCAGGTCTAATAATCACAAGGACAAGTAAACAGAAGACAAAGGATGATGAAAGTGGGATTGTTCTTGGAATGGGCAGATGCAGAAATAATGGAGTGAGCTTATTAAGGGTACTAACCAGTAAGCAAGGAAAATGATCAGGTAGAAATGAAAGCCTAAATATTATTCCCTCGTGCCTAAATATGTGTTATAAAATACTTCCATTTGTTTCTTCCTCACTTGCATGTAACCTATTCATGGCAAATGAACTTTCTCAAGCACTCCTTTCCTAATGTTGAGAGAAACACTGTTTATAGCCTAGGCCCTAACTCTCCACACAACTTATTTTCTCTTGAAAGGGAAGACTTTCAGAAACCTATTTCCATTAGGAGTTGTAAAATAAACCAGACAACAAAGCATACTTGAAACATGAATATAATCACTGTTGTATTCTGACTGCTGTTACCATCGATAATTCTCCTGACCATCAGTTCTAACTTTTCCTCCTTTCATTTTCTGAATTACTTTTTCAGTTTTCAGGAAGGATGGGTTTAAGTTTTCCTCCCAATGCAGTAACATACCTTAACTCTGCTATTCCCTATGGGGAATGTGAAGGCCTAGATTCTTCAACTGTATGTTTACAGCACTGACCGACTCTAATATTTTTCTTTTCTTTTTTTCTTTTACTCTATTATTTTTCTTATAATTCTTGGCTATATCTGATTATTGTTCCCTTACTACCACCCATTTCTAGTATGGTAATTTTAAATATGGATTCATCTTACCCTTGAATTGTGTCTTATTTACAATAGCCCTTAACTGGTAACTGCCCAAGTACTCATCAAAAGGTAAATGGTAATATTGTGTCATGTATGTATATAATGTGATACTACTCACCAATAAAAAGAAAAAAATCTGATACACAGTGGAAAGAGATGAATCTCATTTTTCAGAGTGAAAGCTTTATGCAAAAGAGCACATATTATACAATTCCATTTATGTGCAGTTCTAGAACACGCTAAAACTAATCTGTATTAGTAACTGGAGTAACATCATCTTTCTAAGGACCTTAACCACCTGCAGGGACATTCTATTATTCAATTTATCCAAAGCCTTCATATATTATTTGTATCCTTTAATGTCGAATTTATCTGAAATTAGATTATAATTATAGTCTGGACCATCCATTTCAAGAACTCTTTCAACAACCTGCTCTTTTAATATGAATATTATATGTAAAATGCTCAATTTGATAATATTGCCTTCCCAACTAAAACTTATGCTCTTGGATGTCAATATTTTATTGACTATCTTCTTAGTATATGTTAACACACGGTTATCTGAGATAAAGGGATGTGATCTTGGCATGTATATATATATTTATTTATTTATTTTAAAGATTTTATTTGAGAGAGACAAAGAGAGCACAAGCAGGGGGAGCAGCAGAGGCAGAGGGAGAAGCAGGCTCCCCACCGAGCAGGGAGCCTGTTGCGGGACTTGATCCCAGGACCCCTGGATCATGACATGAGCCGAAGGCAGTAACTGACTGAGCCACCCAGGTGCCTCTTGGCATGTATATTTAAAAGAACTTATCATTAAATGATTTCTGAATGGATAGGAAAGATGTTTTCCTTGCATGGAATCAAAGATAGTCAGGTAACTATTGGATATCTAGCCTCTGTTACAAACTACAGTAAGGAAAAGTAAAAGAACCTTTTTGGGGGGCAACTGTTCAGATTGATCATACCAGAGAATGCGTCTGTTTGCAATTTACAGACATAAGTAGAATGTGAATGCAGAAAAAAAGGAATTGAACATGGTCTGGAGAAGTCAAGGAACATTTCACAGAGGAAGTGAAACTTGATCTTTTAACTAAATGATATACATGTTGTATTGTATAGTAAAGAATATAATCTTGCCCAAAGAGACATCTGACATTTGCCTTTGGCTTCTGGGAAGTAATCTTCTAAGCCCTTGGAATATGTATTTGTTTGCCTGGGAGCCTTTGGGCAGCTAGTAAGTCACAATGTAATTTAGCATGAGATCTTAGAGCCACACAAAGAGTGTGATTAGGGTGCATGCTTTGGGTCACAGAGTATCAGCTTGACCTCTAAAGGGGCTGAAAACTGAGACTGGCTACATGTACAGTTAATCATGCCTATGTTATGGAGCCCCGATATAAACTCTGGACAAGGGGCTCAGGTGATGCTTCCCTGGTTGGCAATATTCTGTAGGTATTGTCACACCAGCAAGGTAATTTTGCCCATGATTCCACAGAGAGAGGTCTACTAGAAGCTTCATGTTTGGTACTTTCCTGGACTTTGCCCTTTCTGCTTGACTGATTCTAATCTGTATTTTTTCTTCTGTAATAAACTGTTAACTGTGAACATAATAGCTTTCAGTAAGTTCCATGGATCCTTATAGCATATTGTTGATACTAGCAGTCTTGGGGACCCCCGAACTTACAGTTGGTGTCAGAAGTGAGGGTGGTCTTGTGTATACTGTGTGCGCTCTCTGACAAATAAATAAAATCTTTTGTTTAAAGATTTTATTTATTTATTTGACACACAGAGAGAGATAGAGAGCACAAGCAGGGGGAGGGGCAGACAGAGGGAGAGGGAGAAGCAGGCTCCCTGCTGAGCAAGGAGCCCGACACGGGGCTTGATCCCAGGACCCTGGGATCATGACCTGAGCCAAAGGCAGCCGCTTAAGTGACTGAGCCACCCAGGTGCCCCTTAAATCTTTTTAAAAAATCAATAATCAAAGGTATGACACAACTGATTGTTGTATTGCTCTAGGAAGATCAAAATATACACTAGAGTTTAAATGGGAGAAGTGGGCTGAAAATGTCTATTTGAAAGCCATTCACATAAAAAACAAGAAAACCAACTTGAGAATGGATCAGATTATTATAGTTTACAGAATTTTTTTTTTTTTTTTTAAGAGAGAGCGTGCAGACGTACAAACAGGGAGGGGGATATGCAGAGGGAGAGGGCAAGAGAATCCTGAGCAGACTCTATGCTGAGTCCAGAGCCTGACACAAGGCTAGACCCCACAAGGAGACCAAAACCTGAGTGCCCTGAGTGGAAACCAAGAATCGGATACTTAATTGACTGCACCACCCAGGTGCCCCAACTTATAGGACTCTTATAAAAGCAAGAACTGAAGACGAAGAAAGAGCCTTTAAGGATATCAACAAGAGACCACTGAAATAAAATCAATTTATTCAATAAATATTTATTTTCCTAGGCAATAAAGGAGGGAGGAAAAGAAATGAAGATGTGAAAAGGCACTCAGGGAAATAGAATTAAAATGAGTTAGTTTTTTTTTTTACCCAAATCAAGGTGGGTAGGAATCAGGAATCTGAGCACTATGATATGGAACATGGAAACTTATTGGAAATAAATTTATTTTAAAAAAGTGATACTAAAATTATCTTAGGTCCACAGCATATGGATTTTGAAATCTGATGGCAGGTGTCATGGTGAGAATAGTATATAAGCCTGACTGCAAGAAACAGACACTGCACAGGGAAAGAAAGGAAAGAAAATGAAAACTAAGAGGAAGATATATTAGACAATGATTTCTCTTTTTACTTTTTGGATAGATTTAAGAATGCCTATAAAGAGGAGACCAAACAAAAGAAAAAAGAGGACTGAAATGTTAAAAACACGAAAAACAAGAAGAAAGGCCTAAACCAGCAGTTCCCAAAGTGTGATTTATGGACCTTAGTATATGAGATCCTTATGTGGGAGGCGGGGAGGGGGAGAGGTAGTCCATAAAATCAGAACTATTTTTGTTAATAACAACATTCCATTTGTCTTTTTAAGATGGGTGTCTGATTTGTACTTACGGAATTTTAATTTATGAAGGTGACTAACTGATGACATAGGCTGATGCCATTAAATGATTTTCAGTACATTTCCTCCTTTGTAGGGCCAAATGTAGGAGCAGCAGGCTTGGTCAGGAGGCAGAAAGGAGAGAGGGGAAAGCCTATGCCAGAGCCTTTTATGGGACTTGCTTCCATGGGAAAGGGCAGGAGAAACAGTTTAGGATTGCTTTTTTGAACAGTGTTGGAGGCTATGGGTTACAGGGGTGGTCTTTAGTTGTATGTACCTGGCCCTGGGTGATTTAGGGCACGGGAAATGTTGGCTTGGTGTGTGACAGTTAGGTAAAGGAGGTAGTTGAGGGTATGGACTTGGGATTGGTTTTTATATGAAATGTGGGCTTACCAACAGGTTGTTTACTGTCTCTATGAATTAGCTAGCTCTGGGAGGGGCAATCTCTCCCCAGCCAGCAAGGCCCTCCAAAGTTGTCAAGACATCATAAAATATAGAAGATAAAAAATACGATTAATACAGTGAGTAAAATGCTGGCACATCAGCATAAATGAAAACACTTGCACCAATCTATAATAGTAATCACTACATTTCTAATCCATAAGAAAAAAGATTTCATGTAAGACTGTTTTTGATAGAGCAGGAAAAAATCATTAACTTTATTAGATCTCCACCCTTGAGTACACATATTTTCAATATTCTGTGTGATGATTAAAGATGTATGCATAAAGCACTTCTGTTGCATATCAGAGCATAATGTATTTTGTGAGGAAAAGTACTGGTGTAATTATTTGAATTGAGAACTGAATACAGGGCCCTCTGTCTCCTCCTGCTGCATCCAAAAACAGAATGTTCCTGTGAAACCTTTCATAAGCTGAAATGGCATAAAGTGAAGAAGCAACTACCACTAATTTATACAGAAAAACTTTTGAGCATTCCCAGATCCAAAAAATAACCTCTCTTCAGCTTTTGTGACACATCTTGCTAATGGATATGCAAAATAAATTGAGGTAAAGCACAGATGCTCAAAGCTATGGCAGCCTGATGCTGAGATGCTGAGTGTAGTGTCAGGGAAGGAGCTTGGCAGTGCCTTTACAGCTCGCCACAAAACAAACACTGAGTATTATTTTTGCTTTTCACCTTGTTTTGTAAAAGCAAAAATCCTCTTCGGATTTCTTTTGGTTAGTGGAAACAGGTACTAATGGAGGTCTTTAGTAAAACCAAAGTGGCGAAACAGGAACTTTCAAAAAGCAGGGGATATCTATATCTACTTTTGGTGGAACAGCATTTTTACTTGAGAGTACACTGATTATTATTCAAACATGGGTATCTGGTAGACTTTTTTTTTTTTTTTTTAAGATTTTATTTATTTATTTGACAGAGAGAGACACAGCGAGAGAGGGAACACAAGCAGGGGGAGGAAGAAGCAGGCTTCCCACAGAGCAGGGAGCCCGATGTGGGGCTTGATCCCAGGCGCCCTGGGACCATGACCTGAGCCAAAGGCAGATGCTTAACGACTGAGCCACCCAGGTGCCCCTCTTTTTTTTTTTTTTTTTTGCTTTTATTTATTTGTCAGAGGGAGAAAGAGCACAAGCAGGGGGAGCGGCAGGCAGAGGGAGAAACAGGCTCCGCACTGAGCAAGGAGACTGATGCAGGACTCCATCCCAGGACTCTGGGATTACGACCTGAGCCGAAGGCAGATACTTAACCGAATGAGCCACCCAGGCGTCCCTCGGTAGATATTTTCTTAAACAATGTGAGCACGTTAATTCAAGGAAAACATATGCTAATATTTGTAACCAATGATAAAATTCAAGCTTTCAAACAAAGGTCATTATGTTGGAAAGCTTGTATTTGCTACTGCGAGCTTGTCAGCTTCCCAATTCTTAAGACTTTTCTGATGACATTTCTGATGATATTAACAAATGTAGCCTTTTGTGTTTTTTTTAAAGTTAATATTATATATAGAGATATGTCAAAATTTGGAAGATATTAGATGTCACTGAACTGTTACTTTCCAAATGATTAATACATAATATTACCAAAAAATGCATGGGTAAAATATCCATTTAAGTAGACCATTGGATTTTACGGGGTTTTTTGTTGTTGTAGTTGGTTTTTTTTAGATGATTTGGGATGAAGAAGATAGTTCTATTTTTTTTTAAGATTTTATGTATTTATTTGAGAGAGAGATAGTGACAGAGATAGGGAGAAGAGAGCATGAACGGGGAGGAGAGGGAGAAGCAGGCTTCTCACTGAGCAGGGCACAGAAGTTCATTGTTATGGTTTCAGATTCTATATTGCAACTAACTGTTCAGGAACTACCAATTGTTACATTTGGGTGTAGTATTAATGAAGAATATCTATGACAATCTAAAAAGGTGCTTAAAATATTTCTCATTCGGGGACACCTGGGTGGATCAGTCGGTTAAGCGTCTGCCTTTGGCTCAGGTCATGATCCCAGGATCCTGGGATGGAGTCCCGCGTCGGGCTCCTTGCTCAGCAGGAAGCCTGCTTCTCTCTCTGCCTGCCACTTCCCCTGCTTGTGCTGGCTCTCTATTTCTGTCTCTCGCTCCCTGACAAATAAATAAAATCTTTAAAAAAATATTTCTCATTCAAACTACATATAATGCATGAAGGAAGGTTTTCTTCATATGATTCAAACAACATTTTACAACAATTTGAATACAGAATCAGATGTGAAAATCAGCTATTTATTAAATAAATTTCAATTATGTAACAATTCCACTTTTGTCACTATTGTTTTTCTTTTGGGAAATAGTTATTTTTGTAAAAATATGATTTTATGTCCACATGTAATAAGTTTATTATTTTTATATTGTTTTAAAATGAATTAGTAAAAATTTTTTGTTTTAACTTCTAATAGGGTACACGCACACACATGCACAAAGTTCTTTTAATCCTTAATAATTTTAAGAATATTAACAAGTCCCAAAACTAAAAAGTTTGAGAAATTGCTTATCTAGATATCCAGATTCTGATAATGGCAGAGAGGTTAGTTTCAAAACAACCTTTCCAGCTGATAACAATGATAAGCTATGGACCAGCTGTAAAAGAAAAGCAGGCAGAAACTGAAGTGGATATAACATTTGAAAAGAAAGAAACCACACTACCTAAGATCTACATTTACCCAGGTTTTCCACTGTGGGCCCTGGTAAGCTTGTGCAGCACACAAGGGACAAATAGATCTTTGGGAGAAAGCAGGAGTCATCCTGTGCAGAAAAATCTGAGATCAAATTCAGGGCTACTAGAATAAATTGAGGAAAAAAATCTTAAGACAAAATCTGAGAATGGAAAAGTTATAGAAGGAGAACCCCCAAATTAGCATAAACCTCTCCTCAAAACCTTGGTTAACTGCATCTGCAGGTCAAGACTGCAAGAAGCACAAAGGGAAAAGAAAGTTGGAGCACTGGGAGAATTGATTAAAGATTTCAGCAGCTGTTTAGCCCTGGAAAAATACTTTTTAATACCAGTCCTGTGCCAAATCAGAGGAACCTAGTGAGAGGAACCTTTGGTCTTTCTACTGAAACCCCAGAATGGCTAACGGCTGCATCCCAGGACTAAGAGAAACACCATAAAACTAAAGGCAAAACTGAAGCTGAAACAGAAATCATCTAAAAAACATAAAAGCAATCTTAAAAAGGAATCAATATGAGCCATCAGTAACTTAACTGCCTTCTGGGTGAAAACTCAGCAATTTTCAGAGGAAGAAAAAGAATCCAGCATCTTGACAACATATTATCTACAAGCTTTTCCTGAGAAGAGACAGGAAAATATGACCAATAGAGAAGATAAAAAATAGTCAACAGAATCAGACAGATATATGTCCTCGCCATTAAAATTACAAGATAAGGAATTTAAAATAACTATAGTAAATATGCTTACAAAATCTACAAGAAAAGGTGGAAATATGGTTAAAGATGGAGAATTCAGGAGAGATAAGAAAATGCAAACTTTAAAAACCTTGTATCTTAAATGCAAAATTCACTGGATGAGTTTAACAGCATAGGAACATAAGAGAATGGGGAATCAGTACTTTGGAAGTCTGGTTAACAGAAATTACCCAAACTAAAAATATATATATAAACTTCTTAATAAACTCTACAGAGAATAGGTTAAAATTATTTAAAATGTAATTGAGAATAGCGCAGAAAAATAATTGTAAAAATATTGGACAAAGTTTCTTAAAATTTGCTCTAAAACAAGAACTCTGTGAATGTGCTAATTTACTTATTAGTTCTAACAGTTTTTTTTTAACTCAAATAAATAGTATTTTATTATTTACTAAGCTTCCTCTGCCAGGAAAAACAAAACAAAACAATCCCCACAAACTGTACCTTTAAAAATGCTCTGACATTTATAAGCAGTTAAGTCATAATCTAGATCCCAATCATGGACTGTAGTAAGGGCTAGCTACAATTTAGGCTCAAATAAATACTACCCATGTAAATTTTTATCATCCTGCATAAACTTGAGGTTGCAATGGTGCAGGAAGTGTATAATTTTCAACATTTTCAGAGTCAAAAGCTGCTAAAGATTGATTTGGGGGTTTAATTTCAAGCGGAAATTTCTCAACAATGTCTTGAACCTCTTTTGCAATTCCATCTGTCCACTCTATTAGATCTTTTTCAAGTTTCTTGGCTTCACTCATGATCCTTTCTTGCCGTTCATTTAACTGAGACAGAAGATCCAAGTTCTTATACATTTGCTTAACCCCTAAGCAAGCATCAGGAACCCAATTCTCAGATTCCTGCTTCCTGGGAGAAGTCTGGCTGGACATGTATAGATCAAAATCTTCCTGACTTAAATTCAAAGACTGAGCGTCTAATTTCTCAATGAAAGCCACAGCACAGCACAGATTGGTGAAATAGTAGCCATACTCCCCAGCCATCAATCGGCTTGGGTTGCAGAAGTGGGTGATATACTGGATATTGGACTGAAGGCGTGGGGGGTTGCCCTTAGTTGGTAAAAAGTCATCGGCTGAGGCTGGCTCATTCTTGGTGATCTTAATGGCATTGAAGATGTGCTTGCTGCACTTGGTGATGCAGGCCAACTTATCTCGAGGTACACGCTTTGAATCCATTTCAATGATATCTGTGATTGCTTTCACCACCATAACAGATACTTCTGAAATTTCTTCATTAACAGGGACACAAAGCATCTGAGGTGTAACCCAGTGCAGGGCTCTGATCCTCTTTTGAATAGCGAGATCTTTCTTCTCATTATCTGTAGTTTCTGGACAGAACACATATTTATAGAGACGAGTCACGATGTACTTTTTTTTTTTAAAAGATTTATTTATTTATTTGAGAGAGAGAGAATGAGAGAGAGAGAGTACATGAGAGGGGGGAGGGTCAGAGGGAGAAGCAGGCTCCCTTGCTGAGCAAGGAGCCCAATGTGGGACTCGATCCCGGGACTCCGGGATCATGACCTTAGCCGAAGGCAGTCGCTTAACCAACTGAGCCACCCAGGCGCCCACGATGTACTTTTTGATCTGATCCATTATCTTCTCAACTCTTTCTGAAGGCACTTTTCCATGAGTCTGCATTCTTTCATCCACATTCTGGTAAAAATCCTGAGTACACTCTGACTGTTCCTCAATGCTTAAATCCCTTTTGTAATATATTGTTTCCAAAAATATCTTGGTCTGCTTATAGATTTCTTGGCCTGTCTTGTGGAAGGTCTTGAGAAATTCTATGAACTCTTTAGACACTCTATCCGTTTCATTGCTGGCTTGCCGGTTTATGGAAGGACTGGGAGCTTTTGCTTCCTGAATTTCTGCCTTTTTTGATCCAACCCTGGATGAAGCACTGAAGAATTTCTTTACTGTGGTAACGTCGCGGGTCTTCTCATTGGTTTTCTTTTCTTCAAACTTGGAAAATGTGAGGGACTGGGCCCCTAGGCCGCTCTGACTGCTGGCAAAGGCCTCTTCCTCCTCCCGCTGAAGTCGCTCTGCCAGTTCCCAATCCTCCTGAATCTGCTTCTGCCTTGCTTTGTGGTACTTTTCCCTCCAGCACTTGGAGCAGAAACCCTGCCAAGCAGGGTTGCCATAGTAACCACATCCTTTCTTGCAAAGGAGCTCTGACTGATCCACATGAATTCCCTGGCATTCAGACTTAAGGCTCATCTTCTTCCTGCTGGTCTGCGGCTCCAAGGGCGTCGGGACCGCCACTCTCCGCGGGTCGCTCGAGTGGGTCCCTCCTCCGCCAGTCCACAACCCGCCCTCTTGTCAGCCCGCCCTTTCTCCTCTAACAGTTCTTTTTCAGATTCCTTAGGATTTATTAGGTACACAATCATTTCACCTACAAATAAAGATAGTTCCTTTTTTTTTTTTTTTAAAGATAGTTCCCTTTCTAATTGGTAGCCTTTTAGTTTCTTTTTCTTGCCTTATTGTACTGACTTGTGTCTACTACAATGTTTAATAGAAGTGGTGATAGTGGGCATCTTTTGTTTTGATCTCAGAGGAAAAGCATTCAGGCTTTCTAGCTTGAGTATGATGATGGCTATAAGTTTTTCAAAGATACCCTTAATGAAGCTGAGGAAATTCCCTTTGATTGCTAATCTGTTCTAAGGCTTTATAAAAGGAACTGAATTTAATTATTTTCCCATGTCTACTGAGATACTTTCATGGTTTTACTCAATTTTTTTCTAGTTACATTAAGTGGCACCTCATATCCTTGACTTTAGACCTCTTTTCACCTTTATATGGGGAATTACATAGATTGATTTTTTTAAAGATTTATTTTAGAAAGACAGAACATGGGCGTGAGGGGCAGAGGGAGAGAGTATATCAAGCAGACTCCGCACTGAGCAAGAAGCCTGACGTGGGGCTCAATCTCACAACCCTGAGATCATGACCTGAGCCGAAACCAAGAGTTGGACACTTAACTGACTGTGCCTCTGATTTCTGAATATCAAATCATCTTTGCTTTCCTGGGATAAGCTCTTTTTAGTCATGAAGTTTTATCTTTTTAAAATATTGCTAGGTTCTGTTTTATAATATTTTATTATAGTTTTTTTCTAGCTTCATGATGTTGCTGTGTCATTTTTTTATTTTTATAGTGCCTTTGGTTGTGGGTAATGCTGGCCTTATAAAATGAGTTGGGAACTGTCCTCTCCTACTCTATTTGTTGATATAAAATTACTTGTTTATTCCCTATTTGTCCTTTTAATATCTGTAGGATCTGTAGTGATGCAGCCTCTTTAATTTTTAATATTGGTAATTTGTGTCTTCTATTTCTTATTAGTATAAGAATTATTAACCATATTAGCTATGGTTTATTAATTTATCAATTATTTTAACAAATCAGCTTTTGGCTTCACTCATTTTCTCTATTATTCTTCTGTTACATATTTCACTGATTTCTGTTTTAGTCTTTATTTTTTCCTTTTACTAACTTAAAAAAAAAACTTTTCAAGTTTATTTAAGTAATCTCTACATCCAATGTGGGGCTTGAACTCCTGACCCTGAGATAAGAGTTGCATGCTTTTCTGACTGAGCCAGCCAGGCACCCCTGCTTTTACTAACGTTTGAGTTTAATTTATTTTTCTTTTTCTAGTTACTTAGGATGACAGTTTAGATCCCTGATTTAAAAGGATAAAAAATTAAAATGCTGCTTTAGTTGCATCCCACAAATTTTGGTATATTGTTTTAATTATCATTCAAAGTATCTTTAAATTTACTTTAGGTTTTCTTCTCTGATTCCTCTTATTTGGAAATGTGGTGATTAATTTCCTAATGTTTGGTAAATTTAGAGATACATTTTTTTAAAGATTGAAGTATAGTCGACACACAACATTACATTAGTTTTACACATAGAGATATTTTTGATTGAATTACAGTTGATCCTTGAACAATGTGAGGTTGGGGCACCAACCCCCCACACAGTTGAAAATCCATCAATAACATTTGACTCCCCCCCAAAACTTAACTGCCAATAGCCTACTGTTGACCAATAACATAAACAGTCAGCACATATTTTGTATGTTATATGTATTATGTACTGTATTCCTAGAATAAAGTAAGCTAGGGAAAATAAAATATTATTTAAAAAATCATAAGGACTATACTTTTTTATAAATACACTATAGCACATACTTTATTTATAAAAAAAAAACCCACGTATAAGCGGACCTGCATTATTCAAACCTGTGTTGTTTAAGGCTCAAATATAATTCTGTTGTGGTCAGAGTCCATATTATGATTTCAGTTCTTTTCAATTTGTTGATACTTGTTTTATGACCCAGCATATATGGTCTATCTTGGTCAATGTTCCATGTAAAATATTCTATAAAGATGAACTAGATACAAATGATTGTATAGTTTTTCAAGCATTCCATAACCTTACTGTTTTCTTTGTTCTGTCAATTACTGAGTGAGAGGTGTTTATATCTCAAGCTATAATTACATTGCTCCTTTCAGGTCTATCAGTTTTGTTTCATGTAGTGCATGCATTCTCAATGAGGGTTTCTCCCAAGGGAGCAAAACTTATAATGGGGAAATGAAAAAAGGTTTCTTAGATATTTTAATAGCCTGTGGCCCTCCAAATGGCAACAGAACATAGATTATAGTATTGAAATTTAATGGGGGGCAATTAGAAAAAAATCTCTAAAAATACTCTCTAGGGGAGTGATAATGATAAAAAGCTGAGAAACACTGATTTTGAAGCTCTGTTAGAACTGTTATGACTTCTGATGAAGTGTCTCTATCACTGTAATATTCTGTATTCTGAAATCTACTTGGATGTATAGCCACTCCCACTTTCTTATGCTTAGTGTTTGCATGTTTAATAGAGTCTGATTCCATTTTTGAGGTCTTACTGCTGACAACTTCCTAGACCTGCCCTTCTTTTTTCCCCTCTTGCCCCACACCTGGGCAAGCCAATAAGAGAGCTTGTATGCTCTTTCTGTTGGTGCTGGCAGGAAGTTTAAACTACGCAATCACTAGCCCACATGTAGAACCCTCACCTAACCTACCCTCCAACCACAATAAACACGAAACCCAGATACACCCTCTCGCACTCACAGACCATTTTAGGACCAGTCTGGGAATCTTCCTTGCTCTTCCCAGAAAGCCTCATTATGTCAGATTTTAGTCTTGACATCATAAGTCAAATTTTGGGTGAGTAGGGTAGGTTGTTAATTTCATCCTGACTTTGGGCAACCCAAGAGAGTATGATATATATTTTTCGTGTTTTTATGTTTCACCTTCCTGTGTCTTTATATTTAATATTTTTAAAATACATCACATAGTTGGGTCTTCCTTTTCATTTCAGATATTAAATCGTCATCTTTAGATGTTTCATTTGGTTATTTCTATCTTTGCTATCTTGCCTCATTATGTTCACTTTTGCTTTACATCCTTTATAATATTGAGGTCATTTATAATGACTCTTTTAGCATACTTGTCTGCAAATTATTCCACCACCTCTACCTTTGTTAGGTCTGATTGTATTGGCTTATTTTTTTTTTTAATTGACTGATTTGTTCCCCGTTTATGGGTCATATTTTCCTTCTTCTTCATATGTTTAATAATTTTTTATTGGATATCAGACATTATCAGTTTAATGTTGTTGAGTTTAACACATGTTGTATTTTCATAAAGAGTACTGTCCTTTTACTGGCATTCCGTGGCAGCCATAGAGTTGCCCACGGGACCTCCCTTCAGGAAAGAACTTGCCATTCACGTGCAAGAAGTGTAGTTACTTGGTGCCTGGGTGGCTCAGTTGGTTAAGTGTCTGCCTTTGGCCCAGGTCATGATCCCAGGGTCCTGGGACTGAGCTCCACATCGGGTTCCCTGCTCAGTAGGGAGCCTGCCTCTCCCTCTCCCTCTGCTGCTCCCCCTGCTTGTGCTCTCTCACTCACTCTCTCAACTAAATAAATAAAATCTTTAAAAAAAAAAAAAAGAAGTGTAGTTACCTGAGAGCCTGCAATTGTTAGCATCTTCAGGATACTCTTTAGATGATGAATCAAACCAGAGCTTCCACAGGAAGTTCCCATCCAAAGACTGAACAGTGAGAAGGTACTAGAGGCTGGCTATTTCTCTCCATGGGGGACTCCTCAGATGGACAGTCTTTGCTTCAGACCAGTTAGGTTGGTTGAGACTTTGTCAGGTCTGCACAATGGTCTGAGGCTCTCCCTGCCCAAACCTGTTAGCATCTCCCTCTTTCCTTCCATAGGTTCCAGATCTGTATAATAATCTAATGGCTTTCTATGTTTAATCTTACTTTCTTCTCCTTTATATTTTATAGATGTACCTCTAAGAAATCTATTATACTCCTAACTCTATCTCAGTATCTCCATTCTAGAGGACCCAACAGATACATAGCAATTATTTTTGGGTTGGTTTAATCCTTTTGATGCTTTTGTTTAAGCTCTTTTTAAAAAAAATTTAAAAAAGATTTTATTTATTTGAGAGAGAGAGAGAGAACACGCATGGGGGAAAGGGCAGAGGGAGAAGCCAACTCTCTGCTGAGTAGAGAGCCCAATGTGGGGCTTGATCCCAGGATACGAGGAGCATGGACATGAGCTGAAGGCAGATGCTTAACCAGTTGAGCCACCCAGGCACCCATTTAAGCTCTTTTATGGCAAATCTTGCAAAGTCTTTAACCTATGGCTAATCTAGCCCCATTTATTAGGTGTGGCCTTCCTAGGGTGTCTATCTAACATCCTATATCAACAAGTTCTCTCCGTTCTGGCTGGAAAGAAATAAAACGATTCTTTGTACAGGAGGCTATGGGAATTGTTCATCTTACAACACCATGGTAGTTGTATTTTCCTTAGAACATGTCTTTGTCTAGTCTCACAGAGTTTCACCTATACATGTGCAGGCTTATATTTAGCCAAAGACTCAAGGAGAACCTTTTCCAGATTTGGGGAACTGTTTTTCTGCATAGCTCACTTCTTTTGGGAAGTATGTCCTGGAAATTTTAGCCACCTCAATCTCCTTGAATGCCAATGTCAGTCTTCTCAAGTCAGTAAAATTGCCAGGTTCTTTTTGGATTCCTTTCTCTGTACTGTAGTCTGG